>NC_082667.1:112115911-112426097 GCF_025265405.1 Mesoplodon densirostris | reverse complement strand
TTTTAGAAGAAAAGGTAAATCTTCACGAACCTTGGATTTGGCAATGGATTATTAGGTATGATACCAAAAGCACATGCAACCAAAGGAAAATTAGGTAAATTGGAGTTCATCAAAATTTAAAACTTTTGTGCATCAAATGACATCATCCAGAAAGCAAAACGACAACCTAAAGAATGGGAGAAAACATTTGCAAATCATATATCTTTAAAATGTCTAGTATCCAGAATATATAGAGAACTCTTAGAATTCAACAACAGAAAGACAACCCAATTTTAAAATGAGCAAAGGATTTGAATAGACAGTTCTCAAAAGAAAATGTACAAACAATCAGTAAACACATAAAAGATATTCAACATCATTAGTTATTAGTGAAATGCAAATCAAAACCCTGATAACATACCACTTCACACCCACTATGATGGCTGTAATTATTTTTAAAGGTAAGTGGTAGCAAAGATGTGGAGAAACTGGACCTCTTGTGCATCATGGGTAGGAATTGTAAAATAACGCAGCCTCTGTGGAAAACAGTGTGATGTTCCCTCAAAAAGTGAAACATATAATCATCATATGACCCAGCAATTCTACTTCTAGGTATATATCCAAAAGAATTGAAAACAAGTATTCAAACAAATACTTATTAAAACAAATAGTGTGCAGAGAAATGTTCACACTATTCGAAGCACTATTCACAGCAGCCAAAAGGTGGGAACAACTCAGATGTCTATCAATGGATGAGTGAGTAAGTGAAATGTGGTCTATCCATACAATGGAATATTATTCACCCACAAAGTGAAATGAAGAAGAGATACCTGCTAAACAGGGATAAACCTTGAAAACATTACATTAAGTGAAAGAAGCCAGAAACAAAAGGTCATATATTCTATGAGTCCTTTTATACAAAATATCCAGAATAGGTAAATCCCTAAAGACAGAAAGCAAATTGGTGGTTGCTGGGGACAGCGGGGAGGGGAAATCAGAAATGACTGCCTAATGAAGACAGAGCTTTCCTCTGGGGAGATGAAAATGTTTTAGAACTTGATAGAGGTGGTGGTCTCACAGCATTGTGAGTATATAAAATGCCACTGAATTATACACTTTAAAATGGTTAATTGTATGTTGTGTGAATTTCAACTCAAATTTCTTTTGAGGGGGGAAAAATGTCAGGCTAGGGGTTAACCTCATCCTGAGCTAGTGCCTGGAAGGGGCACAAGGGTGGCTTCTGGGGGGCTGGTCGGTTTGCTTTCTTGGGCTGGGTTCTGGCTGCACTTGTGTGTGAATTTGTGAAAATGTTCAGCAAGCTCTATACAGGTGATGTGTGCTGTGTCTTCTATGTATTTTATACTCCAATAAAAGGAAGTTTGTTTTGTACTTTTTTTATTGTTTTTTGTTTGTTTGTTTGGCCACACATTGTGGCTTGCGGGATCTTAGTTCCCTGACCAGGGATTGAACCTGAGTCCCAGCAGTGAAAGCACAGAGCCCTAATCTGGAACTCTGGAACACTGGAACACCAGAGAATTCTCTGTTTTGTACTTTTTTAAAAAGGAAATTCTTCTTGCTACATTTAAGATGCTGACAACAGTCCTCTTGTGACGGGGCCAGGTTAAGGGTAATGCAAGCAATGTGAATCGTGCAAGTGTTCACTCAGATCCAGTCTTTGTTTCAAAGGCTGGTATGTTGTTCATCATGGCTTTTTTTGCATTTGTTTTGGGTTTTGAAATATTGCCAATAAAATATTGTTTATCTCTGTCACTGAGGCTTTGGGCATCCTCTGAAATGTTGCAGCCCAGTGGCTTACCTCACCCTAGTCCCCTCCCTAAATTTCAACCCAGCACCATTGGGAACTGAAGGAAATGCAGTCTGAATAGTAGGGGGGAGCTCGCCCCAATCTGCCTCTTCCTGTGAGAATAAGGGGCTTCCTGAAGTGCATCCCTCAGCCTCAGGTGGCACAAACAAGACCCCCGCCCTTCTTCCTGACACTCCCCCAAGCCTCCTGACCCCCACAGGTTCCAGGCCCCAGAGTGAGGCCACATTGCTCAGGAGGTAGGGACGTGAGACCCCACACTACCCAGTAAGGAGCTGGATAAAAGGTAGCTGCCAGAGTTTGTACTGGGGAAACCTCAGGGGGACCCTAATAAATGGGCATGTCCCATTCCCGTAATCGTTAGCAACATTCATTTCTGGAAGTGTTGCTTTCCCTTCTGTTTTCTGAGTGGGCAAAAGTAAGTGCAGGCATCTTGAGCGTGCATTTAAGGAGATGAGTTGGAGGGCGTGGCCTGGCTTATCCAGTTCTCTCTCTTTCTTACACTTCTGGGGGATTTGCTTATGAAATCGGATCCTGCCATCATGAAGAAAAAGTTTAACTATGTCACCTTCCCTTGAATGAAATAGGAATTTTTTAAGTAGATGTCTACGAAGCAGTATGTATTTTTTAAATGCAGCAAAGTAGAGATTTCTCAAAAAAATGTGGTTATCTTTAAATATTCAACAATTTAGAATATCCTCTGTAGTTAATAATGGTGTATTCTATAAAGAGGAAAAAATATATTTTAAATACATATTATAAAAGACAACCTATACCACTTATAGATCTACATCTATATAAACATATATGTGATATATATATACTTTATTTTTAAATGGGATCAAATTCTAGAACAATGCAGTCCAACAGACATTTCTGCAATGATGGCAATGTTTTATATCTGCACTGTCCAACATGGTAGCCACTAGCCACAGTTGCTACTGAGCACTTGAAATGGAGCTAGTGTGACTGAGGATCAGAATTTCTAATTTTATTTTATTTTAGATAGTTTAAATTTACGTGTATTTAAATAGCCACATGTGTTACTGTACTGTATTAAGCAGCACAGAGCTGTATAGCATTTCACAAACATTTAATTCACTTAACATTGATTGGCAAGGTCTTTCCAATTCAATAAATATGCTTCTCAAACATCAATACCTATGTACATGATAACACTAATAGGTTAAAAAGTGTAATGTAAAACTAGGTTAAAAAGTGTAATGTAAAAAAGTGTAATAAAAAAAACTAGATAATTTTTTTTAAGACCATACATGACCCAAATAAAGAAACCTAGAAAATCTCATTAAGGTATTTTTTAAAAGGAAAAGGAAGAAGATTAGTAACAGTGGAAGATGAGGTGGGACAGGACTGAAATATCCAGGGACAAAAAGACAGACTGTCAAGGGTGATGTTGGTGAGGAAGATGATGCTAGGTAAGGCAAAGAGAAATGCAGAGCCTACACATGCAGTCCCGTATAGGAATTTGAGTTTTGTTCTAAAAGAAAAGAGAAAATATTGTCATTGAAGAGTTTTATTTATTTATTTATTTATTTATTTATTTATTTATTTATTTTTAGCAAATGTGGGTTTTTTCTAATATTTATTTTTTTAAACATCTTTATTGGAGTATAATTGCTTTACAATGGCATGTTAGTTTCTGCTTTATAACAAAGTGAATCAGCTATACATATACATATATCCCCATATCTCTTCCCTTTAATATTTATTTATTTATTTATTTATTTATTTATTTATTTATTTGGTTGGTTGCATCAGGTCTTAGTTACGGCAGGCGAGCTCCTTAGTTTTGGCTCGCGGGCTCCTTAGTTGTGGCATGTGAATGCTTAGTTGCGGCATGCATGTGGGATCTAGTTCCCTGACCAGGGGTTGAACCCAGGCCCCCTGCTCCCTCTGGGAGCACAGAGTCCTATCCAGTGCGCCACCAGGGAAGTCCCCACTGAAGAGTTTTAAAGAGGAGCAGGACATGATCTGCTCCATGTCTAAAAAGAGCGTTGATTTGGAAAATGGCCTGTAAGGGGCACAAGGTGGATTATTTAGGAAATTTAAGGAACAGTTGAGAATAATTTTCAAGAGCTCAGCCTCTTACCTGTTGATGAACTTCTCTGTGCCTCAGTTCCTCATTTGTAAAACGGGGTTAAAAATGGTACACCTACCTTGAGGGTTATTTTGAGATTAAAAGGAACTGGTGTTTGTAATACACTTAGACAGTGCCCGGCACATAGCAAATGCTTTATAAGCCATTTACTCTTATTATGACTGCATTAGTCCAGAGGAAAGATGATGTAAGCTTTGAGTGGTAGCGGTGAAATTATTTTGGTGGAAGACTGCAGCTGTAGGAGGCTGTGGAGTTAAAAGGTTTACTGAAGATGCCAGAGCTTGGAGAGAAGTGGGGAAAAGAGCGCTAATTGGGAGGTAGATGGGAGACGTGAGTGGGCAGTATGGGAAATGAAGTAATCATAGATGACTTCAGAGTTTTTGGCTTAAGCAGTTGTGCTAATGGGGGTCTCATTTATGCAATGGAAAAGACTGGAGGTCAATTTAGGACATATCAGATTTGAGATCTCCACGTGGCTATACTAAGTAATAGTTGATCAATGGGCCAGAGCTCAGGGAAGAGTTTGGACTGAAATTATAAACATATTCTTCATTTTTGCAAGAGGGAAAATATTTAGTAATATAATTTGAATTGGACATTTAGTAATAATATTCAAAGGCACTCAAATCCTAAGAAATTTGATAGATCAAGCACATGTAAAATTATATTTGTATAAATCATTCATTGAAGCATTGTTTGTAATAGTACAGTTTGTAAATCACCTAAATAGCCACTGATAGGGGACTGGTTAAATAGCCTGTAATATGATCATAAATGGAATATTATACCACTGATAAGAGAATTAGTCAAATCCATATGTCCTGATATATCAATAAAATCATGCTCAAGAGACATTGTTCAGTGAAAAAATAAGATGCACAGCAAAATGTATAAAAGACTACATTTGTGTGTGTTCCATACCTCTCCTCTAAGAAACAGATTTGCAATGTTATATTCATGGATTATTTCAGGAAGGATACACAATTGCTAACAACTGTAGCAATGGCTAGAGGACAGGAGTTGATCAAGATTTACTTTTTACTCCATGTTCTTTGGTATCATTGAATTTAGAACCACATATATGCATTACAAACATTTTAAGTATGTAAAAAATTTTTAAAACATGGTTTCGGGGAAAAAAATCACTCTGGTAGCACTGTGGAGCAATGTGCAACAAACTGGCATCAGGAGACCAATTAGCAGGCTACTGCAATACTCCAAGCGAGAGAAGATGAGTACTAGGGCTAGGGCTGTGTCAATGAGGGTGGAAAGAAGAGCTGGCTCCAACAAGCATTTTTTTTTTTTAATGAGAAATCTTAAATCCTTTTTTTATCTTGACAGGATTACCCCAGGATGCTGCAGAAAAAGCAACACTTTAAACAGAGTCCTCAGGCAACACAGTTTCTCAACTGCCCAGGCGCCTGAGGGTCGGCCTGGCTGGCCCACTCCCACCAGTGCCCTCGGAGCCAGCTGGCCACTAGTCCTCCCACATGGAGCTCTTAGCCTCCACATATTCCAGGGCCTTCGTCTTTACTGCCTGCACGTCCTTCTCGGTGCCGTGTTGCTTCTCGTAGTCCAGGTAGCGCTTGAAGAAGAACTTCATTCGCTTGGGGGCCAGGCTCAGGTGAATGACCCGCTCGAAGATGTCCCGGACTTCCTTCTGGCTGCCACGCTTGATGATCATGTCGATGTAGACTGACCAGACATCCATGCGCTTTGGGTAGGTGCTCAGCGTGTTACAGGTAGAATTCAAACTCAGATGAAAGGCTGGTTATGGGGGTGAAAGCAAGAGGGGATGACTCCCAGGATTTGGGCTAAGAAAGATTTTCTACTTGGAGCCACTCCCCCCCAGGTCTACCCATTCCTCCAATAGCTCCTGGAAGGCTGGATGGACAGAGATCTTTCTGGGAAAGCTGAAGAGAGGGGCTGGGGGGAGTGTCTCAGTGAACAGAGAGCTCCAGCCACCACCACTGCCCGCCCCCCCCCACACACACACAGCATCACACGGACTCCTGGACTGCACCTCATGCTCTCACCAGAGAAGCTGAAACACATGCTTTCCTACTCAGTGCATTCGGAAAAAAGAATACCCATCGACATTCTCCTCCTTTCCTTCCTGCCAGTGAGCAGCAGAAATGCCTCCAACATAAAGAAAAGATTTCTAATTTTTTTTATTTTCCCCATCTAAGAGTTGAATTTCCCCTCTTAGAGGAAATTCCTCCTACTTTGGATTAGCCTGACCTAGAGTAGCTGCAGGATGCTACATTTGCATGCCGCAATTCTATTGGCTGAACCCAGCTGGCAAGGGGTGTTGAGTAATTGTCAGCCTCTTCGGAAGGAGTTAACATATTATGAGCTTGCAAGTCAGGAGGTAACAGCTTGCTTACAAGGCAGCTTTGCCCAAGATGTGTCCTGGCTCTGGAAAGTTAAGGTGGAGGTGGCTTCAGACAGCTGTGGGACCTCTGCCCGTATTTTTTTGTTTTCCCCAAAAGCCAGTAAAAAAAAAAAAAAAAAAAAAAAAAAAAAAGCTAACTCTGCTCACATTCCACAAGGATGAGTCTTGTTTATCCCTAGGCACAGCGGTACCCGCCAAAAAACTGCTAATCCGTTTTCCCTTTACTGGAGAGACTGAGTCAGGACTCAGGGGGGCTATTCTCACCTCTCAGACAGCCCTTTCTGGCCCTCCTCTGACTTTGTGCAGACTGAGAAGAGCTGAGCTCAGCCAAGCCAAAACCCTGAGGTTGAGCCTGAAAAAGCCCAGGCAGCCCCACAGCCCATGCTCTTGAGCATCTTTGCCAGGCGCTGCTGCCCAGGAGATGGGCACGAGCAAGATCTCACCAGCGGGCAGGTCCTGACCTTCATGGGAGACCCCAGTCCTTTGCTTTGGAAACCAGCAAACCACCCCCCTCACCACCAGCAGGAAACCACCAGCAGCCCCTCACATACAAGGTTCACATCCTCAGTCCTTTCCGACTCACTGCCCAACCCATGACTATATTAACCAGGCAGTTTATTTTCTGTATTCTGATGCTTTGACATCTGGGGTGACCGCCCCTCCCAGGGGCAGCCAATTCCTGGAAGTAGTAAACCACTCATCCACCAGTGCACCTTTCAAATGCAAACCAACCAGTTCAATCAACCAAACTAATTAACCAATCTAATTCAATTAACCAATCGGATTTGAGGGTGCCCACCCCTCAACCATCTCCTTTATCAGGCTCTCACATTCCAGATCACTAGCCACCTGCCCTAATCATCCCATGGCCAGGTACCAGCCAAATGGAGACACCCTTGTGCCCCAGAGACCACTGAGATTATTCAAACTAGCCAATCCTAAACCTGTTTAACCTGCCTCATCTGTCCGTTCCCACAGAAAGCACAATAATGGCTCTTGCCCACTATTTCCCCTTTGCCTCCACCTCCAACACTAGTGCTTCCCAGTGCAGCCCCACCCCACCCCCCCGCAGAGTGGCGTGCATCCCTCTTGAGATCTATGAATATAACCAACTACCTTTTCAGTGGTAGTCATCTCCTCATCTGCTGGCCCTGCCATACCTAAATCATAATAAAACCTACATTTTTAAACAATGACCTCAGACCTCAGCTCCCACCAGCTTCTGAAACTGTCCTCACCCGGTGACCACCCTGTTGCTAAATCTCATGAATGCGTTTTAGTCTTTACTTGACACCACTGACCACTTGCCCATTTCTGGGGTGTGGCTCTCTCCTGGCTCTCCTACCCCTCTGGCACTCTTTCTCACGCTCCTTTGTGGCTTAAACGCCAGTGCTCCTTCAGGTCCTGTCCTGGGTTTTGCTTTCTTCTAGGACTACAATGCCCCCTGGGCGCTCATTACCACCTATTTGCCAACACCTACTAGACATTTGCCCTCCACTCAGACCTTGCTCCTCAGCCCCAGCCTGGACCTCTGCACTGCGCGTCCCACAGGACCTCAAACTCAACATGGCTGACATTGAACTCATGATCTTTTGGCCCAAAGCTGCCTCATCTCTTCTCTTCTTTCAGAGCAACCACACCAAAACCCTGGGCATTCTTGCAAGACCTCACAAAACACACCTATGAAGTGCCCGTGTGCTGTGAATTCTCCCACGTGGGTCTCTCCCATCTGTCCCACCTCTTCCATCGCCACTGCTCCTGCCCCATTTCAGGCTCTCATCCCCTTCAACCGAACTCCTGTGGTCCCAGTTGTGCTGCATCCAGTCCTGTGCATCCTTCCAACCCCACACCATCGCATCAGTTTCCACTCATCTCTCCAGAAAGCAAGTCTCATCACACTTCTCCCTGTTTCGGAGCCTGCCATGGCTCCCCGCTGCTTACCGGATAAAGTCTAAAACCTTTATAAATCCAGTCTTCTGTGATCTGGCTTCTTCTCCCTCCCCAGTCACATCTCAGGCACCATCCCTCCACTCCCCCTGCCCACTCCATGTGTGAACCACACAGAACTTCAGAATGTGTTGTTCCCCAGACACAGTTCACGTTTCCATGCCTTTGTTACTGAGACCCCCTCTGTTGGAAACGCCTTTCTTCTTCTTTCCAGAAAAACAACCACGACTTTCTCCCAAACTCTCCTTGGAATTTTCTCCCTTTTTTGCCTGACAAACAGCACCAACAATACTTGATTGCTCTTATTTCTTTATATGTTCATTCAAAAATATTTATTAAGAATCTACTTTGTAAAAAAAAAAAAAAAAAAAAAAAGAATCTACTTTGTGCTAGGACCTGGAGGCCTTAGTGATACAACAGTAAATAAGGCAGACACAGACCCTGACCTCAAGGGAGTGTCTATCACACCACCCTGTTCCCCCAGAAGCTGCCTTCTGCCTCTCTACCTCTGCTCTGAACCCACTACAAGACGAAAGGACCAGCTGAGCAGGAGACGCTCCATGTGGCCCTCTGTTAATCCCCTACACTGCCCCAGAGTAATCTTTTGAAAGAATGCATCTCTCTGGCCATTCTGCACCCTTCCGATAAAACTTTGATGATCTCACATTACCCACGTTCCTCAACTGGGTCTTCCCCGTTTCGCCAGTGATCCCTCTCAACATTCATTGCCACAGGCAACCCCAAACCGCCTGTATTTTCCCACATCCGCTTTGCTTTGCTTTGTCTCTATGCCTTTGTTCATGCCCTCTCCTTCACCTTAAATGCCCTTCCTTCTCTTCACCTGGTTTATTTGTTATCTACTGCTGTGTAACAAACCACTTGGACAAGTAACTAAAGGCAACGACCATTCTGTGAGTCAGCAGTTTGGTCAGGGGTCAGCTGGGACGGCTCATCTGTACTCCATACGGACTTACAGGGCTCACCCATGCGTTTGTGGTCAGTTGACAGGTGGACTGGGGGCTGGATGATCCTAGAACGTCTCACTCAATAACTGGCAATTCGGTGGGGCTGTTAACTGGAGCATTTCAGTTCAGGTCTCTCCACGCGGCTAGCTTGGGTTTCCTCACGTGGCAGCTGGGTTCTAAGAAGCAAGCCCTCTTCCCTTTTACAGCCATTGCTGAAGTGCCAGCGGCCAAAATGAAGTTCAATCCCTTTGTGACTTCTGACTGACGGAAAACCGGAAAAGGAATTTCAGTGCACACCTTCCCACATTCGCAGGAAGATTATGTCTTCCCCTCTTTCTAAAGAGCTGAGACAGAAGTACAATGTCCGATCCATGCCCATCCGAAAGGACGATGAAGTTCAGGTTGTACGAGGGCACTACAAAGGGCAGCAAATTGGCAAAGTAGTCCAGGTGTACAGGAAGAAATATGGCATCTGCAATGAATGAGTGCAGTGGGAGAAGGCTAATGGTACGACTGTCCATATGGGCATTCACTCTAGCAAGGTGGTTATCACCAGACTAAAACTGGACAAAGACCGCAAAAAGATCCTCGAATGTAAAGCCAAATCTTGCCAAGCAGGAAAGGAAAAGGGCAAATATAAGAAAGAAACAATTGAGAAGATGCAGGAATAAAGTAATCTTGTATACAACTTTCATTAAAAACTGTTAAAATGAAAACAAAAAAAAAAAAAGAAGAAGAAGCAAGCCCTAATGCACAAGCATTTAGGAAGTTTCTGCCTGATCACATTTGCTCAAATCCCATTGACCAAAGTATGTCATATAGCTGAGCCCAGAATCAATATGGAAGAGGTGTGACTCCCTGGGGAGCTATTAAGGTAGCAATCTACCACAGTCTGCCCTCTACCCCTAATGATGCACAGCCTTCCCACATGTGAAATATACACCCCCTACTAAAACACCCAAAGTAGTATCCAATCATGACAGCAGGCTCAAAGTCCTTGATCTCATAACATGCAGCAGGTCTGGATGTGGCTGAATCTCCTGGGGTACAACTCCTTGGGTGTGGCTCCTTTTGATCCAGAAGCCTGTGAGCTAACAAGACAAGAAATCTGCTCCCCATGTGCCCAGCATACAATGGTAAATCACGTACAGGATAACCTCACTAGATGCTCCCCTTAAAAGGGGGAGAAACAGGAGGCACGTAGCAATCATGGAATTCAAAGCCATTCTGGAATCCAGCCAGGCACTATTATCAGGACCCCTACTCCAGAGGCAGGGAATGTTACTTGAATAGAGCTCAGTTCACCTTGGCTTCTAGTTATATCCTCTGGGCTCTTGGTTCTGCCCTCTGAGAGGATTTTCTTTTCCATAAGAAAAGGCCTGTGTGAATATTGGCCAGCTTACTGCCCATAGACAGTTGGGGGGCCCAAGGCCTCGTTTCTTTTTTTTTTTTCTTTTTTTTTTTTTTTGCGGTACGCGGGCCTCTCACTGTTGTGGCCTCTCCCGTTGCGGAGCACAGGCTCCAGACGTGCAGGCTCAGCAGCCATGGCTCACGGGCCCAGCCGCTCCACGGCATGTGGGATCTTGCCGGACCGGGGCACGAACCTGTGTCCCCTGCATCGGCAGGCGGACTCTCAACCACTGCGCCACCAGGGAAGCCCAGCAAATGGGAGTTTTAAATCTCCTCCTCATCACCACCCTGTGTTCCATCCCAGTCCCTACATGTCTCATTTGAGTCATTAACTCCATCCAGCCGGAGACCTTGCTTTAGCAGACACATAATTGCCACACCCTCTAGAGTCCACACTCCCCACCCCTTCCTGAAGTGAAGTGCTTGGGGACCCAGAAAATAGGCTAGGTCCTCATAAACTTATCAAAATAGCACAGCTAGGCCTTCCAACCAGCAACACTCAGAGACTGGGCCATAGAGTGGAAAACAGAGCATGCAGGGTCTTGTCCAGACAGAGCCCAGGTATCTCCGGTAGTTAAGGGGCCTCTGGGTATCCTCATGTCTTGCCAAAAAAAGTAACCATCTCCAGCCCCATCTGTGTGTGTGTGTGTGTGTGTGTGTGTTCCGGTGGGGGGGGTGCGGTTAGGCTGAAACTAAAGCAACTAAAGCGACTGTGCTCTGATAGGAAAGATCCCTGGACTGAGAACCAGAAAGCTGTTAAGCAGGAAAGAAGACACTGCGTGGAGTGCCAAGGAGGAGGCTAGCACATATGGAATGCAGCAGGAAGATGAAAGGAAAAGATGAGGTGGTGGTGAAGGTCAGCCGCCAGGGGCCAGGACATCCAGGGCCTTAAAAATTACCCTCCAGACAATGAGAAGCCAGGTCACCTGACCTTTGAAGAGGGATGGTCCCAGGCCTGGGAGCTTGTGAAAAGTGCAGACTCAGGCAGGTCTACTACTAGACTAGGGAGATCCCAGGGGGGCAGGGGCAGCTGCATTTCTCATAAAGTACCCCAGGAGCTTCTGTTTTTCACCAGAGCCAAGGGCCCCTGGACTGGACCATCTGCAAGGCTTGTTCCAGTTAGAAAATTCCATCAGTCTAAGCTTTGCGAGGCCACCTAACCTCCAAGGGAGGGAGAGGAAAGTGAATCTCCCACTTGCAAGCCCAGGGATGGCTTCCAACAGTGCCATTACACTAATGGAAACTGCAGTGAAGGAGCCAGGACCAACGTCTATGAAAAAATAGGAGAATGGGTAGGCAGGGGGGCAGGGCCAGCCCACAGGATGTCCCCACCAGAATTCACAAAGAGGCCACAAGGATACAAACCAATCAAATAAACCTTTGTTCAAAAAAAATTCACCTCACCGGTGGCTGGGAGAGACAAGTCATCAGCACTGGCTGTTAAAAAAAAAAAAAAAATCCAAGGGCCTCTGATGACTTCAAATTAATGGGGCAAGGACAGGTGCCCCAGGGGATTAAAAGTGTGGTATTCCTTTCTAGTTGGTCCCGTCTCCTCCCCTTTCCCACAGTTCCACAATTTCCCCTCCCACTGCTCTGGGATGCAGCCGTGGAGTGGCTCCGCACTGAGGACTTGGGGCTCCACACCCCAAGTCGACCGGCCAGCTCTCCCACTTACTAACCATGAAGTGGGATGGAGAGTGGGCTGAGATGAACCCAGCAGATTGTGCCCATGGATGTAATGTGCCCAGCAGAATGCTTGATAGAGGGTGGCACCCTTTCCCTTGTCTGAAGACCAAGCAGACAGTACTCAAGGACTTGGGTGGGAGTGGGGGCAGGAGGGGTACATGAAATTGAGAAGAACCTTCTAGCTGTCTGCACCAGGAAGTGCCAGCCCAGGAGCTGAGGGAGACAGTGCCCAAGAGCAGAAAGCCTCTGAAGGGCTGGGTGTTCTAGGTTGGGTGAGGGGGTGGAGCAGGGCTGGGGACCAGGAAAGACCAGGTGCTGCCTTGCTTCTGAAGGGCTGCTCCAATGTGGAAAAACACCCTACCATCTTCCTTTAGAGAAAACCTGGAATATTCCAACACCAAAAACCTCTCACTGGCGGCTCCTGTGGAGATGGGCTCCAGCTGAAAAGGAAACGAGGAGGCATGGGCGCTGCCTAAAGGGGCCCAGTTGCTGGCCTCCATCATCCATCCCTTACCCCTTGGTTGTCCCACAGGCTTGTGAAGCCTAGGTCAGAAGAAAGGATTAAAGCCTTAAAAGGGGAGCGATCTTGGCGGGGCTCTGGGAGGCGGCTAGCGGCCCCTGAGCGGCCCCACCCTCATCTCCAGGGTCCTGAACCCCTCCATCCCTGGTCAGGTCCGCCAGCCACAGTGAGGGCCCCCTTTGGCTGCGGACGGCCACTCTCCCCACCAATATCGGACCGCCTCCTCCTCCCTCTGCCACCCTTTTTCCGCTACCCACTCAGCCTCTGATTGGCCGAGCCCCCGGGCCCTCCCCGCTCCTCCTCTCCCACCCCTGGTGAAAACTGCGGGCGCCGGGCAGGGTGTAGCAACTGGAGGCGGCAGCGCGTCTGGAGGAGGCTGCTGCGGCCGAGAACCGGAGTCCAGGTAGGAGCCAGAGGCAGGGCGGGACCCGGGGCGCAGGGATAGTAGGCCCCCTGGCGCCCAAGCAAGCCCTCCCGATCCGAGGCTTCGGAAAACGGTCGGAGGGCGCCCTGGGAAGGAGCCGCTCAGTGCTTGAGGAGGGGCCTGCTTGCCAGGCAGGGGCAGGAGCCGGACGCAATTGCTGCAGGCCGGGGGCCGCAGCGAATCTTTCGCCCGCTGGGGAACGTTCGCCTGGGGCTGGGGTGCTGGAGAAGAACCGGGAGGAAGGGCGCCAAGGAAAGCCTTGTGTTCTTCTCTCCAGCCAGACGTCCCCAAAGCCAGCCTGCGAAGGCGGGACCGGGGGTGGGGGGGCGGTGAAACTGGGGCATCGGAGGACCGCAAACTGAAGGATATCTCTGCCCTGCGACCTCGCTGCGGGCTGGGTGCGGGGCATCCAAGGAACGGGAAACCGCAGTGCCGCGGGTGGGGGCTGGGGCGGGGACTGGGAGGAAGGCAGGCAGACGGGGGAGGCGAGAACTGGAAAAGGATGAGAGAGGGGGAAGGAGGACCTCAATTGGGAAAGGAGAGGATTGGAATAGGGACACGGAATAAGGGTGGGGTTAGTCGAACGCGGGCTGGAGAGGAGGGAGCGCAAAGCTTCTCCGGGTTCTGAGCTGCGGGGACGCAAGGCCGAGGAAAGGCAAACAGACTGCACCTCCCCTCCAGCTGTCTACCCCTCCCTTTGGCTCTACGTCCCCTTGAGTCCCAGCCCCATTTCTTCCTTTCTAGTTCTAGCCGCTGCTTCCCCCGCTTCCTCTCCTAGATCCCAAGCTCGCCACCCCCTCTGTAACTCAGCGTCTGCTAATCTAAACCAGATGTCGACCCCCCTTTCTTCCCCAACGGCACCTCCGGGTCCCTCTCAGCAGGGGTCTGAGAGGGAATTGACTGCAGCCGCAGGCACCCGGGAGCCCCAGTCTCGCCCCTCCCTCCCCCCTCCCCACACTGGGCTGAGCGCCGGGGACCCTAGACGCGGCTAGCGGCGCGCCCTGCGCACCAGGGCGCACGCACCGGGGCACGGCCCCGCGCACTCGCAGGCACACGCCCCTGCTGTGGCCTCTCCCTGGCGAGCACTGCTGCGGACGGGCTAGGCTACCCGCTCTGTGTCGCCTCGCCAGGATATAGATTCAGCCTAGGCTGCAAAAAAAAGACAGGGCAGAGAGCCTAGGCAGGGAGGCTACCGAAGCTGGACTGGAAAGCTGCAGGCCCAGGAATCCTGCCCAGAGAGCTGGACAATCGGAAACATCTTGGTTCTGATACAGAGAACCTATGCAATAGGATGGCACTGTCGCCTTCCCCACACACAGTCGGGAACACCCTTAGCGGTGTGCCAAGTACAGTCCTACCTGGGGCCCCACACATACCTGACCACGCTCGTCTAAGAGGCCGGAGACGAACGCGGTGGATCACTTACGCTCCAGCAGTGCCAGATGTTTGTCATTTTTCTTAATCCTCATCACAACCCTGTGGGTATCTAAAGCCCAGGTTCATTCAGTACCTTTCGGGCATCTGTTGTATGCCAGGAACCGTTTGGGCATTGGGGATTTTCTTCTGAACGAGAAATAGGTAGGCCCTGAATGAGGAGTTTTTGTTTCATGGGTAGAGAGTTCTGATTTTGCAAGATGAAAAGGGTTCTGGAGATTGGAGACTGTACACTTAAAAATGGTTAAGATAGGGCTCCCCTGGTGGCGCAGTGGTTGGGAGTCCGCCTGCCGATGCAGGGGACACGGGTTTGTGCCCCGGTCCGGGAGGATCCCACATGCCACGGAGCGGCTGGGCCCGTGAGCCATGGCCGTTGAGCCTGCGCGTCCGGAGCCTGTGCTCCGCAGTGGGAGAGGCCACAACAGTGAGAGGCCCACATACAGCAAAAAAAAAAAAAAAAAAAAAAAATTGGTTAAGATAATAAATTGTGTGTTCTGCAAATTTTACAATTAAAAAATTAGGAAGTCCCTGACTTCCTGAAGGAAGAGGAAACGGTCAAGTTAAAGTCACTTACTCAAAGCCACCCAGCTAGTAAGTGTTCAGCACACATACACACCACCGTAGGGTGTGTTCTCCAACCCCCTTGCTTTCCCAGATGGGGAAGAGCTGAGTGGCAGTGTCACATTCACCGAGAGGTGGGAGGGGAGAGGGCTGTAGAGAGGGGCTTGGATGCCCACCGTGGCCATTATGGCCTGTCTCCCAGGGGCCCCCAGTCCTGGCAGTAAGTGCGGGCACACCTGCCCCAGCTCTTGGCTGATTCCCATCCTGTTGCACCCCCAGATCCAGGACTGAGCTCTCGGCACCATGAACCCTACCATTGGCATCACTCTCTTGCTGACAGGTACTGGGCAAGGGGCAGGGCTGGGATTCCAAGCACCCTGGCTGCCTTCCTTTCAGAGAAGCTAGCTTCTTCCTCATGACCTCAGAAAGTAGAGGTGACTAAGGGAGAGAGAGGGCTCCTTTTATCCCTAAGTCAGCTGAGCAACCTAGTTGATCTTCTGATTGCCTGGGATGGTTTTTGGAAACTCAATTCACTGAGCCTGCCCCATACTGAGTTGGAATCTCCAAGTGTGAACCAGGATGTTGCATCAACTCCCCCAAGGTCTCCTGCCCCTGGAACATACTGGTGGGACCCACGACTAGAGTAGAGAGAGGTAGGCTGGGGCCTGCAGCAGGGAAGGTAGACTGGCCCTCAGGGACCTCTGGGCGGGGAGAGGTGCTCAGAGAGCAGACCCTGTACCCCTCCCTGGCCAGGCCTTTCTCTACTGTTAATGTGGATGGGAGGCCCCCTGCTCTACAGGTCCTCACCAACTTGGAGGGGGCATTGCTGGTGCCAGTCTTACAGGTGGCCCGTGGGCAGAAGGTGACCAGCCTGACAGCCTGCCTGGTGGACCAGAACCTTCGTCTAGACTGCCGCCATGAGAATACCACCAACCTGCCCATTCAGTACGAGTTCAGCCTGACCCGTGAGACAAAGAAGCACGTGCTCTTTGGCACCATTGGGGTCCCTGAGCATGCATACCGCTCCCGAACCAACTTCTTCAGCAAGTACAATCTCAAGGTCCTCTACCTGTCGGGCTTCACCACCAAGGATGAGGGAACCTACACATGCGCACTCCACCTCTCTGGCCAGACTCCCATCGTCTCCAGCAGGAATGTCTCTGTGCTCAGAGGTGAGGCAAACCCCCAACAAGACCAAGGAAGCTGGGAGAGGCAGGCTGGGGAGGAACGGGCTGGCTGGGAGAGCTGGCAGTCCCCTTGGCTGGGCCACAATAGGGAGTGGCCCCATAACTTCTCTCCCCTTCCCCCCACTGCTGCCTGTGCCCGGGGGAATCGCTACCTTCAGCATGAATGGGGGAAGGGCTAAGGGGACAGTCAGACAGGCAGAGTGGTGTGGCAGACGCTTCCCCCATGACTGCGGGCAAATCACTTGGCCTCCCCAAACCTCCTTGTCCCCACCTGGAAAACCAGATGGCACTAGCTACCTCACCCACAGTTTTCTTGTGATGATATTTGTTCAAGGGCTCAGGAACCTGCAAATGGGAAAGATGGCTGGTTCTGTCAGACCAGGTTGGCCCTGGTTCCAGCCAAGACATCATGGCGCCAGCCTCCCCAAGGGAAAGCAGCCTTGCCCTGGGCCTGTGCCTGCCCGAGTCCTGGTCGCTCTTCATTCCCGCCCTGCCTCTCTACCCCGTCCTCTGTCCACAGATACACTGGTCAAGTGCGGAGGCATAAGCCTGCTGATCCAGAACACCTCGTGGCTGCTGCTGCTCCTGCTCTCCCTGCCCCTCCTGCAGGCCATGGATTTCATCTCCCTGTGACTGGCTGGGCCCATGGAGAATACAGGAAGCCACAAGGCCCAGTCCAGAGACCCTACTTCTCTGAGTCAGTTGACCCCCCTCCCCCCAACCTCTCACACACCTTGGGGAGAAGTGGGGACCCCTCCGCCCCTAAGGAATCCCAGTGCTGCATGCCATTATCTCCCATTCCCCACTGCCACCCCCTACCCTCTCCGCACGCCACTGCCTACTTGTATTCTTTGTTCCAGAGCTGCTTCTGTCTGGTTTATTTAGGGCTTATCCTACCTTTTCTTTGGCAGTTTGCGAAAAGGGAAGCCAGGGTTGGGGACCTGATGGAGAGTGAGGGGATGGGAGGGGTGGAAGGAGGGAGGGGTATCAGTCCCTCGGGCCGGTCATCCTTGCCCACCGGGACCAGAGGCCTGGGAGAGACCTGGGCAAGGAGGGGGAGGGGTGCGTCTGGCCCTAGCACATCCCTCAGCAGTAGGGATGGCGCCTGAAGACCCCGGATGTGAGGGCACTGCCAAGCGTTTGTGGCCCATCCTGTGAGGAGAGAACCGAGCGTCTCCACGAGCACTTTCCGTCACAGAAAAAAGCCGCCTTTTTACCCTGCAGAAGTCCCCAAGGGGCCTTGGGCCCAGCGTCTGGCCCAGTGAATGAAGATGCAGATTCTGCCTGGGACGCAGTGCTGATGGGTTGTGGAGGCAGGTGGAAGGCAGGGTCCATCATCCCTCCCCCCACTGAGGAAGCTAAAAATGGGAGCCTAGTGTCTCTCACTGGCTCGGCCAGCAGTTGGGAGGTGGCAGAGGACAGGCCCCCTCCCAGGCTATCCCAAGCTCCTAGGAGCTTCCAGAACTCAGACCTGGAGGCAATAAATCAGGCCTGGTGGAGCCCCTGGTTGAGCCACACAGAGTTCGGCCCACATGTTCCCCCAGGAGGCTCCTCCGTCTTCCCCCAGCAGTGCCCGAGCCTTCAGATAGGCCCCCGCCCCAGAGGCCTGCCTTCTCAGGGACCTCTCGGGGGCCTGGGGCTGGCCGTGGGGTGATACCCATAAGTGGACGTGCCTCGAGGGGTGGCTTTTCCCAGCACCCAGCTCTCCACCCGGCGGCTCTTCCCTGTCCTGTGACTGTGTGTAGTGCCACCACAGCTTATGGCATCTCACTGAGGAAAATGAATATACTGTACAATAAAACCAAGCCTCTGGAATCCGTCCTCCTGTCTGTCTCTGCTTTGCTCCTCTCTCCCCAGGCCCACCCCCTTCCCTTAGCCTTGAGGGCCAACCCGCCACCTCCTCCTCTCCCCCATCCCTGCCTTCTGCAGCCCTTCTCCCCCCTGCCCCCCAGGGGTGGACTACTACATGCCCGGCTTCTCAGAACCACTCTACCACGGCACGTTTGCCCAAATAAACAAATGTTCCCTCTCTGTGGACTCACCTGCCCCATGTGTGTGCCAAGCCACATGGCGCTGGTTCCAGAACATGCTAACAGGCACTAAGGCACGGAGTCTGCCTTCTCAGATCTGGATGTTCTCAAAAATGACAGCTTACATCTGCTCTAGAGAGGGGCACAAAGAGGAGGCTCGGGAAGCGAGGCGGTACGTGGGAACTGCCCTCATCATCAAGGTGTAAGGACAAGCATCTCTTCTAATTCCAACATGGCCACATAAAGCACTGGGGGTGGGGAGAGAACACTGAGGCCCGTCCCCAGCTCCCTCCCCTAAAAGTCACTGAGTAGAAAGCGCCCCCTGGTAGTAGGGACTAGAACAGCATCACAGGGTGGTTCCGGGTCTCAGTTGCTGCCAGAGTGAGGCAGCCCCCAGACAACCTTCCCTGCTTTGCCAGGGAATCTGGGGGAGAAGAGTAGTGACTACCCAGAAGCTGACTCATTTGGTATTTAGCGCTGGGTAGGATGGTTTTTCTGAGCATTTACTTTAAGGCCCAGGATCTAAACTCACGTCACTGACTCCCACTCTTGCGACACCTCCCCTTGATACCTGAGCTTTGCCAGTGACCCCCGTAGTGGCCAGGCCGGAAGAGGGCAAGAGAAGCCCTCAAGGAAGAGAGGGAGCTGCCCGTGTCACCTACCACGGGGACCCACCCATCCCCACGTGGGCTGTTGGCCACTCAGGACAGTGCAGCCAGCCTGGACACAGGGCCCTTTTGCTCTGCCCTGATTGCAGCCAAAAAATGAAGAGCCTTTGTCGGGGAAGGGAGTTCAAATGCCACCCTCGGGGTAGTAAGAGCTAAAGCTGGAAGGTCTTTCTGGAAGGAACCAGTAAGCCAGGCGTGCAGCCTCAACTGTGAGAAGCCATGAGACCCTGGCACCCGTGTGAGCCTCCTGTGTGGTCTTTGTCACCCTGGCACTGTTTCCTTGAAGAGTTTAGGGGCCCCTCAACAAGGGTCCCTTTGCAGCCACGCCTGTGGGAGGAGAGCCCAAGGCCACGGAGAGTGGGCTTAGCTTCAGAAGACACAGAGGCCTCTGAGGCCCAGGGGCTATAGGAAGGCAGGGACGGAGAAGAAAGGAACAGGCCTGGGCCTGCGAAGGCGCTCGAAGATTTAAAGGCAGGGGCTTTGGGCCTCACAGCACAAGCCAACCCAGAAAGACTGCGGGCCGGGGCTGCGGTGGGCTGTCCACGACGGCAGCCAGTTCCTCCCCTGTCATGTCAGGAGAGCTGAAGGGGGCTGCGGCACGTCTGCAGGGACTTGGCTAGTTACAAAGAGGGCTGGGGCCAGCCCTGGTTCCTGCACACATGCCCAGAGCCCACCCCACCAAGCCCCTTCCCATTCCTCCTCACCCCTCCCCCACATCCCCCTTGGCCATCTTGGTCCTTAGGGCGTGGAATCCTTGCTCAGTAGAGAGAGAAAGAAGCCCCTCTCCACACATCCGTCCACTGAGACAGAGGAACGTCTGCACACGGCGCAGCGTGAGGGTCTTCCCAACACCTAGGGGCTCCCTCGGGAAGGACAAGGGGGGTCACCGTGGGGAGACGCAGGGACTTTCCCTGGCCAACCAATAAATGTACCCAGCGTCCAGGGGACCCGTGACACACATCCTCCAGCCCATGCCCCCCCAGCATGATGTCCCTGTCCTCACTGTGTCTGCAGCTCCCGTGTTGTGATGGGCAGGTTTGTCTTTACATGTGAAAGAAGCAAGTCCCAGGTTAGGAGTAAACCACTTCCTCATCTACCACTGAGGAATCAGTGGGCCTGGAGTCCTTCAGAGTTCTGGCAAAGCGTGAGGGTCGTCAGCTGCCTCCTGCTAACCCTGAAGCAGGGCTTCAGGACAAAGGTGGGATTGCCTCCTGCCCAGGGCTCTCAGGCCCCGAATGTCTCCCACCCCTCGGGAGTATCATGTCATGTGAAGACTCCCGGGAGGCGTCTTTGTCTGGCAAAGGGAAGACCTGGGGGCAGGGAAGCTATGGAAGTGGGCACATGCTGTTGAGGGCAGCATAGGACCAATGGGAGAGTTCTGCGGAGGCCAAGTGTGGCTCTACACCGGAAGGGGCCTTTGATGGCTGGAGCTGCCCAGCTGCAGAGGCAGGAGTGCCTGGCAGTGGGCATGGTCAGTGGAGGCCACCTGTCCAGCCTGCAGGAAAGCAACTTC
Source organism: Mesoplodon densirostris (assembly GCF_025265405.1). Classification (NCBI taxonomy): domain Eukaryota; kingdom Metazoa; phylum Chordata; class Mammalia; order Artiodactyla; family Ziphiidae; genus Mesoplodon; species Mesoplodon densirostris. The sequence goes on along the minus strand of NC_082667.1, from coordinate 112,405,437 downwards.
CTGAATTCAGTGGGAACCTGGGCTAGATGACCCTAGTCACTTCACCCTTCAGTGCCTCATTTTTCTGATTTCTAAAATATGATGGGGGGCAGGAGGCGCATCTGGTGGTGCAGTGGTTTAAGGACCCGCCTGCCAATGCAGGGGACACTGGTTCGATCCCTGGTCTGGGAAAATCCCACATTCTACGGAGCAATTAAGCCCGTGTGCCACAACTACTGAGCCTGCACTCTAGAGCCTGTGCTCCGCAACAATAGACGGCACCGCAACGAGAAGCCCGCGCACCGCAACGAAGAGTAGCCCCCGCTCGCTGCAGCTAGAGAAAGCCTGCGTCCAACAACGAAGACCCAACGCAGCCAAAAATAAAATAAATAAATAAAAATAAGATGGGGGAATTCCCTGGCGGTCCACTGGTTAGGACTCCACACCCCCACTGCAAGGAACTAAGATCCCGCAAGCCGTGTGGTGCAGCCAAAATTAAAAGAAAATAAAATAAAAAATAAAATAAGATAGTAGCGCTGGAATGATTTATTTGTACAACAAACGTTAAGTACCTGGCTGTGCTAAGAGGTAAAAGACATAGCCCCTGGCTGAAGGAATCTACAGCCCAATAAGAAGTGAGGAATTGATTTCAGTGCAGTGATTGGTGCTAGGAGGCAGAGAAGCTGTGGCAGACACTGCTTGAGGGTTTTCCAACATGTATTCTCTTTCTTTCTCAGCAATAAGACCCACAAATTAGAATTCGATTATAGGGTCCAGAATAAAGACTACATTTCCCAGCTCCCTTGCAGCAAGATGTGCACATGTGGCTAAATTCTGTCCAATGGAACATTAGCACAAAATAATGTGTACAATTTTTATGAAGTGCTCTTAAAGGGAGAATGTGTGCTTTTCAACCCCTTTCACCTTCATGCTGGCTGGAATGTGGAGTCAATGGCTGGAACTGGAGCAGCCATCTTGGACTATGAGATAGAAGTTGTATGTTACACATCACAAAGTACAACAGCCTGGATGCCTCGTGATGTTAGAACTGTCAGAGAAGCCATGGAATACCATGTTAGAGCTACTCCTATTTGGAGTTTCTGCACTCACAGTTGAACCTAAATGTACCTTAAAAAGAAGCTGTTATTTAACACAACTAAACTGTACACTTAAAAATGGTTAAGATAGTAAATGTTATATATATTTTTTTACCACACACACACACACACACACACACACACACACACACAAAGCCAAAAGTCAAATTTAGAGAGACAGAAAGTAGAATGGTGGTTGCCAGGGGGTACAGGGCGGGGACATGGGGAGTTATTATTTAGTGGGTACAGAGTTTCAGTTTTGCAAGATGAAGAGAGTTCTGGAGATGGATGGTGGTAGTGGTACAACAATGTGAGTGTGTTTAATGCCACCAAACGGTTATATGGATTTTACCACAATTTTTTTCTTTAAAAAGGAAACAGCCAAGGCACAAGGGAACCTTTTGGTGTGCTTACACGAGCACTTACATTTGTCAAAACTCATCAAACTGTACACTTAAAATGGGTGAATTTCCTCAAATGTAAATTTTACCTCAGTAAAGTGCTATGAGAATACATATGTAGGGCCCCTAGCCAGGCTAGAGGGCTACCCAGAGGAGGGGTCATGGTAGGAGTTAGCACAAAAAGCAGGCTCTACTATGTCATCAGCTGATTACAAAGAAAGAAATGTTATTTTATTTCTTCTATATCCTGAAAGACATGGGGAGGGGGAGTAGAAGCCATTGTGGGTTTAGTCCGAGGACAGGCCTCAGCCCCTCTCTCAGGCAACACAACTGCTGGCTGATACAACAGCCCTCAGAGCACATGGGCCCTTCATCAGGGTCCCTGCCCCAGTCATATCCATTCAAACATTTACTAAGTGTGCACCCCATGCTAGGGAGTGTAACTATCTGTGCGGGGTAATGAGAAGAGACCTGTGAATGGTACAGACAAGTTCTTTCCCCATAAAACTTATATTGTGGTACAGGAGATGGACATGAAGCAAGTAAACCAATAAGTAAGTCATTATTATAGACTGGGATTGTTTACACATGAGAGGCAATAAGAGAATGACGGGCTCACTTTAGTTGGGATGATCAGGGAGAGCCTGAGGAGGGCGGCGCTGAGCTAAGACGGGAAGGGTGAGAAAAGGCCAGACATTTGAAGGGCTGCAGGAGCACAACCAGACGGAGGGAACACGAAGGGTTCAAGGTGTCCAGGCGAGGAGGGGTACAAGACGTCACTGAAGGCGAATTCTCTGGAGATCCAGTGGTTAGGACTTGGCGCTCTCACTGCGGGAGCCCTGGGTTCGATGGTCAGGGAACTAAGCTCCCACAAGCCACGCAGAGCAGCCAAAAAAAAAAAAAAGTCACTGAAGAGGTAGGCACAAGTTAGGTCCCACAGGGCCTTGGAGGTCATGGTGAAGAGTTTGAATTTTATTCTAAGGGCAATAGGGAAGTGATAAAGGACTAGTTCTAATAATGTTTTTAGAAGATCCCTCTTGCTGCTTTGTTGAAGATGAACTGGAGAAGAATAACAGCAGAAGCAAGAAATCAGAAGGATACTGCCATAATCCTAAAAGAGATGATGGCAGCTTGGACAAAAATTGCACGGCAAAAACACAAGTGGTGACTTTGAGATACATACAGAGTTAAAACGGGAAGGACTGGTGAATCTGAGTAAGGTCTGTGGATTTTACCAATAGCAATTTTCCCAGTGTTGATACTGTACTACAGTTGTATTAGATGTTACCACTGGGGACTTCCCTGGTGGTCCAGTGGGTGAAACTCCATGCTCCCAATTCGGGGGGCCCGGGTTTGGTCCCTGATGGGGGAACTAGATCCCCGCATGCATGCCACAACTAAAACAAAAAAGATCCCAGGCGCTGCAACAAAGATCCTGCATGCCACAACTAAGACCCTGTGCTAACAAAATAAATATGTATATATATATATATTTTTTCTTTTAAACATTACCATTGGGGGAAACTGGATGAAGGGTACGCAGGACCTCGTCATACTATTTTTGTAACTGTTGTAAATTTTTAATTATTTTTAAATAAGGTTTTTTTTAAATTCTCAACAACCAAAAAAAAAAGATGGCAAGTACTAACTCCAGAAACGCCGGAGGGAGGGAAAAAAGAATTCTAATCATATAGCACGTTACACAGCTTAGATGTGAAATATTTACAGAGTCATACTAATATAAACACTAAACAGTGATTTTAACCAAAAATTGTGATAAAGCTATATTGGAGGATGGGAGAAGGCTAAGTATATGTGTTTAGTGGGGGAGGAAATGGGCATTAAGAGAGCTAAACCTCATTTTCCAGAGGTGAAAGTCAACAGATAAGACTTAAAACTGAAAAATCAAGAAATAGCTAGCTATATGAGAAATTTTTAAATATAAAAGTAAAGTAAATAGCAGAAAAACTAGCTGAAATAGTTGAGAGTAGTTGCTTTGGGGAATGAGAATGTAGGATGGGTTAACAGACTGCTTTTACATTATAAACCTAGTAATACTTTTAGTCTCTATTAGTTTACTAAGCAATATAAATCAAATGTATTTAAAGAAATATATTAATGACCAACCCCCCAAAAACAGAGAGGACTTGCTTACTAGTGGTTTAGATGGAGGTGGAGTGTTGAAAGGAAAGGAGACGAAATCCTGGATGACCCTTGGGTGTTTGCTTGAACAATTAGTGGATGGTGATGTCATGTGTTGAGACAGAGAAGGATGGGGAATACTGGGGTGGAGAAGTGGATTTGTTAAATCTGCGATGCCCATTAGATATCCAAATGGAGTATCGAGAAGACAGCTGGCTCTCCCGGTCCTGAGCACAGGTGAGAGATGGGGGTTAGAGAAAATTCGACAGACATCAGCATTTGGGTGGTAGGCACTGACCACGGGACAAGTAAGATCATGCAGGGAGGTGTTATAGAGAAATAATTGAGCCCAGGCCTAGAATCTGAGGTGGTCCAATATTTAGAGTTTAGGGGGACACAACGGAAATTAAAGAGCAGCCAGTGAGGAAAGAGGAAATCCAGGGGTTAGCGGAGCCAGAGAAGGAAAAGTTTTGAAAAAGAGCAATCAACTAGGTCAACTTCTGTTAAGAAGTCAAGTAAGACGAGGACCAAGTTGTTGGTGACTATGGTAGCTAGTCTCCAAAGATGACCCCTTAAATAAAATATGCCCTTGTGTAATCCCATTCCCTTGGGCCTGGCATGGCCTTGTGTCTTGCTTATGACCAATAGCATATGATAGACATCATGCTACATGACTTCCAAAGTTAGGTCCTAAGAAGCCTTGCAGCTTCCACCTGGTTCTCCAGGAATGCTCACTCCTGGGACACACCCTCCTGGAACCCAGCTACCGTTCTGAGAGCTCAAGTCACATAGTGGCCACACGTAGTCACTCCAGTCACCAGCCCCAGCTACGCTCCCAGCCAACAGCCAACATCCACTGCCGGCCGAGTCACTGCGCCATCTTGGACATCCAGCTCAGGCGAGCCTTTGGATGACTCCCGGCCCAGCGGACGCAGACTGCAACCTCGTGAGAAAGAAACCCCAAGTGAGAAGTTCCCAGGTAAGCTCATCAACCACAGCAGCATGAAACACATTAATAAATTTTTTTAATAAATTTTTTTATTTATTTATTTTTGGCTGCGTTGGGTCTTTGTTTCTGTGTGCGGGCTTTCTCTAGCTGCAGCGAGCAGGGGCTACTCTTTGTTGCAGTGCGCGGGCTTCTCATTGCAGTGGCTTCTCCTGTTGTGGAGCACGGGTTCTAGGGCACGAAAATACTGAGCGCGGGCTTCAGTAGGTGTGGCACGCAAGCTCAGTGGTTGTGGCTTACGGGCTCTAGAGTGCAGGCTCAGTAGTTGTGGCACACAGGCTTAGCTGCTCCGCGGCATGTGGGATCTTCCTGGACCAGGGCTTGAACCCGTGTCCCCTGCATTGGCAGGTGAATTCTTAACCACTGTACCACCAGGGAAGCCCATCAATAATTTTTTTTTACACTTAAAAAAAAATCTTAGGGCTTCCCTGGTGGCGCAGTGGTTGAGAGTCCGCCTGCCGATGCAGGGGACACAGGTTCATGCCCCGGTCCGGGAAGATCCCACATGCCGCGGAGTGGCTGGGCCCGGGAGCCATGGCCACTGAGCCTGCGCGTCCGGAGCCTGTGCTCCACAACGGGAGAGGCCACAGCAGTGAGAGGCCTGCGTAACGCAAAAAAAAAAAAAAAAAAAAAAAAAAAAAATCTTATTGAAGTATAGTTGATTTACAATGTTGTGTTAGTTTCAGGTGTACAGCAAAGTGATTCAGTTATACATATACATACATCCACTCTTTTTTAGATTCTTTTCCCATATAGGTCATTAGAGAGTATTGAGTAGAGTTCCCTGTGCTAGACAGTAGGTCCTTATTAGTTATCGATTTTCTACATAGTAGTGTGTATATGTCAATCAAGTTAATAAATTGTTTAAAGCCGCTAAATGTTGGAGCAGTTTGTGATGCAGCAATAGTCACTTTAACAAGAGCAGTTCAGTGGAGCAGGGGTAACAGAGGCCAGTTTGGAGGGGGTGAGCGAGTGAATGGGAGGAAAGCTCAGGAAGCTGAGCTGTGACTGGTGTGGGAAGCAGAGTCAAGGGGAGTTGTTTATCTTTAAGACGGGAGAGACTAGAGCATGGTGTACATTGATGGCGATTACTTATGAAGACAGGGAAAGACTGCTGAACAAGGGGGAGAAGAAAATGAGGAAACAGAGTCCTTGGGGAGGTGAGAAAGGCGGGATCTAGATGAGAAATAAAGGCAAAGGAGATGGGTGTGGAAGAGGGGAGGTTTGTGAACTTGAGGGTAGAAGTTCAGGGGTTTCCACACGAGTAGCAAGGCCATCAGCTAAATAAGAGGGTGAGGAGATGAAGGGAAGATGCAACAGGTTTGAAAAAAGTAGATAATAGAAAATAGGCATATCAAAAAGTAGGAGGGGTTCGATATTTTGTAATAACCTATAATGGAAAAGAATCTGAAAAAGAATAGATACAGGGGCTTCCCTGGTGGCGCAGTGGTTGAGAGTCCGCCTGCCAATGCAGGGGATACGGGTTCGTGCCCCGGTCTGGGAAGATCCCACAGGCCACGAAGCGGCTGGGCCAGTGAGCCATGGCCGCTGAGCCTGCGCGTCCAGAGCCTGTGCTCCGCAACGGGAGAGGCCACAACAGTGAGAGGCCCGCGTACCGCAAAAAAAAAAAAAAAAAAAAGATACAGACATAGATATATGTGTAACTGAATCACTTTGTTCTACATCTGAAACTAACACAACATTGTGAATCAACTATACGTCAATAAAAAATTTTTTAATTAAAAAAACCCATATGAAAAGATGTAGACATAGAGAATGGACTTGAGGACACGGGGTGGGAGGGGGAAGCTGGGGCGAAGTGAGAGTAGCATCGACATATATACACTACCGAATGTAAAATAGTTGGCTAGTGGGAAGCAGCAGCATAGCACAGGGAGCGTAGCGGTGCTTTGTGTCCACCTAGAGGGGTGGGATAGGGAGGGTGGGAGGGAGGCTCAAGAGGGAGGGTATATGGGGACACATGTATGCACATGGCTGATTCGCTTTGTTGTACAACAGAAACTAACACAGTATTGTGAAGGAATTATACTCTAATAGACATCTATTAAAAAAGAAAAGACTAGGGCTTCCCTGGTGGCACAGTGGTTGAGAATCTGCCTGCCAATGCAGGGGACACGGGTTCGAGCCCTGGTCTGGGAAGATCCCACATGCCGCGGAGCAACTAGGCCCGTGAGCCACAACTACTGAGCCTGCGCATCTAGAGCCTGTGTCGAGAGGCAGCGACAGTGAAAGGCCCGCGCACCGCGATGAAGAGTGGTCCCCATTTGCCCCAACTAGAGAAAGCCCTCGCACAGAAACGAAGACCCAATACAGCCAAAAATAAATAAATTTTTAAAAAGACTATAAGGGACCTGCAAAGACCAAAATATTTACTATCCATCTCTTTATAGAAAGAGTTCGCCAACCCCATTTTTAGTGGATTCTTTTTATTTCTTTTTATTTTTTATTTATTTATTTTATTTATTATCATTTAGTTTTGGCTGCATTGGGTCTTCGTTGCTGTGCACGGGCTTTCTCTAGTTGCAGCAAGCGGGGGCTACTCTTCGTTGTGGTGCATGGGCTTCTCATTGCGGTGGCTTCTCTTGTTGTGGAGCACAGGCTCTAGGCACGCAGTTTCAGTAGTCGTGGTGCATGGGCTCAGCAGTTGTAGCTTGTGGGATCTACAGCGCAGGCTCAGTAGTTGTGGCACACAGGCTTAGTTGCCCCACGGCATGTGGGATCTTCCCGGCCCAGAGCTCAAACCCGTGTCCCCTGCATTGGCAGGCGGATTCTTAATCACCGCGCCACCAGGGAAGCCCCAGGGGATTCTTTTTAAAATGCAATATGCACATTTAACCTATCAAATTCTTTAATTAATCAAAACCTTTATCCTCTTTATGGATAAATCAAAGACCTTAGGATATTATAACTCTACTTACCCCTTCCCACATATACGTTACTGTAGTCAGAAATTTTAATTTTATTTTTTTAAAAACTTTATTTTGAAAGCTACCATATGATCCAGCAATCCAACTCCCAGGCATATATCCAGAGAAAAACATGGAAGCAGAGTCCTTGGGGGACTCTGTTCATTGCAGTGCTCTTTACAATAGCCAAGACATGGAAGCAACCTAAATGTCCATCAACAAAGGAATGGATAAAGACGTGGGGTACATATATACAATGGAATATTACTCAGCCATTAAAAAGAATGAAATAATGCCATTTACAGCAACATGGATGGACCTGGAGATTATCATACTAAGTGAAGTAACTCAGACAGAGAAAGACAAATATCATATGATATCACTTCTATGTAGAATCTAAAAAAAAAAACAAACTGATACAAATGAACTTATTTACAAAACAGAAACAGACTCACAGACCTAGAGAATGAACTTGTGGTTACCAGGCGGGGAAGGGTTGTGGGGAGGGATAGATGGGGAGTTTGGGATTGACATGTACACACTGCTATATTTAAAATAGATAACCAACAAGGAAAAAAATAATAATGTATTATGAATAACTTTATGACAATAAATTTGACCTTAAAAGAAAAAAAAAACATATGAGATTCACACTGAAAAAAAAAAGGTGGGAGTGTAAGCAGAATTCTAAAAATAGCCTCCCAAGATTCTATACCCCTAATCCCTGGAATCTGTGACTGAGATGAGATGTCACCCCCATGACGGTGTTATGTTAAATGGCACAGTTGATCTTAAAAGAGAAATACTGTCCAGGTAGGCCTATGAAATCACGTGAGTCCTTAAAAGCAGAGAACTTTCTCTGGCTAGTGGCAGAAGAGGAAGACAGAGATTGAGTCACAGGGGTGACTCAACATGCCACCACTGGCCACGTGAGAAGGACTGTGGGCAGCCTCTAGGAGCAGAAAGCAGAGCCCAGACAGCAGCCAGCAAGGAAACAGGGACCTCACACCCATAGCCATAAGGAACTGGACTCTGGCAACAACCTAAATGAGCTTGGAAGTGGAATCTTGCCCGGAGCCTCCGGATAACAGCCAGCCTGGCCAGCACCTTGATTTTGGCCTTGTAAGACCCTGACCAGAGAACCAGCTGAGCCCACCAGAACTTCTGGCCTACAGATTGTGAGATAATACATGGGTGTCTTAAGCCATTAGGTTTCTGGTAATGCGTTACACAGCAGCAGAAAACGAATACGGTGGGAAAATAAACATACCATGGAAACATAATAGAAGTGCTGGGCAGTGCTGAGTGTGACCCACCTGAGGTGTGTGGCCATGAATATAAAGGGGACTTAATTGGGTGAACTTCTCCAGGATCATTCACCTGCATGGGTGCAGGCATACCAAGGAAGGGAAGATGGCCACAGGGAGGGTCCAGGTTTTTCCAGGCACGAGCAGCAGAGGGAAGGAGGGGCAAAGGAATAGAGGAAGTTAGCAAAGGAGTGATTAAAATGATCCATTTTAGGGACTTCCCTGGTGGTCCAGTGGTTAAGACTCCATGCCTCTAATGCAGGGGGCATGGGTTCAATCCCTGGTCGGGGAACTAAGATCCCACAAGCTGCACGGGGCAGCCAAAAAATAAAAAAGAGGCTTAACTGGGTCAGGATGTGAAGAGGTCAGAGGTGGGCAGATTACACATACAGAGAGGAGGTAAAGGGGGCCAAAAGCTGACAGGCCAGAGGGTTGCAAGGAGCGTCCACAGGGCTGCTGAAATCATGGAGGATGATGAAAGAGAAGGGGTAGAATGGAAGACAGTGAGCCAGGAGACAAGTGACCTGCAGCCAGCACGTGACAGCAGTGAAGAAGGGTGGCAGCAGGATAACTGCCACCACTGTAATTCAGTACATCGCCCCCTCCTGCTGCGGGACCTTCTGGGGCAGCTCCAGATGCCGGGAGATCCAGCAGGGGTGCCTGAAGGAGAGAGCAAGGGAGGAAGAACACCTACCCGACCTGTTGTGGGTTGGATTGTGGCCCACCCCCCAAAACAAAGGTACGTTCAAGTCCCAATCCCCGGTACCTAAGAATGTGACCTTATCTGGAAATAGGGTCTCTGCAGATGTAATCAAGCTAAAATGGAGTCATAGGACTAGAGTGGACCCTAAACCAAAGACTGGCGTCCTCGTAAGACAAGGGAAATTTGAACACAGAGAAACAGGAGACACAGAGAGAAGACAGCCATGTGAAGACAGAGGAAAAATTGGAGTGATGATGCCACCAGCCAAGGATCACCTGGGGCCACCAGAAGCTGGAAGAAGCCAGGAAGGATCCACCCCTAGCGGCTTCAGAGGGAGCCTGGCCCCAGCAACACCTTGATTTTAGACTTCTGGCCCAAAGTGTAAGAAAACAAATTTGTGTTGCTTGAAGACACCCAGTCATGGCAGCCCTAGGAAGCCCAAACCCCACTTCCTGACCCTGAGGTGTATGAGGGTCAGAGTAAAAGCAGACTCCACTGAAGGAGGCTTCAGGGGAAATGGTGTCCTCAGGGAACAGTGAGTTTCATTTAAGGCCGGAGCTCAAGAGAACCTCTGAAGAAGAGGCTGAGGATGAAGCAGAGCTTGCCCACCCCAGAGCAGTGTCCGGGCACAAGAGGGTTTAGGGGGTGGGGCGGGACCTGGCCCAGGCGAGGAGATGCTACAGGAGAGGTGTGCTGATAATGGATGCGCTGTACTCTCTGGACCTCTGGGGACTGAGCCAGACAGGTGGGACTGGCCTGACGCAGTCACTGGGGGACGGCAGGCAAACAGCTTAACTATGGCTTGATGTCCGGTCCCACCGTTCTAGCCTCCCGGTGTGTAAGCAGCAGGAGGGGCCCACTCTCTGGCAGCCTGAGCCCTGGCACATTCAGTACACCACCCCCTCCTGCTGCGGGGCCTTCTGGGGCAGCTCCACCCCTCACACAGGGTGACACAGCCTCTTGGAGCCTCCGTGTCCTCTGATGGCCACAGCCAGCGTCATAGCTCTGGGCTCAGGCTTCAGGCTTTACAGCTTCATGGTTTCCTGCCATCTAGACCCGAGCTGTCCAATATGGTAGCCACTAGCCACATGTGAGTATTTAGACTTAAACAAATTGCATTGAAGTAAACTAAAACTTCAGTTCCTCAGCCACGCCAGCCACATTTCAAGTGCTCAGTAGCACATGTGGCTGGTGGCGTCCCGTCCTCACAGAAAGTTCTATTGGACAGAGCTGGACCAGACCATGGGTGGGAACCATGGTTGTTTGAACCACTGAGCTATCCCACCTCAGGCAAACTCATGAAGGGGAGGCAGGGTAAGGACAGGAGGGCCCTGAAGGGAACACTTCTCAGCCTCACTCCCTGAGGCAAGGGTCAGCTCCAGGAACGCTCTGAGCACACCAACACCTCAGAGCCCAGAACACAGTGTCAGGAGGCCCGGAGAGGGGAAAGCCTCTCACTGTGAGCCTAAGGTCGACCCCCCCACCCATTCTTTACTGCCTGTCTCAGCACAACTGACAGTGGAAACTCCACTTCCTTCAGAGGCACAGGCTGGGGTACGCCTCTAACCCTAACAGCCACTCACCCAGACTCACAACACACGCCAACTCATTTCATTCCAAAATGTCCACGTTAGCCAGCCGTGTGCGCCGTGAGTAGGCCTGTAGGACGTCCGCCATCCACCCAGCTCCCTCTCACCTTCCATCACCTCCAGCCCTCCGTGCCCCTGTCTGACACCTCGGCCCCTGTACACACCCGCTGGGCCCAGACCCAGAAAGAGTACTCGAAACTCAGATCCAAGAAACGCTTTCTCCCCACTGCCTTCTAAAAAGCAGGAAGGGCTGAAGACAATTCCCATCCATCAGATCTAACATTCCTCTCAGCTCAGGGCTGGATTCTTGCTCTACATCTAGGAAACTACAAGCCCTTTGTGGTGATTTTCCCAAAGTAAAGAGTCAGCCACAAGGTGAAGTTTCTCCCTCTCTAGAAACTGAAAACTTGGAACTTCTAAAGGATGGTTTTGGGTTTCCCTGGTGGCGCAGTGGTTAAGAATCCGCCTGCCAATGCAGGCGACACAGGTTTGAGCCCTGGTCCAGGAAGATCCCACGTGCCGCAGAGCAACTAAGCCCGTGTGCCACAACTACTGAGCCCGTGCACCACAACTACTGAGCCCGTGTGCCACAACTACTGAGCCCGTGCGCCTACAGCCTATGCTCTGCAACAAGAGAAGCCACTGCAGTGAGAAGCCTATGTGCCGCAACTAGAGAAAGCCTGCACGCAGCAACGAAGAAAGCCTGCACAGTGCAGTCAAAAATAAATAAATTAATTAAAAAGAAAAAATTACTATAGGCTGGTTTTTCCTGCTCTCCTTACCAAGCTGTCAAAAATCATACGATCCAATCTCAGATAGGCACCCTTTATAGAAGGTTCCCCCAATTGGCTCAAAGACCATGATGGGACCAGTGGGGGCCATAGCATCTGGAAATCCCAAAGCTCAGAAGGCATCACTTGCCTGCAGAAGGTACCTGGCGTGAGGAGGACTAACTATACATCACCTGCATCAAAACAAACTAGACTTACCACCCTCTTGTTGAAACTGCAGGGAAAGCCTAAAAAGATGAAATCACCCAGGGATGATAAGTAGAAATTACAATATACATATTACTGCTAACTTCAGATCTGTAAAATGTTACTGATATTTCCTTTACTACACATGCTAAATGTTAGTGTTGATTTTAGTCAGGATAAAGTATTTACTGGGCATTAAATAGGTCACTCAGTCTTCCTAATCTTATTCTTTATCAGAGGTCTTCAAGCGTAAAAACCTCCTACTGTTCCAGCAACTTGACCCTCGGGGTTGGGGAGAAAATTTTGCCAAACGAGGAGATTTATAAGAATGAAACTCCGAACTAAGACAGAAGCAATGGAGAGAGGAGAACCTTAGCGGAACAAAAGAAAGAAAATCAAAAAGCTATGATCCCTGGGGACTTCCCTGGTGGTCCAGTGGTAAAGAATCCGCTTTCCAATGCAGGGTACGCAGGTTCCCACATGCCACGGGGCAACTAAGCCCACACACCACAACAACTGAGCTCGCACGCCTCAACTGGAGAAGCTGCGTGCCGCAACGAGGAGTCCACGCACCCTGGAACCGCGTGCCACAACTAGAGAGAAGCCCGCACACCACAACGAAGAGCCCAAAGATCCCACGTGCGGCAACCGATACCCGACGCAGCCTAAATAAATAAATAAATAAATATTTTTAAAAATAAAAGATATGATCCCCATGAGATGTAGTGAATACGGTGATATTTTAAAATATTATTTTTGTTGGCTCCCCTTTACCCCATAGCCCCACTTTAACCAGCCAAGCTTTTGTGTTTATGCTTCAGTGAAAGGATATGACAGCAAAAACCAGGGGGAAAAAATAGGAAGCCACGGGCCTCCCTGGTGGCGCAAGTGGTTGAGAGTCCGCCTGCCGATGCAGGGGATACGGGTTCGTGCCCCGGTCTGGGAGGATCCCATATGCCGCGGAGCGGCTGGGCCCGTGGGCCATGGCCGCTGAGCCTGCGCGTCCGGAGCCTGCGCATCCGGAGCCTGTGCTCCGCGACGGGGGAGGCCACAACAGTGAGAGGCCCGCATACCGCAAAAAAAAAAAAAAAAAAAAAATAGGAAGCCACTTCTGGCTTTTACATCTCATTTGCCTAGACCCTTAATAAGACAGACAGGAGCCACAGCCTGGACAGAAGATGTGGAGAAAATATCTCGGGTAGAGCCAGGCCTCCCATTAGCACGCCTACCAGTAGACACAAGCCAGAGGGAAAGCACAGAGACAGCAAAGAACCCAGAGAGGGTTTTGAGATATGATCACTGTGGGTCCCTACCGCCCCATCCTGAGTAGGTCCTCAGATAGAGGACAGGTCCCCAGAAAGAGGAAATGACTGCAGAGTGCAGCCTATTTTGGACACAGCTGGAACCCTGGACAGCATCCTATCTTCTCATGCTACTCTGGGGCCTGGAAGCTGCAGAATAATTCTCAAGTGTCCCAGAATGACCCAGAGGTAGCAGAGACACGTCAAACCTAAAGAGGCCACACAAGCAGCAACCAGGAAGCAGACATCCCAGTGGACACTTGGATGGCCACTTAATAACAAGGGCCACTTCCTCCAGGGCTTTAGCAAATACGGATGGGACACCCCCTGGAGTTCAGGCAATCCCTGGAGAAAGGAGGGGCAATTCCATCAAGTGACTGAAACTCAGTGTCCACCACTGCAGTAGAATAGGGGCTGGCTCCAAATAGAAATGTAGTTATATTACAGAAAAACAATGTTATGTCTCCTGAGTTGGTAGACTAAGAGAATACCTCTGTTTGAGAAGTATGGGAGGAGAGAACTTGGAAACTAGCAAATTTCTGGTAGCAAACTGGATAGATGATGCCACCATTCAAAGATGTGGGAATTAAAGGAAGGGGAACAAACAGTTGGAAAATGATAAGTTTAAGGTTTGGACGTGCTGAAATTGAGATACTGATGTGATGTCCAAGGGTATGTCAGGAGGCATCTGGATAATTATGACTGGTACTCAGGAGTGAGGTCCACCTGAAAATACAGATTTGGGCATCGTCAGCCCATACAAGTAGTAACTGATGGATGAGTAGCAGATCACAGTGCTCTTAGGCACTCACTACATGCCAGGCACTATTGAGAGCTTTTCATGTATATGAACTCTTTTTTTTTAATTTTTTTTGCCCGCCCCACACAGCTTACAGGATCTTAATTCCTCAACCAGGGATTGAACCCACGCCCTCGCAGTGAAAGCACAGAGTCCTAACCACTGTGGACCGCCAGGGAATTAGCGAGATTTTCATGCTTTTAAGGGGAAGAATTGAGAGACTTATATGTCAAAGGGAAAGTTGGCAGAAAATGAAAGTTTTAAAGACAGGACTCTACCCAGGGACAGTGACTGAATGTGATGCGAAAGAATACTGAGTGGAGACACTTCCAATCCATGCTTTCTAACCTCAGATGGGCCCTTGATGCTGCCTGACAATCCCACTGTATGTCTACAATTCATTCGTTCACTCTCCCACTCACTGGCACGTGCTAGCTAGCTCTCAAAGGGCCGACCCCAGACCAGCAGCCTCAGCATCACCCAGAAACATGTTAGAAATGCAAATTCTCAGGCCCACCTCAGACCTCCAGAATCAGAAACTCTGGACGGGGCTTTATCAGACTCTCTAGGTGATTCTGATACACACTCAAAGTTAAGTGCCCCGAGATGACTAGTTTATTAACCACCACCCCCGCGCCCCACGCACACCTCTCTAAATTTCCAGCCCCTTCCTCCATCCTCACTCTCAGCTGGCCTTGCTTCCTAATTCACTGAGAGAAAAGAGGCCATCCGAGAGAATGTCCACTAGCTCCCACCCCATCCATCCACCTCCCTACATCGGTGCCCAAATACTGTGCCTTCTCTCTTCTTACTCTGGATGCAGCCTTTGTGCCCTGGCCAAAGCCAAGCCCTCACTTCTGTACTAGATCCCATCCACTCTCACCTCATCAAGGATGTTGCTCCACTGATCTCTCTCCTGCATCGTCTATTCTGACTCTACTGGCTTTTTCTCATCAACATACAAACATATAATCTCATCAACTTAAAAAAATTTTCTTTGTAGCTGAGCAGGACCCTATGGGGCCCTCCCGGGACAGACTTCCCATGTCCTCTGCCTGCCTCTTGTTTGTAGAAGAACTTTAGCCTCCTAGGGCTTCCCTGAGTTCCAAAGAACAAATTTAATCAGAGAAGTGAGAAAATGCAGAAACAAAGGAAAACAGTCAAACAAGACAAAATAATAAGAGTTTAGCCATTAAACCAAGTCAAGTACCTTTAGTTCCTCCTCAAGGGCTATAGATAGTATTCTGGGCCATGTCCTTTGAGCTGTTTTGCAGATACTGAAACCCCCAGATGGAAGAAGTTAACTGCATGCTGACCACAAACACTTAGACCCCAGACAGTTGGAACGAGAAGATTGATGATAGTAACTCCTGATTACCTCACCACCAACCAATCAGAAGAATGTTTACCAGCTGATCACACACCCCCACAACCCTCTCCCTCACCCCATCTTTAAATCCTTTTCCTGAAAGTCATCAGGGAGTTCGAGTTTTTTTGAGCGTTAGCTGCCTGTGCCCCTTGTCTGGTGTCTTCAGTAAACATTGCACTTTCCTTCACTACAGCCCAGTGTCAGTAGATTGGCTTTACTGTGCACAGGAGAGCAGACCCCAGGTTGTTCAGGTAACATCTTACCCTCACTTCTCCTTTTAGCTCCCACCCAATCTCTCTCCTTCCCTTACCACAATATTCCTCCACAGAATTGTCTAGGGGACTTCCCTGGTGGTCCAGTGATTAAGACTCCGCCGTCCCAATGCAGGGGGCCCAGGTTCGATCCCTGGTCAGGGAACTAGATCCTGCATGCTGCAACGAAGATGCCACACGTGGCAACGAAGATCCCATGTGCAGCAACTAAGACCCGGGGCAGCCAAATAAATAAATAAATATTTTTAAAAAAGAGTTGTCTATACCTTGTCCCTCCCTCTCCTCCCATTCTTTCTTGAACCACCCACAATCCAACTTTCACTCCACCACTACCAAAACCATTCTTGTCAAGGTCACCAACAACCTCATCTTTTAACCCACATGCAGCATTTGACACAATTGATCTTTCCTCCTTGATACGTTTTCTTCTCTTGGCTTTCAGCATACCATCACCTCCTGCGGTTTTTTCCCCTACTTCACTGGCCATTCCTTTCATGTCCTTTGATGGTTCCTACTCTCTTCTAAAACCATTTAATGTTAGAGAGCTCCAGGATTCAGTCCTTGCACATCTTTTCTTCTCTATTTATATTTGCTCCCTTGGTGATCTCTTCTAATCTCATGACTTTAAATAACATCCGTATGCGGAAGACTCTCAATTTTATATCTCCAACACAGACTTTGCAAAACGTGTAGATCCAAACTCTTGGCATCTTGACATGCCTAATAGACATCTCAAACTTAATATGTGTTAAATCAAGTTCCTGCCCTCCCCGCCACTCCCAAATCTGCCCCTTCCACAGCCTATACATCCTCAGTTAATGTTCAGACCAAAAAATCCTTTTTTCTCACACCACCTAATCCATCAGGAAAGCCTGTTGGCTCTACATTCAAAATACATCCAGAATCCAACCATTTCTCACTTCCTCTCCTGCTACCACATTAACCTGAGCCACCATCACCTCTTACCAGATGATTGCAGTCTCCTCCTTCTACTCTGTCTCTCTTCAGGTCTGTCCTCCATACAGTAGCTAAAGGGATTCTGTTAAAGCAAAAATGACATCCATGTCCCTCTTCTGCTCAAAATCCTCCAATGGCTCCTATCTCAGAGTAAAAGTTAAAGTCATTGAAATGGCCTAGGGCCCTGCAAGGTGAGGTCTCTCCCTTATCTCTTTGACTTCATCTTCCACTCTCTGCACTCCAGCCACACTGACCTTCTTGCTCTTCCTCGAAGGTAGCAAGCGCATGCCTATCTCAGCACATTTGCATTTACTGTTCCCTCTACTTAGAACATTCTTTGCCCAGATTTCTAGATGGCTCACTCCTTCACCTCTTTCAGGTCATTCAAATGTCACCTTCTCATTGAGACCTCTGATGACACGTTACACACTCTGTATCATCCCCCCAGCTTTATTTGCCTCCATAGCTCTTACTGCCATCCAATACTATATATTTTACTTATTTCCTTATTTGGTTACTGTCTTCTACTTCTACTAGAATGCAAGCCCCTTAACTTACTTTGCCTGTTTTATTCACTGTTACATCCTCAGCTCCTAGAAGACTACCTGGCGTGTCCAGTAGCTGTCCGTAAAATGCAGTGGAATGAGGGTCCGAAGGTAAGCAGATGGGATAGAAGGTCCCTGGAGAAAGAGAACTAGGCAT
This sequence comes from Mesoplodon densirostris, assembly GCF_025265405.1. Classification (NCBI taxonomy): domain Eukaryota; kingdom Metazoa; phylum Chordata; class Mammalia; order Artiodactyla; family Ziphiidae; genus Mesoplodon; species Mesoplodon densirostris. Next base: position 112,387,909 of record NC_082667.1, on the reverse strand, counting down.
GGCTTTCTTGACGGAAGAGAAGTCATTTCTGGCCTAAGCTATTTTGTGATCTAAGCCTGGCCACAATGCCAGCCCTTGAACAAGTCTCAGTAATTAATGAGATTAAGAGAAGGGAGGGAACGCAGGAAAAAAGGAAAAGCAGTCAAGAAACAATAGTTCAAACAACAAAAAATCAAAAAGAGAAATTAAGGAAACACTCCCATTTACCATTGCAACAAAAAGAATAAAATACCTAGGAATAAACCTACCTAAGGAGACAAAAGACCTGTATGCAGAAAACTATAAGACACTGATGAAAGAAATCAAAGATGACACAAACAGATGGAGAGATATACCATGTTCTTGGATTGGAAGAATCAACATTGTGAAAATGACTATACTACCCAAAGCAATCTACAGATTCAATGCAATGCCTATCAAATTACCAATAGCATTTTTCACAGAACTAGAAGAAGAAATTTTACAATTTGTATGGAAACACAAAAGACCCCGAATAGCCAAAGCAACCTTGAGAGAGAAAAATGGAGCTGGAGGAATCAGGCTCCCTGACTTCAGACTATACTACAAAGCTACAGTAATCAAGACAGTATGGTACTGGCACAAAAACAGAAATATGGATCAATGGAACAGGATAGAAAGCCCAGAGATAAACCCCTACACATATGGTCACCTTATCTTTGACAAAGGAGGCAAGAATATACAATGGAGAAAAGACAGCCTCTTCAATAAGTGGTGCTGGGAAAACTGGACAGCTACATGTAAATGAATGAAATTAGAACACTCCCTAACACCATACACAAAAATAAACTTAAAATGGATTAAAGACCTAAATGTAAGGCCAGACACTATAAAACTCTTAGAGGAAAACATAAGCAGAACACTCTATGACATAAATCACAGCAACATCCTTTTTGACCCACCTCCAAGAGAAATGGAAATAAAAACTAAAATAAACAAATGGGACCTAATGAAACTTAAAAGCTTTTGCACAGCAAAGGAAACCATAAACAAGACCAAAAGACAACCCTCAGAATGGGAGAAAATATTTGCAAACAAAGCAACTGACAAAGGATTAATCTCCAAAATATATGAGCAGCTCATGCAGCTCAATATCAAAAAAACCAAACAACCCAATCCAAAAATGGGTGGAAGACCTAAAAGACATTTCTCCAAAGAAGACATACAGATTGCCAACAACACATGAAAAGATGCTCAACATCACTAAGCATTAGAGAAATGCAAATCAAAACCACAATGAGGTATCACCTCACACCAGTCAGAATGGCCATCACAAAAAAATCTAGAAACAATAAATGCTGGAGAGGGTGTGGAGAAAAGGGAACCCTCCTGCACTGTTGGTGGGAATGTAAATTGATACAGCCACTATGGAGACCAGTATGGAGGTTCCTTAAAAAACTAAAAGTAGAACTACCATAGGACCCAGCAATCCCACTACTGGGCATATACCCTGAGAAAACCATAATTCAAAAAGATACATGTACCACAATGTTCATTGCAGCACTATTTACAATAGCCAGGACATGGAAGCAACCTAAATGTCCATCAACAGATAAATGGATAAAGAAGATGTGGCACATATATACAATGGAATATTACTCAGCCATAAAACGGAACGAAACTGAGTTATTTGTAGTGAGGTGGATGGACCTAGAGTCTGTCATACAGAGTGAAGTAAGTCAGAAAGAGAAAAACAAATACCATATGTTAACACATATATATGGAATCTAAAAAAAAATGGTACTGATGAACCTAGTGGCAGGGCAGGAATAAAGACGCAGACATAGAGAATAACTTGAGGATATGGGGGGAAAAAAAGAAACAATAGTCCAGTAAGCAATAGTGAACAATACTTTAATAAAACAGAGTCCTAGTTCCTCCTCAAGGGATATACATAACAATCTGATGCAAATCTTTGAGTTGGGCTGGAACTAAGGCCCCCAACCAGGTGGAGGATGGTAACTATCTGCTGAGACCCTAGACTGGTATGAACCTAAGGAATGATGTTGACCTTTTCTGACACTCTAATTTCAATCAACTAAAGCTCTCTGTTAAACTTTGACCCAATTCTTTTTTTAATTTTATTTATTTATTTTTGGCTGCGTTGGGTCTTTGTTGCTGCTTGCGGGCTTTCTCTAGTTGCAGCGAGCGGGGGCTACTCTTCGTTGCGGTGCACGGGCTTCTCATTGTGGTGGCTTCTCTTGTTGCAGAGCATGGGCTCTAGGCACACGGGCTTCAGTAGTTGCAGCACACGGGCTCAGCAGTTGTGGCTCACAGGCTCTAGAGCACAGGCTCAGTAGTTGTGGCACGGGCTTAGTTGCTCCGCAGCATGTGGGATCTTCCCGGACCAGGGCTCGAACCCGTGTCCCCTGCATTGGCAGGCGGATTCTTAACCACTGCGCCACCAGGGAAGCCCAACTTTGACCCAATTCTATGCTGAACTCCGCTCAAGCCCCGTCACGAATATGCAAGCACTCTTAGCTTAAAACTTCCCCAGTTTTGCTGTTCAGGGAGACACTGCTTTGGGGAAGATCCCTTGTATTCTCCGTACTTGCTGCAAGTAAAACATTCTTCCTTCTCCTGATCTTTGGCCTGGTTGTGTCTTTTGGCTCAACACCCACCAAGAGGCGAACCCAGTTTTTGGGTAACATTAAGGAAACAAAAGAGTTGAGATCCAGAAGGGATTTGTCTTGGACAAGAAAGAGGGACACCTCTTTCACTGCTTCTGGAGCAGAGGTAAGAATGGATTCGGCTATGTTTGTACACAGAACTTTAAGTGCTTCCCTCCTGATTGCCTCTAGTTTCTCTAGGAAATAGAAGACTTGAGGGACTTGAGGAGGGTGGTGATGGACAGAAATACCAGCCAAAGAGAAGAGAAGGAGCTAAGGACACCTGGAAGGACTGATGGTCCAGGTGAAATTGAAAACCTGGACTTGCCTTGGCACCAGTCTACCTGGCTGTGTGGTTTTCTTCACCACCGTGGAGGATGGGGGAAAGGTTATACACGAAGAATGGGAACCGCAAAAATTCAAGTTTCCTTTCAGCTTTTTCTTAAAGGACAAAAGAGAATCTCTTCCACTGACTCAGTGCCACCGTTTACCCACTCAGGGAGGCACCATCAGTCACTGGTCTCGTGCGAGTAAAATGAGCAGAGAGTAGAGAAAGAGAAGCGAAAAAGAGAAGAGGCGGAAGAACTGGCCCTCTCCCAGCCCGGTGGGAAGGAGCGGGAACATTTAGCCTTCCCTAAAAACTGAAAGCTGATCCATACGCCCTGGGGTTCAACTCCTGAGCCTTCTCCGCATGACCCTTCCTCTTTCCCAATACCTTCCAGCTGTCCCGTCGTGTCATATTCAGGTGCTCCACCCCCTCCAAACTCGCGTGCCTTTCCTCCACGTGGTTCTCTGCATACATCGGGCGCCTGAGAGATCCTGGCCGGGCGGGGCTCTAATGACGCCACAATAGGAACAGGCCAATAGCAGTGACGCGTCTCGGTGACGCGAGACGCGGGCTGTCGCTTTGCCTGCCCCGGCGCAATGAGGCAGCTGCCCGCTGGGTGGCGCCAATTTCCCAGGGAGGTCCTCTCTGGGCCCCCTGCGGAGGTGCGGGAGAGGCGGGCAGGAGCCGAGGCCAGGGAGCCCTCTGCGTCAGCTGCTGCTCATTGCGCTGCTCCAGTACCAGCCGGGACTCACCCGCAGCTCCATGCTTGTGCCCGGCTTGACCCGTCCGTCTTCGGAGAAGAGGCAGGTACGTGCCACCTGTCTGAGGCTGAGGAGGGGGGATGCAGAGGGCAGTGCCTTTTGAGGCTCAGAAAGTGAGGTGTCAACGACAGCCTGGGCAGAATGGGCACTAGAAATGTAGGGCGAGCGCCAGCTGCGCTGAGGATCTCCAGCTGTGGGTACCAGTTGTATGGGGGGGCGGGGGCCTGCCAGCTGACAGCCTAGGGTGCCGGGAAGAGCCATCTGTGTACTGATCAGTGTGTTCTAAGGAAACGGTGCTTGGGCAGGACCAGGTCTCTGAGGCCTGTGTGGGATGTGGCTGAGAGTGACGCCTGGACCCTGACAACGCCCTCCCCACGTGTGCGTGGCAGCTCATTTACTCCCTCCTCTCAAAGCTCCTGGGGGCTGTCTCTGGTCGGTTTGCCAAAGAGGGTGGGGTGGGGGGAGGGTAGCAGTCAAGTGGAAGAGGAGATTTTCCACCAATCCCAAACCAGAAAGAGGCATCTTTGAAATTCTCACCAATCCCAAACCAGCAGCAGGCACGCGGTGCTCCAAGGCAAGTAACTTATACTTAACAGTCTAAGGAAGCTCTGGCCAACCCATTCTAGCTAAGGTGTGAGCATCTACCTGCTCATCTGGCTGCTCTTAGAATGGGCCTGAGCTGGATCCTGCTGATGCTCACCTCCTCAGGCACAGGCATGAGAAGGTCCCCAAGTCGGGGACGCATAAAGTGGAGGAAAGGAGAGCTGGTTGGGCTGGGGTTGGAGCAGCCACCACTCCTGTGATGCTGTAAATGATGCCAAACTGGAGTCGGAATGAGGACTGGAATGAGGGCCGGGTACGAGGGCGTCCTCTGAAGTGCATCATCGTGACCTGAGCTGAGTCAGTAGCCTCTGCTGAGACAGGGTGGAGGCACCATCCCGGGTACTCCCAGTCCTCAGGGAGAGCCATCGAGAAACAGGAGAAACAGACTGGGAGCAGACAAGAGCACCAAGGCCCAAGAGGTTAAGAATCCAGCAGCTTCCTTCTGTGCCCTGCCCAGTCAGCCCCGCTCCGTAGGCTCGGGATCCTGAGCACTCCTACAGGTAGAGTGGACACACCAGAGCAGCCAGCCTTGCTCCTGGTAGCCTGGGGGAATCTGCACTTGCTGTATTTTTCTCGGTGGAGGAGGAAGGAGCCCAAGTGGGCCTGGCCCTTCTCTGATGGGTGGACTGGACATCTGGGAATAGGGCAAGCCTCGTTTGCCTTGCCAGTTATGGGACATGGACCAGCTCAGAAAACCATGGCGCTGTTCTCTGGCATTAGAACAGAGTACTCCCGCAGGGGGGCCTGGAGGCCCTTTTCTCCCTAGCAAGCTTCACCTGGGAGGTACTACTACAGATACTACCACTAATTATAATAATGAGTGGAAGTATTCAATATAGTAATAATGATCATTTATTGAACTCTTACTATGTGCCAGGAAATTTACAAATATTATTTAACCCTCACACCTGTGAGGTATAGCATTATTATTGCTCTTGCTTTACAGACTAAATAAGGTCCAGACAGCTTAAGTGACCTGCCCACTGTCTCAGAGCCAATAAAAGGGAAAGCCCCGGAATACAAGCCCAGGCCTGGAAGTCCATTATAAAAGAGTTTGGACTGGGAACCTGAGAGGGGTCCCTCCTGCCTCTGCCTACCTGTGTGCCCTTGAGCGAGCTGCTGTCTGCCTCTAGGTCTCCTCCATTTCAAACTAAAGGAGGTGGACTGAGGCTTCCTGCTCTTCTCCAGTTCAGGGACGGACACCTCTTTCTCCATATTTTTGCCTAATCCCACCTGCCTCCCTCTACCCTCTTTCCAGTTGTTTCCTCTTGAATCCTCCTGTTCCATTTCAAAACGCCTCCTTTCAAACAGTCTCGTAGGATCTCCTTGCCTGGCACTGGCCCACCTAGAGGAGAGGGCCTGCCACTGCCCCTTTAATTCTCCCCGGGGCTTGGAATGCCAGCGAGTGGAGCTAGCCATCTCCGTGAGGTCAGATAAGATACTATATATATCGGAGTCGGTAACCTGAGCTCCGGATTACCCAGCCCGAGTCGGAGCCCTGCCTCTGGGCTGGCCACTGCACTCCCTGCCCTGCTGGGGAAGGAGAAGCCCCCAGATCCTGTCCAGTGTCCCCAGACACAGGTCAGTAACTGCCCCTTTGATGTCCGAACTTCACAGGGCCGTTGTCCAGAGGGCCCTGGACTGTCTGTTTGAAGGAGCCCTGTCTGTCTGGGGGAGCATGTGAGAGGCCACCCCACCGGGCCTGGTAGGTGCTATGGACAAGACCAAGGGCTCAGAGGCCAGGAGGAGGAACAACGAAGCCCTAGAGGAGAGGGAGGGAGCCTGGGGCTCTCCCCTGGGGTGGGTACCAGGAGAGTGCCTCGAAGGGAGGTGGTTGGAAAGGAGAATTTAAGGGTTCCAATACTGCCCAGGGGCCCATATCTTTGCCTTTTCTTGGAAGTGTAGAGATGCCCACCCCCTCCCAACCCCAAATTAAGGAGCGCCCTGTAGAGACACTGCCCTAAGCCCACCCACGTCTTCTCCTCCAGGCAGGATTCTGGCTCTAATCCCCAGTCTCTTTATCTTACCTCTTCACCGCCTCCCAGCCCTTGGGTAACTACTGGGACCTAGAGAGACTGAGAGGGACCCACTGCCCCTTGGATGACCCCCTGCCAAGGCATATTAGGCACTGAAGTGGTGGGTCAGTGGGGTGGGTGCCAGCCCCTGAGGGGCAGAGGCCCTGGTGGCAGGCTGCAAGGGAGTGGGCCTGAGAGGAGCGAACAACTCCTGGACTAAGTGCACAGGTATCCCTCACCCCGACCTTCCACTCCACCTGTGTCCTCTGCTTTGGCCGGGACACTCCTCGACCTAGGAATTGACACTTGTGTGTAGGCAGTGCCCCAGCAGCTGGGCGTGCGGCTTGGAAAGTGGGGATGACAGGGCCCCTCTCTCAGCCCACTTTACCCTTCAAGGTCAGCTGTCTCACTGCCTCATTCCGATGTTGTTAGCAAGCGGCTTTGGGAAGCTCTGAGGTCACCGCTGTGGAGGTTCCCAAGCACCTAGTGGAACTGGCTGGGATTCCCCACTCACCTGTCCCGGACACCTGAGTAGGAGGGAAGGGACTAAATCCGGCTGAGGCGCACCTCTGAAGCCCAGCTAGGGGCTCTCTATCCAGGCAGTGGCAAGGCCACAGAAGCTGGCACGCCTTCACCCCCAGAAAGGAGAGCAGATCTGGGCAGAGAGGGGCCGTGAAGGCTGCTGGGATGTTGGGCATCACCCATCCCCTACCGTGGGGGCCAGGAGTGCCTGGGATTCCTGGGGAGCAAGTCCCTCCCCTGGCTGGGCAGGTTACGGAGCCCTTCACGTGAGCAACAGGAAATGACAGTGGCTGACGTTAAGGGCTGGTGGCCCCAGGAAGATAGGGTTCATTTTAACCCCTGACTCACCTAGTCTGGGTACCTCGGGGGGTGGGTTGAGCTGCAGCAAGGGTAGGAGGCCGGGGGGGCATGTCCATAACCAGGCCTTGGGCCAAGGGCCCTGGCTGGGGCCAGATGCTGGTGCCAGGGGACATGAAGGAGCTTGGCATCATGGGTGAAATGGAGGCCTCCTGGACCATGTCTCGGCCGATCAGCATCGTACTGGGGCTCAGGTTGCACCTGGCTTCGCTTTCATTCGCCTGCAGTGGAAACTCGAAGGGCAGCTCCTGCGGGAGTCTGAACCTGCTGTGCTGTTGCCTAGACAGTGGATGCCTGGATCCCCCTCAACCCCGTGCTGCAGGCCCCCCACCCTGTGCCAGCTCAGGGAGAGGCCAGGGAAGTGAGAAGGGACGTGGGGGGTTGGCTTCAGGGCAGCTGTCAACAGACAGAGCCCAGGTAGGTCCCAGTCCAGCTCCGCCACTGCTCCCAGTGTGACCTTGGGGAAATCCACATCGCTTCCCCGAACCCTAGTTTTCTCATCTGCAAACGGGCATAATAATAGCACCTGTTGCTTAGGGCAGTCGTGAGGATTGAGTTAATACGCAGAAGTCTTAGTGCAGTTTTAAGCTTTAATAACGTCAGAAATATGAATGCTAAATGCTTCATTTGAACGTTTCATTATTTAAATATCTTGTCTATTTTTTAAAAATTTTGAATGAAAATATTTTGAATTTCAATTTAACATAAAAAAATTAAACCTTCAAATGATATTTGTAAGCCAGGGGCGCAGGGAAGGCTGTATGAGTGTTGGACTTCGGGCTGCTGAGAAATGAGAGGCTGCCCGAGAAGCACTCAGGGTGATGCCTGGTCCAGGGGTGCTCAGTACCTGCTGGCGGGGCAGTGGCCAGCTGGCTCACTCATCCTTTCAGGAAGAGGGATGCCACCACACCTCCCAAGAGAGGGAATCTGAGCAAAGCGAGAGGGAAGCCTGGCAGAGCAGGGAAAAGCTGAGGGCCCCGGTGAGATGGCACGGAGGAGGAGGCTGGCAGGGAGGCTGCCCCTGCTGTCTGAGGTGGCGGGCACCTGGGGAGGCACTGCCTGGAACCACATGCCTGTACTTGCCAGCTCTGGGTAAACAGTGAAAGGAGTCGGGCAGCAGGGGCCCCATGCTGGGCAGGGAGGGGGACGGGGGATCACAGCCAATCGGCTGGCCTCCCACTGCCCCATGAAAGGGCCATTCAGTTCAGGCCGTTCCTTTGGCAACAAGGAGACTCGTGGCCATGTGAGTGCCCGTCCTGTCCCTGTCTTGCGCAGCAAGGCTATAGCCAGGGCCCCGGCCCGCTCTCCCGCCCGGGGTGCGTTCTGCAGCCTCCAGGGACAGCCGTGCCAGGTAATGCAAGGGGCGCCAACCCAAGCTGTCTGCTCACCTGAAAGATGCTGGCACTGTCCTCAAGAGTGAAACTGGGGGTTGGGGGAGGGGATAGGCGTGCTCAAGGCCTCAGCCCCAATAGGGACCCTCTCCCCCGACAGGGGAACTGTAAACCAGCTGCCAGCGCCGAGAGGCAGCTTCCAGGGGGCTGTTAGTGATGGCATGACCACCTGAGGCTGCAGGGAGGGAGAGGTCTGTCAGTTGCCTGCCAGATTGAAGTAGACAGGAGAGAGGGACTTAGGAGCCCTCCTGCGATTCTGGGGACTGGAAGGTGTGGCTCCACCCCCAGACCCCAACCCTTCCCAGTGTTACTTGTGGGCCATCCCAGGGCCATCTGTCCCTGTCTGCTGCACCTTGTTTGGCCCCAGCACTTCTGCGTCAGCAGGGCCAGGAGAGGTCGCAAGCTTGGGGCACTGCCTGCAGAATACCAATTGCCTGGGAACCTCAGTGTGGGGAGGCGTAGAGAGGCCCGAGGGGAGGAGGTACGAGCCCCTGCCCTGGTGGGGGTGGGGTGGGGTGGGGTGGGGTCATATCTGATTGGCTGCCAGGTGTCCCAGAGCCCAGCTCCTGAGACCTGGAGTCTCTTTGACTTTGAATTATTGATGGCGCTCTCCAAAGTGAAATCGAGCAGGACTGGTCCCACGCCCCCGCCCCCTGTGCCTCTTTCTGTCTCTCCCCCTGGCCTCTCTCGGCCTTCCTTCTCTTCCTTCTCTGGACCCCAGAAAGCTAAGCAGATGGGAGGGAAGCTTGTGGTTTCCCCTAGCCCTCCTCCAGTTCTCTTTTCCTAGAAAGGGGTGAAAGTCGTGCTGGAGGTGGGAACACAGCGGGGAGGGAGTGTACATGAAGGGTAGGGGGCCTCCGGGCCAGGCGGGAAAAGGGTGGACGATAACTTATAAGCCAGGCCTTTCTGAGGACGGCCTAGACTGAAAATGGCTGGAGGTCTCTGGCAGGGCCTAGAAGTTCTGTTCTGGGGCCTATATGGCAGGTGCCACCTGCTCACCTCCCACCCCTGCACCTATCTCACGCCTTACATGGACTGAGTTTCTAGAGCTCTCTGCCTGGCCCTCAGCACTTGAGGCTTGGCACCAGCTCCTCTCTGCCCTAATGGGCTGGGGCTGCGGCCTAGGGCAGGCTGTGGGCTGCTCGAGCCACTGGCTGCCGAACAGCTAGATTCTGCCCACTGCCCGCTCATCCGCTCATCTCCCTGGGGGCTGCTGGGAGAAGCCTGGTGCCCGGGGCTGCGGTCAGAGGCCCGCGGGGCAGGAGACAGCCAGCCCTGACATTATTACAGGCCTACAAAGGGAGGAGCCGGGCTGCCTGGCGGGGCCTGGAGGAGGAGATAATAACCACTGTCATTGTTGAGAGCTTTCACATGTTATTATCTCATTTATTCCTCGCAACAACACCGTGAGGCAGGAATCGTAATGATGATGATTATACTGATTTTGCAGGTGAGGAAATTGGGGCTTGGGAGGTTAAATGACTAGGGCAAAATCACCCCTGCTAGTCAGCCACGGGGCGCGTCACAACCGGCCCCTGCGCACACTCCTCTGAGAGTCCTGGACGACTCTGCATCCTCACCGCCCCAGGAGCCCCCCAAGAGCCCCTGCTGACCCTCAAGGAAAGAGGCCCGATCCTACCTGCTCCTCCATCCAAGCACCTCTGCCCTCCAGCTCCATTATAGATAAAGCCTGCATGTTCACGGTGATGGAGGGACTCTGGGGGCCCCCACATGAGCCTAAATGTGATGGGGGTGCTGAGGCGAGGTAAAGTGGGAAGACCACTGGGCTGGAAGTCTGAGAGACATGGACGCCAGCCCTGGGCCTGCTGGTGCGTGACCTTGGGCAAGTCAGCGGTGCTTTTCCCATTTGTACAACAGAGAACTTAAGATGGATAACCCCCTCATCGAGTGGACACTCTCAGATGCCCAGGAAGGGGCTGACGGTCCTAACCAGTCTTAACTGGCTGGAGCATGCACTGGACACAGCTGACTCCAAGTTCCTGAAAAACAACTTGGGCAAACATCTTACGGTTTAGTCTGAGTAAGATCTGGAGGATGTGCAAGTCTTTTGTAGCAACAACTAAGGCGACCTTAACAGTGAGGGTAGGTAACGGGTGCAATGCACCTAACTGATAATCACCCTTGTTTCGGCAGTGGGCAAATCTGGGATGGATTCCCAAATGTGATGTCTCTGCGGTGAGACTTGGTTCAGGCTGTTTCGCCTCTGTCTGCTTCAGCGTCCTCTATGTAGAGTGTGGTCATGGCTGCTCACTCCCTGGGACCTTGGGAGGATTCAGTTGGATGATGGATGTGGAAATGTCTTCTTTTACTTGTGGTAAAATATATATGACATGAAACTTAAAAAAAAAAAGATGGATGACCCTTTAGGGCTCTCAAAACTCCTCAGTTCAGAGGTTCTGTGTTCCTTCAGTGGACCCACCCCAGCTGCAAGGACTTGGGGTAGGGACAGGAGTGCTGCCTGCAGTGCAGGATTTTAGCCTCCAGGGGGCCCCCTTCGCACAAGTCATTATCACCACGAGCAGTTTGTGATGGGTGCTGGTAGGGGAGAACCCCTGGGAGGCCACAGGGCCCTGACTCCACTTGAAACAGAAGTCTTAGATCAGTGAAGACGGTGGGCTCTACCGCACGAGGATCCCCCACCGCAGCAGGTGACCATGTCCAGGGAAGAACTCTGGGATTGGGTCTGGAGACCAAGGTCAGGCTCCTGCTCAGCCACTCATCGCCACCTCCCGCAAACCACATGGGCCTCCTTTTCCTCATCAAGGATCTGACCAAGTGATCCTCTCAGGTCATGCCAGCTCAGTCAGTGTAAGATTCGCAAAAGACTCCTGCTCGTCCCATAGGTCAGAAAGCAGGGGAGCAGTCTTAACTCTCGGAACGTCCAGCGTCTCCAATCCAGGGGGTGAGGGCGGTGGCATCCCCCCATCTCGGGAGTACCTGCAGAAGCTGAGGAGAGGAAGCAGATGGGACCTGGGTTGGAATCCTGTTTGTTGCTTGAAGGGCTGCAGAGGTAGGGCAGTCCCTGCCTCACCCTGGGGTCTTTGAGGGGAGCAGTTGGAGTGGCCAGGACGTGCTGAGACTGCTCGCCCGGTGTGGTTTATGAAAGCCAGCTCAGCTCTCATGCTTTCCCTGAGGTGTGAATGCATGGGTGCGTGGAGACCTGCATGCCTGTGTGCGTGCGCGCAAGTGCAGAGGTGTATCTCAGCGGCGGGCCAGCCTCTCGTGGAATTAGACTGTGTGGTCCCTGGTTGAGGTCTGGCCAGCTGGGGACGGAGAGCAGGTACAGTGGGAGCCGGACCCCCGGCAGGGCCCTCTGACAACTGCTTTCCTTGTCTTTCAGCCCATGAGGCCCCCAGTTCCCAGTGAGTGCCGCCCTGAAGGATGTCCCAGCTCTCCTCCACCCTGAAGCGCTACACAGAATCGGCCCGCTACACAGATGCCCCTTATGCCAAATCAGGCTATGGCACCTACACTCCCTCCTCCTACGGGGCCAACCTGGCTGCCTCCTTCCTGGAGAAGGAGAAGCTTGGTTTCAAGCCCGGCCCCCCCACCAGCTTCCTCACCCGTCCCCATACGTATGGCTCCCCCTCCATCCTGGACTATGACCGAGGCCGCCCCCTGCTGAGACCCGACGTCATCGGGGGTGCTAAGCGTGCGGAGAGCCAGACTCGGGGCACCGAGCGGCCTTCAGGGAGTGGACTCAGCGGGGGCAGTGGATTCCCTTATGGAGTGACCACCAGCTCCCTCAGCTACCTGCCCATCAATGCCCGCGACCAGGGGGTAACCCTGACCCAGAAGAAGTCGAACAGTCAATCAGACCTGGCCCGGGATTTCTCCAGCCTCCGGACCTCAGATAGCTACCGGCTAGACCTGGGCCGCGGCCCCATGCTGGCCCGCACGCGCAAGGAGCTGTGTGCCCTGCAGGGGCTCTACCAGGCAGCCAGCCGCTCGGAGTACCTGGCCGACTACCTGGAAAGCTATGGTCGCAAGGGCAGCGCACCGCAGGTGCCCACCCAGGCCCCTCACTCACGGGTCCCTGAAGTCCTCAGCCCCACCTACCGACCGAGTGGCCGTTACACGCTGTGGGAGAAGGGCAAGGGCCAGGCCCCTGTGTCCAGCTGCTCCAGCTCCCCAGGGCGAAACACCATGGTGAGTTTGCCCGAGGGACCCGGTGATGGGCTGGGGAGGCAGCCACTGATGAGAACAGGACTCCCAACTTGACCCATGATCGAAGGCAGAGGTTTTTCTTCCCAGGCCTCACAGTGGCTGCTCCTGCAGCCCAGGTGGGGATGAGCCAGGGAAGTAACCTCAGCACGTCCGGTGCCCTCATGGTTTGATGCCTTGCCCAGGGACTTTCCCACTCTCCCCAGGAAACCCACTTCATGACCTGTGCACTCAACGATGGCCCAGCAGTCATCTTGGAAATGCTCAGCTACCCTCATGTACACTGGGATTCTTATCCTCTACTTTCCCACCCAACATGCCAGGGTCCCCCTGCAGGCCCTGCCCCATCCTGGACTGACTGCTGAGGCCCCCAGACCACCAGTGTGCCCCGTGGTAAGAGAGGCCCCCTGGCCCTGATTGCGTCTCTCCTCCTGCTCAGGCTTTTACCTCCCAGTCCAGAGACGTGGCTTAACATTGGGACATAAGACATCAGGAGAAGAGGGTCTCTCCTCTGATGGACCCTGCCTGGCTCAGGACAGGGTGTCTGGACAGGAGTTGTTCTCATGTGTCTTTGGAGAAAATGATGCAGAACTTTTTGTCTAGGGCTTTAGAAGATCCAATCCCTCTCTACTCCAATAGTGCCTGGGCTCGAATAAGGGAAGAGGCTCTGCTGGAGACAGAGTAAGGGCTGGCATGGCCCCACCCACATCTAATCCCTGAACACACCTCTCTTGGGGCACTGACTACAATTCTGCCTTTTCTGTAGTCATTAGTTTACCCATTAGATGGTGAGCTCACAGGATGAGAAAGAAATCAGATCTCTAGATCCCTCACCATGTGCCTAGCTCGGTGTAGAACTCAGCTGACGTGCTTATCATGTGGGTGGATGGATGGATGGATGGATGGATGGATGGATGGATTGGTGAGTGGGTGGGTGGATGGACGGGTGGGTGGGTGGATGGATGGATGGTTGGGTGGATGAGTAGGTGGGTAGATGGACAGGCAAGCATATGGGCAGGAGAACTGGGTGTTATGTTGCCTTCATTACTCTATGTACCCTTCTCCTACTCTTAGGACACGTGTCTTTTGGCAACAATAGCTATGCCATAGCAAGAAATGCTGCTTAAGGGGCTTGTCCAGAAAAATGGAGCAGGGGTGCAAGATAGGGGTGGAGCTTTGAGGCACGGATCTTGAAGCTTGTCATAACTAAAGGTCTTGAGAGGACAACTTTGATACCATTACTTAGAGAGTCTTGGCCTTGCTGGGCCGTATGTGAGGTGCCATGGGAGATGCAAAGGCTGGTGCCTCCCAGAGCATTCAGGCCCTGAAAGGGCAGGGCTGGCTATGTTGGAGGGACGAGGAGTGGCACACGACAGAGCTGGCCCGGGAGAGAAAGACATGCTCTCAGGGCACGTGCGCTTGGGGTGGAGCGTGATTCACTTGAACAGGTCTGGTGTTGCGCATCTCAGGGACAATCAGAAAGCAGCTCTCAGTGGAGGGGCTTGGGTGCTAGAGGCCTCTGAGGGGCGCCCTCCCTTTGCTCAAAAGAGAAGGCTCTTTTTTTTTTTCTTTTTTTTGGTTGGGGGTGCTGCGTTGGGTCTTTGTTGCTGCGCGCAGGCTTTCTCTAGTTACGGTGAGCAGGGGCTGCTCTTCGTTGTGGTGCGCAGGCTTCTCATTGTCGTGGCTTCTCTTGTTGTGGAGCACGGGCTCTAGGCATGCAGGCTTCAGTAGTTGTGGTGCGTGGGCTCAGTAGTTGTGGCTCACGGCTCTAGAGCTCAGGCTCAGTAGTTGTGGCACACAGGCTTAGTTGCTCCGCGGCATGTGGGATCTTCCCAGGCCCGGGCTCGAACCCGTGTCCCTTGCATTGGCAGGCGGGTTCTTAACCACTGCGCCACCAGGGAAGCCCGAGAAGGGCTCTTTACGGGGCTCAGTGTTCCTCAAAGTGGGGTCTGCAGACTGCCTACCTCAGAATCACCTGCACAGCTTAACAATTCAGGGGTCTGGGCCCCACCCAGACCCCCCCGAATCAAATTCTCTAGGGACAGTGCCTGGAAATCTGCCCTTTTCACCAGACTGTCAGGTAATCTTCAAGCACACTGAGGTCCGAAAACCTCCCCTCCACAGACTAAACTGCAGAGCCACTCTCAGGCCCAATCCCAGGAGAGCAGGGCTTCCTCCTTCCCACTCAGGCGTATTCCAAACCTCCCTGGAGCCTGCTGCCCTCCAACCCTTCCACAGGGGACACCCCGGCCCCACCTCCACCCCCAGGGCCAGGGTGAGGGGAATTCTGAGAGAGGACCTCAGAGGAGTCGCAGATTGACCCAGAGCAAACTCAGCCACCCTAACATCCCTCCTCCCAGAAGCAACCCACAACACAGGGAAGTAGCCAGCAGCCCGACAACTGAGCTAGCGTTTCACTGTGAGCTCTCACGCCAGCAGATGCTATCAACTGGGAAAGGCCCCTCGTGGGCTCAGTGGTGTAAGACCTTGATTTAACCTCACCCTCACCCCTCTAACCTCACCCCTCTCTCTCCTCACCACCCTCACCCTCGCCTCTGGAGTTGACCACATCTTGCTGGCGTGAGAACATCCCTGTTCGTGGGGCCTGGACCACTTCTGCCTAGAACCAGGTCCAGTTTCTTTTCCGATCTCCATCTGGGGATCTTAACTGTCTCATTCATTCATTTACGGTGCTCGGCTTACTAGCAGCATAACCTCTGAGAAGTTCCTGAACTTCTGAACCTGTTTCCTCTGTAAAACGAGAGCAATCATAGTTCCCACTTCATAGATTGTCGTGAGGAATCAAAGGTTGCGTGTGAAAGGGCCTGGCATGGAGTAGGTGCTCCATACACGTCAGTCCTCCTTGCCCCCTTCCAGGTGCTCCGGGAGGCAGGAGAGGTGGGAGCCATGGCCCCTGCCCTCGGGCATATGCACAACTAACTTGGGGAGATAAGTTCCAAAAACAGTGGCAGTAGGAGGCCTCCCTAGGTGTTTTGCAGCGTCATAGGTGATGGGGAAGGGAGAGGTCATCGAGGCCGGGATGGGATGGGCTGCTCTGACCGCTGGAAGAACATTTTGCCCCTTTAACCTTGGTCACCTCTCACCTGGGCTGTTTCCTCACCCATGAAAGGGAATGGTCCTGCCTGCCCCGCCCACCTCCCAGGGATGTCATGAGGTTCAAAGCAAATAATGGATGTGGAGGAATCTGAAACCAGTAACATGCAATGGGAGAGTCGGTTTAAACTTAAGGGGGGAAAGGAGATGATGGAAAAGAAGGGGCATTTGGCAGCTGACTAGAGTGGGAAAGGGGACCACCGTTGGGAGGAACAAAGGTGAGAAGGAAGTGCTTCCTGGGGCGGAGCCAGCAGGATCTGACTCCTCTGGGGCAGGGCTCTCAGGGTAGCTGACCTGAGCTACAGTTGAAGTACAGTAAAGGGAGGTCACAAGCAGGGCCGCCCACCGGGGACTAGAACAGGTCTAACCAGACTCAGTCCCCTTGTTAATAGTAACAGCCCACATGAACTTGGACGGTCACAGACTCAGCTGAGCACGGGTGAAGAACTGGTGTAGGGGGACAAGAATTCTGAATACCCCCCCACCCCACCCCCAGCTTAAGTACCAACAAAATGCCACTCCACGGAGGGTGCAGCTCAGCCTAGGACAGTGAGGGCTGCCCCAGGCTCCACCTTATGACAGACTGGAGAGGAGCGAGGTGTGTTGGTTCAAAACCGATTTAAAAAAAAACCTTTCACTACCTTCAGTGGGGACTCCAAGCCAGGAAGCCAGGCCAGGTGAGTTGGCCCTGCAGAGAGCCAGGGGCCCAAGCACCCAGCCTGGTCACGTCCCCACTGTGCCCCACCTCTCCTGTTC
The DNA here is from genome assembly GCF_025265405.1 of Mesoplodon densirostris. NCBI lineage: Eukaryota > Metazoa > Chordata > Mammalia > Artiodactyla > Ziphiidae > Mesoplodon > Mesoplodon densirostris. The sequence continues at coordinate 112,371,250 of NC_082667.1, read as the reverse complement.
CCTCGGGCCTATGGAAGGACAAGCTGTTCCCACTGAGCCCTTCCAGGGCTGCGCTTTAACCCCTACAATCCATCCTAATCCTCCTCCGCTCCACCCCCTCCAGCTGCTCCCTCCCCGGCCCTGGCATTCTGCCTGCTGGCCTCAGCCCTGCCGGAGGCCGCCCTCTTCTTTCCCCAAGAAGAGCCGGGGTTGGCCTGGGGCCCTCCAGAGCACAAGTCACTGGGCCGGGCATCTGCTGCTCAGATGCAGGGCCTGACCCGGCCTCTTGCACACCCGTGCCCTCTGCTCTGGGACCTGTTGCTAGGAGCAAACGGCCTGGGCACCTGGGTCCTATTTGCCACTGGGGCTGCTGACTCATCTCACAAAGCCTCGGGTTCCAGCTGTTCAGTGACAGGGAGATTATATAAGCCGAGGTCATGTGATTTTTCTCTCGGGTGGGACTTTGGACTTGACTGCTGCTAAGCAGCAGGGGGAAGGGAGGAGTTTTACTCCAAAGAGAACAACTTGAGGACAGTAGGGGCTGCCCAAGGGCTCCTGGGTGAGAGGTGTGACCTTCCTCTCTGTCCCCTGCCTTCTCACTGTTTACTCAGCCACGCTGAACTGCATCCCTGCTGTCTTATTTGTCCAGCTTGGCAGCCTGAGACCCTGGGGCTTGTCCTCACCCACTCAGCCACCCAGACAGAGGAGGCTGAACTTCCTCAGGGCCTGAATCGGTGCTGACAGCATAGGAAGGTCACACAGAGGAGCCCTTAAGCCGGAGGGGTCCCACAGCCAGGACCAGTACTAGCTGCTGAGAAAGAAAGGGCAGTCGGTTTGTAGTCTGTGGTTAGAATCAGCCAGACACTGATGTCTCCAGCCCTTGAAGACCGGCTATGGGCTATGACCTGGCCGGTGGCCTTGGTGCTGCCTTACCCAGGCTCGTTTTCTCAATCAGTGCCCCGCACTGTGCTCCCTGCCTCCCCCTCCACCCCGCCTCGGGGATGTCTCCATGAGTTAATGTGGCACAGGGGTGGGCTCAGCAAGGCAGAAGTTAATCCACGCCTGGCAAAATGTTCCCTGCCCCTGGGAGAGCCGCTCCACTGACCATCGGCTACAGAAATGAACAGCATGTTCAGGGCCCAGAGCTGCACACGTGGCCCCCTGCACCCTCTCACCTCAATGGGTACGTAAAAACTGGTGCCCCACACAGAGGTATAAACGAGAGAGGGAAGTGTGTGGGCCTCTGGAATCCAGCTGGTTCAGGCCAGACTGCCCAGGGGCTCAAAGGAGTACAGAGCTTTTGGCCTCCTGGAGTCTGAGTGATGCAGGGAGGCGGAGCTTCCTACAGACCTAGGTACCGCTGGCTGGCCCTCCCTCCCCAAGGGCACTCGTGGGCTGAAAGCCAAACCTCCTAGCAAGGACTCTGAGCCCCTACCAGTTCGGTCAATCAGGCCACCAGTCTGTCCCGTTTGCGGTGGTAACAGCAGGTGCGCCCAGGAGCAGGGCCTAAGCAGTGTTTCCAAATCCAGGACCAAGCTGTCCACTAAGATCTGAGGGAACAAGGTATTGGCTGTCTTGCCTTCGTAGAGCTAACCCTGACTTTAATTTATCTAAATACTCCATCCGTGCCAGGAAGGATCTGAGGTGAGAAAATACCTACGGGGGAGGCAGGCCAAGCACAGGGTCTGAGAAAGGGCCCTCTCAGGCTCCAGGAATGAGCCCTGCAGAGATCAGCTCAGTGTGTCTGAGGCAGAAAGTCATGGAGCCAGAGCCAGATGCAGATCCCAGAAGACTATATGCTTTACTCACCCCACTTCACGCAATGGCACTGAGGGGAAAGGGATTCACCAGGGCTTGGCTAGTTGAGAAAGGACCACGGTTCTTCCTCGGTTGTGTCCTGCAGCCGTCAGACCTGCCTGACAAGATTGGACCCTGTGTGAATTCTTTCCACCCCGGCTTCTCAAAGGGCTCCCATGCAGGAGCTTTCCCCAGCTGGGCCTCCCCTCTCCCAGCAATGCCCCGAACCTCCCGCATCCCAGGAAAGATGGAGAGAGCTGGCAGAATGTCATGATGTCCCGGGGTGGCTGGCCTACATCATGGGGCGACAGGCCAAATGCTCCAGGGGGTGAGCACCTGATAGGCAGCGCTTCCTGCAGCTCACTTACTCAACATGCAAACCCAGACTCGCCCCACCCTCTGAGGCTCAATGGGACTTCCAGGATGGCCAGCAGAGCCTGCTCTGGCCCCCTTTCATGATGAGCTCAACACCTTTATTAAGCAGCCACTAAGAGAACCCACAACCCTGCCCTTCAGTAGGTATCAGTGTGATGGTACAATCAACACACAAGCTCAGACCACTTACAGAAGCCTTAGAGACACTTACAACGCAAAGATAAACATATTAAGACAAATTCATACCGTGGAAACTGAATGCTAGTAGACTGAGGGTATACAGGGATGGTGTTTCGAGCTGGGTGGAGTTCATTAGAGAAAGCTTTGTGGAAAACATGAGTTTTGAGCAGAATTTACAGGTTGGCAACTGGCAGAGAACAGGAAGGGCATTCCAGAATCTCCTGGTAATTGTTACTAGCATGGGTTTTGCTGTAGGACGGGTCTGGGTTCAAAGCCCCACACTGCCATTTACCAGCTATGTGGTCCTGGAAAGTCATTTGACCCCTCAGGGCTTAAGTTCCTTCATCTAGAAAATAGAGGTAATAGTTGCTACGTCACTGTGTTATTATGCAAGTTAGCTGGGCTAATATATATAAAGCACTTAGCAGTGCCTGGCATTTAGTAAGTACTTCATCGGTGGCAGTTTTGTTTTTTAAGCGAGAGAAGGCAAGTGCTAAAGCAGGTTGGTTGGCAGCGGGGATCAGAGAAGAGTGAGGGTGGTGACAGTGGTGTCGTCCGACCTATGGATGACAGTCTCACAGACAGGGCTACCTGAGGTTTCCAGCATGGATAGAAGAGTCGGTGTTTCAGGGCACGGGAGTGATGTGATGAAATGCAAGCCTTGCTGCAGACAGTGTGGGACTGGCTCAAAAGGGTGTGGTTAGGAAGAAGGAAGCATGGAGGAAAAGGCTGTTGCATTTTGTCCAGGGTCCAGGTTTGGTCACCCGGCAAGGACAGTGACTGTTGAGATCACCCCTCCTAACATCAAGCCTCACTTATCACCCAGGAGAACGCCCTGCAGCTCCTGCCACCTGCGCACTCCTCCCACCACCGCTGCTGGAACACACAGGGGCAACCGTCTGTGCTCCCCCCTCAGTAGCACAAAATTGCTGTTCTGTGGGAGGCCTGGGGTACAAGCCATGCATGCGTCCTGGACACACTCCCCATGTGGCTGTGGTCGTGTGTGCCGTGTGCGTGTACATGTGGGGATGACAGGCCAAGGGAAACAGAAGGAGGCCACCGATGAGTAACAGCACACATTGCTGCCTCCCAGAGTATTTTAAATGCTAAAAATACTGGCTAAAAATAGCCATCAAGCTCCAAACAAGATACTTTCTCCAGGCAGACTCTGTGTGGGTCCCTGATAGGTGAGGGAGGTGGAGCAGCAGAAATCTTCAAGCATTGCTGCCCTTAGGGTCAGAGGAGTACACTCACCCCACACCAGCTGAGCACCTATTTCTCCACCGTGGTGGTACTTTCTCCCCATATCCCAGAAACAAATCAAAATTTGAGATTCTAGGAGAGATGGAGTTGGGTAACTGGGTAGAAGAGGCCAGAAAAGCTTCCTTCCTGGGGCCAAAAGGTACGGTGACGTATTGTACCATATAAAAATATGGGCATTGGGCTTCCCTGGTGGCGCAGTGGTTGCGAGTCCGCCTGCCGATGCAGGGGACATGGGTTTGTGCCCCGGTCTGGGAAGATCCCACATGCCGCGGAGTGGCTGGGCCCGTGAGCCATGGCCGCTGAGCCTGTGCGTCCGGAGCCTGTGCTCCGCAACGGGAGAGGCCACAACAGTGAGAGGCCCGCGTACCGCAAAAAAAAAAAAAAAAAAAAAAATATGGGCATTGCCTCTCTTGACAGTGGGCCAAACTAGGGCTGGAGGGAGGAGGGGTGCTCAATGCCGAAGCCGTGGAAATCTACCTTCCTAGCCTGGGCCCTGTGACCCTCACGGTCTGCGTGGATGTTGGGCTCCAAGAAAGCCCTGAATGCTGAATCCCCCCTGAATGCTGTGCAAAAGTTTGTGCGTGGGTGCATTTTTCCCTGAAAAAAATGAGTACAGAGCTTTCATCGGGTTCTCAAAATGATCTGCAGCCCCCAAAAAGTTAGGAATCGTTTGCCGCCTTGGGGGAAGCTCACCCGGCTGACACTCGTCCTTGGAGACGTGTCCTCTGCGGGCCTCAAAGACAGTTTCTCGAGTCCCAACCCCGAGGTGGGTGCCGGACTCCGCGCTCCTGTCCTGCCGGCCCCCGGGGGCTGCCAGGTCCCTGCGGCCGGCGGGCTCGGTCGGCGGCGGGGGGGCTATGGGCAGCCAAGCGGTGGGCGGACCCGCGGGAAGCGCGGGGTCTGGCGGGGGCTCAGCCTCGCTCGGGTCCGCGTGCTGGCGCCCGGGGGCGGGGCCCAGCGGGGGCGGAGCTGGAGCCCTGGTCCCGCCCCAGCGCTGACGTCGCGCGGCCAGCGGCGCGGGCGGGGCCGCCAGTCTGCTAGAGAGAGAGAGAGAGCCGGTGCAGGGGCTGTTGGCGGCGTGCGCCGCGGAGGTTGAGGCGGAGGAGCGCGCGGTCTGCCTGCCGTAGCGGTTGCCGCCGGGCGCCGCGGACGGTATCCTGTGGCGGCCTCGCCGGCCTGGGCGTCCGGGCCGTGGGATCGCTCGGTACTACCCCGCGCCCCCTTGGCCAACGTTAGGCGAGGGGTCGAGCCCGCCACCCGCCCGTCAGCATGCGCACCTCGTACACCGTGACCCTGCCTGAGGAACCCCCCGCAGCCCCCTTTCCCGCCCTCGCCAAGGAGCTGCGGCCGCGCTCCCCTCTCTCCCCTTCCCTGCTGCTCTCCACCTTCGTGGGGCTCCTGCTCAACAAAGCCAAGGTACGCGGGGCCCTTTTCCGGGACCCCCAGCGCCGAGGGCTGGGGTTCCGCCTCCTCCCCGGGATGCTCTCCCTCCCGCCCCCTGCTGCCGCGCACCGGGCCCGGGCACGGAGTGTCCTCAGCCCCCACCCCTCCTTTCCCAGGGTCTCCCGGCAAGGAACGCCCCTCCCCGGGTGACCTCACGCTTACTCGCGGCCCCCTCCCCTTGTTGAGGTCCCAGCCCCTGAGTCCTCCGAACCCCCCTTCCCCTTCCCTCTCGTCGACCCCGGCACCAGGTGGCTCTTGGACTCTTAATTCCTGGCACCTATCAGGACAGGTGCAGGAAAGCGTAACCTTGACTAGTTCTCGGTGTGTGAGGGAACGGGCAGCTCGCTGGACTCCGCGGCCGTGACTCCTCGGCCGTGACTCCTCCAAGGCCAGACCCAGCAAGAAAGGCTGGTGGGAAAGGGGCCGCCTCCCCGACACTCAGTCCCAAAAGGCCCTTTCCCAGAGGGTCGGTAACAGGGGTCCTTTGACCCCGTGAAGGGCAGGGGAGTTGCAGACTGGGAAAGAGGTCAACGTCCCTTCCCTGCCCAGCCCTCCCCTGTTCAGCTAAGTGGGCACTGGATCCCTCAAATGACGTAGCCGCCCCAGAGTGATGCTGGGGCTAAAGGCTGGGCACTGCCCCCTTGGGGAAGAGAGAAGGGGCTAGAGCTTGACAGGTCTTATGTAACAGCACCAGCTCCCGTGTTGGCAGTGTGTGCACTGCCCCGTGCCAGGGCCACACCAGGCTCCTTGGCTGCAGCCAGGACTCATGGCTGACCCTCATGGCACAGGTGAAGTAAGCTGGAAAGCCCTTTCCTGGGGTTTCGAGTGTGAGGACACAAACCTCCATCAGCCTTTCTTCTATGGCCCGTGTCCCCAGATGTTCCCCCCGCGTTAACATAGAACAGGCTCTTATGAGCCCCCTGCTCCTTCCCTGGGAGGTGAATGCTGTCTCTTTACTGGCGATGGAGGTGGCATCTACCTTCGCGAACAGTGGTTGCTACTGAGTCAGATTAGGCTTGCTGATGGCTAATTTTAAGGAAGTTCTTGACCCGAACGTTCTCCGCTCTTTGCACTTGAGTTCCAGCATCCCAACTGGAGTCATTTCCTTGTCTCCTGGTGAGAGGCTGGCTGTTCAGGGTCTCTCCCAACTTCTCCAGTTTTGGCCTCTCCCTGTCGGCCCTGAGGTAGAATTGTTTTTCCTGTAAGAAAGGTCACTCCTGGGACATTTTGTTTCTCTCTGGAATGGAAACTGCTGACTTTCCCTGCAGCTCCTGATTTCCTATTCATGGCAGAAGACTATCTGGCTGGGCAAAGAACAGCCCTGCTCTCCCCTGCACTCCCACCCCCTGACTTCTGTTACCCAGCCGCCTTCTACACAGAGTGCTTAGAAATTGGCAAGCAGTTCTGAGCTCAGGAAATTTTAGACAAAGGCACAACCCAGAACTAAGAGGGTCCCAGCGATGCCTTGAAGGAGCCTCCCACATCTCTCCACCCGCCAGGTCGTAAGCAGGGGTAGGTCCTCAAGCATAGTAACCGTAGATCGTGACCTGTTCTTCTTGACCTTCCCTCTGTTGGGTCACAGTTAACAGTGTCAACACCACAGGAGTGCTTCATTAGAGAGACGCCTCCAGTCTCGCACTCCCCCCCCACTCAGTGCTGCATGACTACTGCCGCAGCCAAGGGCCCACTTTGGTGGACAGTGACAATCCCCAGCGGTAGAATGCTTTGCTTCTGTGGCCTGTTTAGACAGATGTTGTCTGAGGCACAGGGGGTAAGAACTAATAAAGCACTGCCGGAAATAGGTGTAAGAGTGGGTGTTCTGGGAAGAAAGAGCAGGTACTCGGTCGTGGGCAGGCTTTCACGTTTAGTTCCGAGTGGGCAACACGGAACATGTCTACTTCAAAATGCTGATGAGGTCTTTGTCCAGGGAATTATCTCTGTTGTGGCCCTCTGACTGGAGCATCAGGGTTTATTGAGATTGTCATGAAGGTAAGATTTAAATACTGTGTTTGGGGCCATACACTGCTGTTCTTCAGCGGGTGCTTATACCCCACCTGCTGCCAATAGGCTTTTCTTTCTAGCTGCAGGGGGACAGCAGGTCTCTCTGCTGGTTTAGGTATTTCCTTCCCTACCTATTAGTGTTAGACCTAAGAATCGGCAAGGAGGGATCCTCCCACTTGTGGGATCAGCGGGGCAATACCTGAGAGAGGCCCTCCTTCAGCCTACCTCTCCCCAGCCCACCCCCTTCTGCTGACAACCTCACGGGCTTTGAGCTGCTGACGGCACACGGCATGAGTAATTTTAGCTGAGTTATTTCAGGCTCCTGTTCTGATCAGGCTTGAGCTGGCCCCACGCATGCCCCAGCCAGTGTTGCTCCAGAGTTGCCTGCTCCCAGGTCCCCTCCCTGAGAGAGAGGGTGGAAGGTTCATCTGTAGGCCGATTCTTTAACCCTTTGAGCCTGAAGGTTTTCTGACTCCTTGGAGGTTGGGCCAGGATCAGCCAAGAGACCTGGACAAACAATGCTCAGAGTCCTCAGCGGAGCACCTGTTCTCTCTCCCACCCCCTCACCAGCCTCCACAATAGGGACCAGAGCAAGAGTAGCGCCTTCAGCCAGGTGCTCTGCTTGGCCGCAACCTGCCATCAGAAGGATTCCCAGCCAGTGGCCGGTCAGGGTGTTGAAACCTGAACCAGGCGAGGAGGATTCTCCCAGGCTTTAATCAGCCCTCAGGAGCTGAGCTCAGCTGGAAGGAATTCCACCTGTCTCTGGCGATTCAGAAGGGCAGGCCAACTAGAGTTTTTCCCCAGCTGAAGATCTAAACTCAGTTGAGATGTTTTGTCATTGAACTCTTCAAGACCTCCTTGAAGTGCTCATTATGACAGCTGCTTTAGATATCAGACATCTCAGGATACTAGTGTAGGTCATTTGAGAGAGTGCCTGGATTTGGGACCTGAAATTTCTTGAAGCCAGGTATATGAACTCCTCATCTCTGGCTCTAATCTCCCGTCTCCAATATGGCAGAGAATGAAAAGTAACATAAAGATGGGGGAAAACACGTAGTCGATAAAAGAAAGCAAAGCCTTGAAGAATATTTGTGTTGTGTGTTGAAAATGACAGGCATTCCACACCCCTCTTTGCTACAACGTACGTAGACTGAAGTTGAAGAGAGAATAATGTGTGTGGCTTGATGCCAGTGGCTACAACTGGCAGAAAGTCGCAGAGAGAACCTAACATAGGCCGGGCCTCTTCCTTCAGCCTGAGTATGCCGCGTGTTCTTTGCTTACAGAATTCTAAGAGCACCCAGGGTCTGGCTGGTCTTCGAAACCTTGGGAACACGGTGAGTTCTTCCTAGCCCACTTCGTTCCTGAGGCCACTCCCTACCATCCCAACTGGGACCGTCTAACCAGAGTCCCCTCCTGGCTCCAGCTGACTCCCTCCCTACCCGCTAGGCCAGCTGGTACCTGCCCTTCCTGGCTGGTGTTTTACAAAGTTGCCGAGCTCCTCCCCAGCCCCGCCCCCAGCAGGAAGCCCTGCTAAAGAGGAGTCGCCCTTTGAACAGGCAGCTTAGCTACTTTCCTGGATCCTTCTCCTCGAGGACAGCCATCACTTCCCACCCACTTCTGTCCGGCTCCCCCACTCCCTTTTGTATTTACCACTCCTCTGTGGTAAATAACCAGTTACATCACCGGTGCCAGCAGTGGGAACGTGCCTCACTTCACCGCTATACTGACAAAAAGAGGCACTTGAGGCCGTGGGAGGATTCATTGCTGGGCCAGATGGACCAGAGGGCTCTAGGTGGGAAGTGACTAGACATGCCAGCCAGGGTCTGTGTCCCGCGGCTGACGTGCAGGTGGTCTCTCGCAGTGCTTCATGAACTCCATCCTGCAGTGCCTGAGCAACACCCGGGAGCTGAGGGATTACTGCCTCCAGAGGCTCTACGTGCGGGACCTCGGCCACAGCAGCCGTGCACACACAGCCCTCGTGGAAGGTGAGGGGCGCAGCCCTGCTCCCCCTCAGCACGCCTTTCCCACTCTGCTGTCGCTGCACTAGCAGTTGTGTGTCATGTGTTCCTGTCCTATTTCTCTTTCTTTGGCTTCTTTTAGTTGGGACTCTAGTTTAAGAATTTCTTAGAGAAAATGGCCTAGCTGTCCTCCGCGCCCCTCTCTGCCCTCTCCTTCCAATAGAGTTTGCAAAACTAATCCAGACCATATGGACCTCATCCCCCAATGACGTGGTGAGCCCCTCTGAGTTCAAGACCCAGATCCAGAGATACGCACCGCGCTTCGTCGGCTACAAGTAAGGGCCTTGGGGACGTGACCCCCCCGGGGTGGGTGGCGGCAGCAGCAGGTTCTAGGGGCCAGAGGTGTCGCTCACGCCCTCTTCTTCGGGTTCAGTCAGCAGGACGCTCAGGAGTTTCTTCGCTTCCTCCTGGACGGGCTCCACAATGAGGTGAACCGGGTCACAGCGAGGCCCAGGTCCAACACTGAGAACCTCGACCATCTTCCGTAAGTAGGAGGAGAGTGCTGGGGGTGGAACTACACAAACTTCTTTGGGGGTAATGATTTGGGGAGAAGTTTGGATATTAAGGATTTAGATCGCTAGGCCTTTAAACTTATCATGGTTTGAGCTCTGACCCAATTGTCTTCCTCTCTCTCTGGGTCCTAGTGATGATGAGAAAGGGCGCCAGATGTGGAGGAAATATCTAGAACGGGAGGACAGTCGGATCGGGGGTAAGTGCGGGCCCAGGGGGAAATGCCTGCCTTCCCTGCTAAGCGCTTTGCCTGAGCAGAGCATGAGAAGCCCATTCTCCCGGGGACCCCTCCTGCTACCCAGTGCCCAGCACCCAAAGGTCTGAGGCAGGAGCGGTGAGAAAGGAGACACAGTGTTTAAGCATCGCATGTCCGTCTCTCCCCAGATCTCTTTGTCGGGCAGCTGAAGAGCTCCCTGACGTGTACTGATTGTGGTTACTGTTCTACCGTCTTTGATCCCTTCTGGGACCTGTCTCTGCCCATTGCTAAGGTACGCACCCCTGTCCCCCTGCTTCGGAAACTCCCGCTCTTACCCTTTCATGTCAGCGACCTCTGACCTTCATTTTTCTCTCTCCCAGCGAGGTTACCCTGAGGTGACATTAATGGACTGCATGAGGCTCTTCACCAAAGAGGACGTGCTTGACGGCGATGAAAAGCCAGTAAGTCACCCTCCGTGCCAGCGCGAGTGCATCTCCCCGAGCCCTCTCGGCCTAGGAGTTGCTGGATTCGCCTGTTGGCCTCTCTCGTGAGTCCTGCCCAGCTCTGTCTGTCCTGTCTTTCAGACGTGCTGTCGCTGCCGAGCCAGAAAGCGGTGTATAAAGAAGTTCTCCATCCAGAGGTTCCCAAAGATCTTGGTGCTCCGTATCCTTCAGCTCGTCAGGGCAGGGACTTGACATTAGACAGGGACTGATGACAGGGGCCCAGGCGAGGGCCAACAGAGTAGGAACCTCAGAGAGTCAGGCGGCTTTTCTTCTCCCGCGTGCCCTCCTGCTTCCTGAGAAGCGCAGTCGCCCTGTTCTCTGACTCTGTTCTCGCCACCCTGTCTGTCCTTGACTCACACCAATACCAGATCTGAAGCGGTTCTCAGAATCCAGGATACGAACCAGCAAGCTCACAACATTTGTGAATTTCCCACTAAGAGACCTGGACTTGAGAGAATTTGCCTCAGAAAACACCAGTAAGTATTTTTCTGCGCTGGAGGTGCAGAACCAAGGCACAAGTGTCTAAGATACAGCGGGGAGGCCGAGAGGTGGAGGGACGCTGCTAAGGAGTAAGATGTGGAAACTGGGAGTAGCGGCAGGAGGGGGGGCCCCGGGGGGAAAGGGATGCCTCGGGGGCTTGACGCCTTGTGCTTCCTCCTCAGACCACGCTGTTTACAACCTGTATGCTGTGTCCAATCACTCCGGAACCACCATGGGCGGCCATTACACAGCCTACTGCCGGAGCCCGGTGACAGGCGAATGGCACGCGTTCAATGACTCCAGGTGAGACAGGCCTCGGGCGCGGCTCCCGGCTGTCAGGCACCCGTACCTGACCCGGAAAAGGTCAGGGCCAAAAGGGGTGTAGCTGTACATTTGAAGACCCTCCAGAAGAGGGTGGCCTCGGGTGTCCAGTAGATCAGAGACGGGCCCTCACGCTCCCCCAGCTGCTCTGTGGCGTCATGGGGCCCCGTGGCCGCCAGGCTGACCTGTCCTCTCTCCACAGCGTCTCCCCCATGTCCTCCGGCCAAGTGCGCACCAGCGACGCCTACTTGCTCTTCTACGAGTTGGCCAGTCCGCCCTCCCGCATGTAGCAACGAGGAGCTACATCTCATCCTTCCCCGTGGTGGCCCTACACCCTACGTTTTTTTAAAAAGACAAAAAAAGGCGAAAAAAACCCACCTGACTAATAAGCGAAAAATAAAGGAAAGTGAAGCTGCCGAGCAGGAGTTGCTGCAGCCTGGCCGGGGTGTGGAGTGGGGAGCCTGCTGCCCGCGAGCCCCGCCTGGCAGGGAAGATCGGCAGGACACGGACTGAGCCAGTACGGTGTCCCTCGGCTTCTCACGTTTGCATTTGTAAGCTTGTGGTTTCTTCCTGTGTGTGATTAAACAACAGCCGTCTGTGGGGAGAAGATCCTCATCCACTGGCCCACTGGCCGAGGCTCCAGCCCCGGCCTCCCGGAAAGACAGCGCCCTCTGGAGCCTGCTGGGGAGGATCGCCGCCCGCCTTCACCGGTCCAGGAGCAAGAGAAACACCCATGAGCCCAGAGCCCTCGTAACGCTGCTAACTCCAGGGGGACAGATGAGGGGACGTCTTTGAAAAAAGCTGTTTTTGGTTTTTAAAAGCCCAGCTGTTTTTTTTTTAATTTACCGTAACTAAAGTTTTCAGACTGGAGATGCTCTCTTTCACACCTCTTCACAGCTGGGACGTTGTGCTGGTCATTTTTCTTTTTTTTTTTCCTTAATTCTTCAAAATACAGCTTTTCTCGTGCCAGCCCCCAGTGGTGCTAGGTGGGAGTTGGCCAGGCCCCAAGCACAGCCACAGTAGACCTGGGCTCTGACAGGTTTTTTGTTTGTTTTTTTAACGTTTTGGATGGAATCTAGTTGCCTCCAAGAATTGTGCCTTATAGCATTTGGGGACCAGGGGGTAACTGCCCCTCCCTGAAATACCCTCAGCCTCTTCCCTTTTCCCCAGTGCCATGTTCAGAGCCGCTGGGGAGCCTCAGGGTCGTGCGTGCCCGTAGCCCCTGGCTTGTTTTGCATTGCAGTGAGGTGAAGAGAGCAGGTAAAAGGAGATTTCTTCGGATAAAGTCCTTCCCGCCGCTTCCTCTAACCCAGCCCCGGGCTACTCCCCAGCTGTTGGAAGGATAGCAGGAGCCCCTTACCCTCGAGTTTCTCTCACCTTTAATTTATTCCTCCTTAACTTGCTTTTCCTCTCCAGCCTTCCTGCCCCACCCCACCCCCTTCTCAGAGCCTCCTGACATAGGCCCTCTGGACCGAGTTTCTCAGGGATGCCCATGCCGCCCCCAGCTCCAGCTCCTCTTGGCATCGGTCTACAGTCCAACCTGGGAGCTGGAGCCTGGGTGTTTGGGGACATCTTGCCTCAGTTGTATGGTTCTTTCCCATGGGCTTGATTCTGCCCTAAGTAGTTGGGCAAAACTCTGTGCTGTCCCCTAGAAAAAAGCTGTTCCGCACCAAGGCACGGAGGTCTGTGCGTGGAGCTCTGCACACCCACACAGCTGGGCCCACTTGTGCCCCTCGGAGCCCAGAACTTTCCAGTGTTCCCAGGAAGCATCAGAAAAAGACACCCTGAGTCTAACTGGCCTGACACCCTTCTCCAGGGAAGACCTGTGAACCTGAGCCAAAGGGCTGGTGTACACTTGTTTACTGTGTAAGCAAGAGTAGAAGAATGTGTGTTGTACAGTGGAACCTTGTACAGAATAAACAATAGCTTTGAGAAGTAAGTTGGTAAGTGATGGAATCTTGATTGGGGACAGCTCTGAACCCAGGAAGCGCTCCTAGCCTGTCAGTGGAGATATTTTACTGCTTCAATCAGACTGTAGATTCCAAGTTCTGGAAAAAGTTAACTACCCGCTTTTTAGCTTAAACTTCTCAATTCTGTAAAAAAAAAAACAAAACTGGACTAGTACACATTTTGAACACTGTATTCCTTATCTGGATTCACTGATGTATTAACATTTTGCCACATTTGTTTACGTATACTTTATTCTTTGGGACAAAACATTTAGGGGCAAGGTGTCCTGTCACCACTTCTAAATACCTCAGTGTGCGTCTCCCACATAACCACAACCCTGGCTTCACACCTAAGGAAATCAGCATGTCTGACGGACATCGCTTGAAATGGACTGTCTGCTTTTTAACTGCTAGTATGGGCACTCTGGTGGTTCTCTGTTGACACACTTGGGTGCCTGTACAGACCTGTGACGAGCTAAGACAGGTCTCTCCAGCAGAGACTGAATACAGCAACGTTTGCTCTTAGAGCAGAGTGGCTATGCCTGGGTGTGGAGTCATCAAGGCTTGGTCCTCAGTAAATTAAATGAAAGATCTCAACTTGCCCCACTAATACCTGGGAACAGCAGCCTTTACATTAAAGGTGTTGTTCTCTAAAATGGTGTTTTCAAGACATCACCAGATTTAACTCCTTGAAGGGAGGGCCTCGTTGGGGTCCCCAGGGACTTGGCTCCTTGGGTTTTCTCTCAGAATTGTTCAGATTTTCCATTTCTGCCACCAATCCCAGAACTTGGGAAACGTAAGTCACCACCAGTTGAGCTTAAAGTGTTTTATGGGGAATTTTCCTAACTGCCATCCGTGTTCCACACACTGAGAAGTCAAGGCCTATCTCTCCTTCCCTTGCTTGTCACTCTCCCTCCCAGCGGCACCTGCTGTCACACTCACCTCCTGGGCTGAGACTGGAGGCGGCAATTTTGGGAGGGGGGGGGGTGGCATTTCCCAGAAAGGATTGAAAATAACAGTGACTCAAGCCTGAGGTTTCTCCCCGGCCTGCCCTGGAAGGGGCCCGACGCAAGAAAAATAATTTCCCCCAAACCACAAGTGAACAGGATCACCTTCAAGATGGAAACATTAGGCTTAGAGCAAAACGGATGGCTGAGCCCCAAATCAATGTAAGGTGCTGTACCTCTCCTGTGACTAGTTTTTCACTGGAGGTAGAAGCCACCTGTGTGCTTTTGTTGTCTTCCACTGGGGAACAGACAGACGATAGCTAACACCGAGGGCGGGGGCCCAGCCCCCTCCACCCTTGCTCCCAGCCCTCCTTTCTCTACTTAACTTGTGGTGCTTTCTCATCCCCATGGCAACAGGTCCTAGTGCTGCACAGATCCCCAAACACAACCTGTCCCTGTGTTTCCTTACCCATCAGCTTTGCCTCCTAGCAACTGGGATTTCTTCCCCCATTCTTTGCTGGCATCCCAACAGGCCTCTCCCTAGGGGTGGAGCTCTCCCTGCACCTGTTCTTGTGTGACCTTGAGCAAGACCCTCCCTCCCTCTGGGCCTTAGCGTCTCATCTATGAATTAAGGAGATTGGACTAGAGGATCTCGAAGGTCTCAGCTCAAGTGTTATTCCAAGTCACTTTTTCCCTAAGTACAAGTCCTATGTTACAGGACTTGCACACCTCTGGTTCCCTGATTCCACTTTAGAGAGCTTATAGGTTTTAAAGTGATCAGTGCTCAGAAAATGCATACTACTTTCCGTAGGGGTCACCTTCTCCACGTTCTTATCTCGCCAGTGAGGACACGAGCTCTAAAGAAGCCTCGAGTCCACCAGCTCATCGGTGGCAGGGGCAGGACGGGACCCAGGGATCTTGATGCCCCACGCAGATCTCTTTCCATCTGAATACTCTTCCTTTTGGTCGAATAACTGACAGCATTTTGCAGGACATTCTGCAGCAAATTTCCCAACCCCGTGTCTATTAGCAACTGAGCCAAACAGCAATGTAACTAGCGAACTCCCTGATTCTACACATTCACACACCCAAGGGCAAAACCAGCACAATCTGTCGCATACCTGGGCCCACATATCTCTGAGGGTCCCGTCCTTCACTGTCCTAGGGGCACAAACAAGCACCTGTGCAGGAGGCAGGAGACAGCGGAGTCCAAGCATTCCTAGTCCAAGCAAATTACTTAATCTCTCTGAGCCTCAGTGTCCGCCTCTGTAATCTGAGCATAACAAGAGCTCCTCAGAGTTGTGAGTGTTCGGCACATAGTAGGTACTCAACGAATGTCTATTTCCCCCACCTCACCTCTATTTCCAGTACTGCACCATCAATGCTCCACTAAGATTCTCTTAGTTGGGTGACCCTCAGCAAATGCTGAGTTCCCCTGGCCTCTCAGGGTGCCTCTGCCTTTTCAGGAATGCAAAGTACAGCATCGCCCAAACCACACAGAGTTAGTAAGGCAGAGCCACTGGTTGGGCATTCCAAAGCCAAGGGCTGAGCTTTTCTGGTTTCCTGATACTCGGTGTGACCTGCCTCTTGGAGACGGCAGTGGGTTGGCTGGGATGGAGCTGCAGTCATCCGCTCTCCTAGAAACTAAATATCCAGGAACCAGAGGGTGAGAGTCAAGGGTAGGGGTGGCAATGAACAAGGAGAGGAGAAAGTATTTGACGGATCTGGGGAGGGTGTCAGGGAGTCAAGTCCTAATGCACATCTATAACGCTGGCCCTGGGACCAGCAAAAGGAAAGCGTTCAGATCAGAGCACAGGCCTGGACAAAGACAGGTAGGGTGGGTACAGTGTGCCAGGGACAAGGAAGATGCTGGTCCGGCTGGAGTGGAGGGTTGGAGCTGGAGGGCCAGCAGGAGGGAGAGCTAATGAGCCGGAGTCTAGAAGGTGATAGCTAACCTCAAGCTGGCCTTGCCCCTCCTGGTTATAAAGGGGCCACAAAGGGCTTCCCTGGTGGCACAATGGTTAAGAACCCGCCTGCCAATGCAGGGGACACAGGTTCGATCCCTGGCCCGGGAAGATCCCACATGCCGCAGAGCAACTAAGCCCGTGCGCCACAACTACCGAGCCTGCGCTCTAGAGCCCACGAGCCACAACTACTGAAGCCCGTGCACCTACAGCCTGTGCTCTACAACAAGAGAAGCCACCACAATGAGAAGCCCGCGCACTGCAATAAAGATCTAATGCAGCCAAACATAAATAAATAAAACAAATAAATTTTTAAAAAAGAAGGGGGGAGCCACAGATAGCCAGCCAGGCTGAGCTGCAGGGATTCAAGCTTGCAGGAACAAAAGCAAAAGCCCAGTGGAGCTTCCGGGGGTCTAGAAATCACTTGAGCAAGAAAAGAGGTAACTTCCCTTTGTTTGTTAGTTTTATCCGTAGCCGTCAGCAGGAAAGTCCATGCAAACGTCCCCACGGCGGCAAGAAAAGGGAGGGCTGGAGACACAGTGTCCCTGCAGGCAGTGGGGGAGATGGGGAGACACCCGGAGAAGGAAGAGGCAAGAAGGCCAAGGCCCCGGGGCCTGCAAAGGAAGAAGAGGAAGCCCAAGAGGCAGCCAAGAATGAAGCAAGCAACCTGGAGCTCAATGGCCACAGGCCTGAAACCTCCCAGGGCTTCACAGCCCAGGTGTCCTCTGCACACATAGCCTGCAGGAGACCTTGCCCACAGTACCTCTCGCCCCCACTATTCTACATGGTTTATAGAAAGAACATGGAAAATGTAAAAGAAAGGAAAGAAAAAAAAAAGGGAGGGCTTCCCTGGTGGCACAGTGGTTAAGAATCCGCCCGCCAATGCAGGAGACATGGGTTCGAGCCCTGGTCCGGGAAGATCCCACATGCCGCAGATCAACTAAGCCCCTGCACCACAACTACTCAGCTTGTGCTCTAGAGCCTGTGAGCCACAACTACTGAAGCCCACACACCTAGAGCCCATGCTCCACAGCAAGAGAAGCCACCACAATGAAAAGCCCACGCACCACAATGAAGAGTAGCCCCCACTCGTTACAACCAGAGAAAAGCCTGCATGCAACAAGAAAGACCCAACACAGCCAAAAATAAAATGAAAGAAAAAGAAAGAAAGAAAGAAAGAAAGAAAGACCAAAAGCTGAGAATCAGGAATCCAACAGACCCAGCTCTGAAACCCAACCTGGTAACTGGTGCCTCCGTTACATCTGGAAAATGGGAACAAACACAACTCCCTGACCTTGGCTCCCAGGGCTGTTATGAGGGTCAAATGAGCTGATGAGCTGAGGGGTGTCTGTTCTATTTCTCTCATTGTCCCTTTACTGGTGCCATTCTCCCACCCTGACCTGGCCCCTGGCCTGGCTGACCTTCTCCCCTAGGAACATGTCCATGAAGCAGCCAGTCGCAAGGGCGCCTATGCCAGCAGAGCCAGGGATGTTGTGGAGGATGGCCATGGGCAACGGCAAAGCCAGAGAGAAGCTTCCGGCCCTCCCAGCCTCCCCCTTGCCTCCTTTCCACCACCTTCCCACAAACGGGGGCTGTTCTAAGACCCGGGTCTGACCAAGCCACTCCCTGCTTAAAATGGGTTACAACCCAGCCTCCTTAGGCCCATAGTGCTAAGTACCCCCTCCTTTCTGGAATCCCTACCCAACCCCCAAGTTCTACCTATTAAAATCTTTTTCAACTCTCTAACTTTAGTCTAAATGCCCACCTCTTCCAAGAAGTCCCCCTGCCTGTTATAGCTATTAACATTTACCGTGTTAAAATCAGAATGGAAAGGAATTAAAATATTTTCCTATTAATTTTTTTTTATTATTATTCGGCCACACCATGTGGCATGTGGAATCTTAGCTCCCCGACCAGGGATTGAACCCACACCCCCTGCACTGGGAGCACAGAATCTTAACCACTGGACCGTCAGGGAAGTCCCTTTTCTTATTAATTTTTAAATAAATTTTAAAATAACAGCAAACCTTTTACATGCTAATATAAATAACATTAAAAAAAATTTTTTTTTTAGGCCGTGCCGCATGGCTTGGCTTGCGAGATCTTAGTTCCCCGACCAGGGATCGAGCCAGTGCTCTCTGCAGTGGAAGCGTGGAGTCTTAACCACTGGACCACCAGGGAAGTCCCTTTTTTTTTTAAAACTACATTTTCCAAAACAGAAAGAACTTGGTAAGAAGGATAACTTTGTTTTACATTTTTGCAAATCTCATTAACGCCTGGCTGGATTCTCACCTCCTTCACATCATGCAGCCTCTGGAAACCACGCTGTTCACTCAAGAGCAAGGAAAGAAAGGGAGAAGGACAAATAACACCTACGTGTTATTATTATTACAGAAATACTTTTGACCTCTCAAACCCTCTAAAAGCAGTTCACATCTTAGGACCAAGGAAAGGCTTGTCCCCTAGACAAAAGCAGCCCCGGGCCCTCTAGGGGGTGAAAGGAGAGGAGCTGGGTGTTGAGGGGGATCTCCTGAGTGTGAAGAGAGCTGCCTCGGGGGATCGCAGAATCTGTCTCCTTTGCTTCTTCTCTCCCCACTGAGTTCTTCACTTAGTTCCCCTCTGTCACCAGCCTGCCTTAGGCCGGTGTAGAGTGAAAGACGTGTGGGGCTTCCCTGGTGGCGCAGTGGTTAAGAATCCGCCTGCCGATGCAGGGCACATGTGTTCGAGCCCTGGTCCGGGAAGATCCCACATGCCGCGGAACAACTAAGCCCGTGCACCACAACTACTGAGCCTGCGCTCTAGAGCCCGTGAGTCACAACTCCTGAGCCCGTGAGCCACAACTACTGAAGCCTGCACGCCTAGAGCCCGTGCTCCGCAACAAGAGAAGCCACTGCAATAAGAAGCCCGCACACCACAATGAAGAGAAGCCCCCGCTCACTGCAACTAGAGAAAGCCCACGCGCAGCAACAAAGCCCCAACGCAACCAAAAATTAATTAATTAATTAATTAATTGGAAAAAAAAAAAAAAAAAGACGTGTGTCAGAGAAAACGTGTGCTTTGCATTTACCCGGCCCTGGGTTCAACTCTCTTCTCTGTATCTTGGGGAAGCTGATGTGACCTTGGGGAAGTTACTTAACCTCTTGGAGCCTCAGGCCATCATTTGTAAAATGGTCACGCTACCTCTCAGAGTGATTCAAGGAGAGAAACTGCACGTAGGACCTCTGACCCAGGGCCTAATACGTAACAGACATTCTACAAACAGTAGCCAGAAATATTACGCTGCCTCCCCACCTCCTGCCCTGCCCGACTCAGGACTTAGCATGAGCACGGCTAACACAAAACAGATTAACAAGCCCTTTCCCTTCTCCCTGAGGACAGCTGCGCCAGGCTGGGATTTTCCAAGAGAACTTCGCTCATGGAGAAAGAGTCACGGAGTGATGTAGTTTGCAGAGGGCAGGTTTTCTATCCTGCAACAGCAGATGGCACCACCTGCCGGATTCCACAGCCCATCTGAAGGGCCAGCCCTGACCAACCCGTCCAAGGCCTTGGGCACCTTCACCTCCTCCACTGCCCTTTCCCCTATGGGCTGAGGCAGCCAACCCCTCAAGCTCCCCGACTCACATCAGCACAGACACAAGCAGCCCAGAAAGACTTATCTCCTTGTCCCGGGCACCCAGGTGCTTTAGGGGGACTTCCAAAGACCCGGCTTGGCTAATGCCTCGGTCGCCCTGATGGCCAGGAGCGGTGGGCTGCTGGTCTGTCCAGGACCTTGAGGACTCACAGGCCTTGAAGTTGCCAAACCGTCACACCCGGCTTCGAAGGCTCCCTCGTGCCTGCAAAACTGTCCCGCTGTCTCCCTTCCTTCCCAGCACCCCTCAGACACTCACCCAGCACCTCAGTGAGGTTAGGAAAGGGGGTGGCCAGCTCCCTGGTCACACCCCCGACAGAGCACCGAGCTTCCTCCACGGCGTGTTCTCAGCCTGCGCCTTTAAGGACTGCTGTTCTGTGCCAGGGTCTCGACCTCGGCATCCTCAGCTGAGTTGGATTAAGGGACCATTTCATGCTGCTGCGAATTCCTTCTGGCTGCTGGCCCTTCCCCCACGCAGAGACAGAATAGCCAGTAGCCAGAACCAGCCTGGAACCACTCTGCCCAGGCCGGCGGGAGAGCTGGTCCAGCCTGGCTGCCCCTTTGAGAGGGGCCTGGGGGAAGGGAGCGGGCCCTCTCGGGTCTTGGGCTGTCGCAGGGACTCGAGAAAGCCATGCAGAGCCTAGAGCCATGAAGGACTGCTCAGACATCATCCTCTGCGTGGAGGCGACAGAGCTGAGCAAGGTAAGGGTCATACAGGACCACTCCCGCAAGACCCAGATGCCCACCTGGGGCTGGCAGTGCCCAGTGAACACACCTGCCAGGCAGTGTTGCCACCGGCCCTCAGCCCTCAAGTCTCTCCCTTCAGACTGAATTCTGCAATCCTGCTTTTGAGCCTGAATCAGGGCCACCTTGCCCCCTACCCAGCCTCCAGGAGGACGCCAGCTGCAGCACCCGAGCTCCCTGGCATGGTAACCATCTCAGGGGGTGAGCTGGGGGTAGGACAGAAAGGCCCAGCGGCTAAGGGTTGTGTGAGAGATGCCCAAGGGAAAGGGCTCTCAAAATTCCACCCCGCCTGCCCGCAGGTCGGCGTCCCCGAGGGCTGCAGCCTGACTGCCACTTCTCCTGGCTGTGTGTCCTCCTGCTGGCCAGCCTGCTGCTGCTGCTGCTCGGGCTGCTGGTGGCCATCATCCTGGCCCGTAAGTTCCCAAGGCCTCCATGAGTCTCCCATGCCCTGCAAGAGATCCAGCACCTCTGAATCCCACTCCCCCGTCTTCCCGCCTCCAGAATTGCAGGCTACACCTGCGTCCGGGGCCTCCCATCATCCACTGCCTTCCCAAGGCCTCACCACCATTGGCTCCACCCCCACTCCCATCCCCACCACCTCTCAGGCAACTGGGACCCCTAAAGGGCAACCGGAGGCAGGCATGAGCCCCGCACCCCAGTCGAGTGAGTACTAGGGGGCAGATCTTCCTGGAGAAGGGCCCAAGGCGGCAGGGGGGAGGGGAGGACGGGAAGAGGCATCTTATAAAAACAAGTCTCTCTCCTTTTGACCTCTGAACTCTAACCTCCGTCCCTGCAGCCTGTGGGGGCCTCCTTCCTGGCCCAAGGGGCTTCTTCACCAGCCCCGACTACCCAGACCCTTACCCTCCCAATGCCCACTGCGTGTGGCATATCCAAGTGGCCACAGACCATACAATACAACTCAAGATCGAAGCTCTCAGCGTGGAGAGTGTGGCCTCCTGTCTTTTTGATCGCTTGGAAATCTCCCCCGAGCCTGAAGGCCCCCTCCTCAGGTGGGTCCCTCTGCCCGCAGGATACACCACACCCCTCCTGAACCACTGTCTGGAGGGCAGAACCAGGGAACTGCAGGGGGACATTCTTGACTGGGAGGAAACGGAGAGACTTAGCCTCTGGGCCCAGCTCTGCCGCCATCTTGCTATATGACCTTGGGAAGGTCACTTCCCCTCTCTGACCTTGGTTTCCAAATCTGGAAATTGGAGCTCCCACATATCTTTCCCATGGATAAATGCCTCAAGAATGGACATGCAGGGGCTTCCCTGGTGGCGCAGTGGTTGAGAGTCCGCCTGCCGATGCAGGGGACACGGGTTCGTGCCTGGTCTGGGAAGATCCCACATGCCGTGGAGCAGCTGGGCTCGTGAGCCGTGGCCGCTGAGCCTGCGCGTCCGGAGCCTGTGCTCCGCGATGGGAGAGGCCACACAGTGAGAGGCCCGTGTACAGTAAAAAATTAAATTAAAAAAAAAAAAAAAAAAAAAAAAAAGAATGGACATGCAGGAGCCAGGGAGGTCAGAGCTCTGCTGGAAATGAAGGGAACCTTTTGGACACATTGTCCCCAGGACGGGGCTTGAGGGAAGAGGACCGCAGGGCCCAGGCAGGCTCCACTCTGGCTGGCCCTGAGCTCTGAGCCTCCGTCACCCCCAATCTGGCTTCTTGCAGAGTGTGTGGGAGGGTGCCTCCCCCCACACTCAACACCAATGCCAGCCACCTCCGCGTGGCCTTCGTCTCTGACAGCAGCGTGGAAGGATCTGGCTTCCATGCCTGGTACCAGGCCGTGACCCCTGGTCATGGTGAGTGTTTTCCCGCCAGGTCCCCAGCTACCTGTCAACTGTCCGCTTCCCCCCTCTCCAGCCACTCCCAGCCCTGCAAAAGGGGTAGAGATTCTAGGGGGTTCTGAATCCAGATGCCCGCCCGCAGGGAGCTGTGCCCACGATGAGTTCCCCTGCGACCAGCTCATCTGCCTGCTACCTGACTCGGTGTGCGACGGCTTTGCCAGTTGCACTGATGGCAGTGATGAGGCCAACTGCAGCGCCAAGTTCTCGGGTATGGGCCCGGCCAGCCTCAGGGCGGGTACTGTCCCCTGGCATCTGATCCAGGTTCAGGCTGGCCTCCCCAGGCCTGGCCCAGCTCCAAACCTGCCTGGTCATTCTTCTGGCCCAGAACTTGTCTCCCCACAGGCCCAGCCAAAACTCTTCTCTGCCATCCCTGCTGGCCCTACCGGGCAAAGGCACAGACCCTGGCAAACTCATGCGCCCCTCCTCCTCTCTACAGGGTGTGGGGGGAATCTGACTGGGCTCCAGGGCACTTTCTCTGCTCCCAGCTACCTGCAGCAGTACCCTCACCAACAGGTAAGCCAGTGCTCCATAGGGAGGGTGGTGCAGCCCACGTGGGCACACCTGAGCATCCGGGTTATTGCGATTGAAAACAGCATGGCAGATACTGCCTTGTACTTGGGAAGGTCAGAGACCACGCAGGCCGGAAGGGAACATTATTAAGTGCTTACTAGGTGTCCATGTTCCCGTGCTGGGTAAGCTTATCTCTGAGACCAGATAAGTTAAAGGCCCTTCCGCCACAGATGATGAGAGCAGTGTGGGCAGAGCCCACCCGCTCCCTACCCCGCCTGCAGCAGGGGGAAGCCCATCTGGAGCTCAAGCCTGGAGGCCCCGATTGGGACAGAAGAAGGAATCCATAAATTACTTCACCTGTGCCCTCCCCCAGCTTTGCACCTGGCACATCTCGGTGCCCACTGGACATGGCATCGAACTGCTGTTCCACAACTTCAGCCTGGAAGCTCAGGACGAGTGCAAGTTTGACTACGTGGAAGTGTATGAGACCCGCAACTCAGGGGCCCTCAGCCTCCTGGGCAGGTACTGGCAGAGCCAGCGGGAGGGGCTGAGGATAAACCCCATCCTCCAGAGTCCGAGGTCAAGTCTTCCTACAAACCGGCCCACGCACGCACTAGCTTCATTGTCTTCTCCTGCGCCAAGCTGGAGGTCTCCGCACTGTCGCCCTGAAAAAGACTTGTCCTTCCTCACCTTCGTACCTGTCCCTCTCACCTTTGCTCCTTACATCACCTCCTCCAGGAGGCTCTCCCCATCCCAGCTCTCCCACCTGCCCGGTCTATTTATAGCTTCCCCCAGAACCCTCACTGATTTTCCCCAGGTCGAAGGGGCTCAAGCTCAAGCAGTTTGTTTCGTTTGTTTAGTACTTTGTCTCCTGAACATGTGTGTCTTCCTCACCAGTCCCATGAGTCAGTGACTATGCCTCCCATCCCCTCTGGCATCGCCCAGAGCAGCCAGCTCCCTGCTGCGTCTGCGGGAGGCCCCGTGCACGCTCGATCAGCCGGGGGGACCCCGTGCCAGGACTGCTGTCTGCTTTGGGCAGGTTCTGTGGAGCAGAACCGCCCCCGCGCCTCACCTCCTCGCACCACCAGCTGGCTGTGCTCTTTAGGACAGGCCATGGCATCAGCATCGGCGGCTTCTCGGCCACCTACCGGGCCCTCAATGCCACAGAGAGTAGGTGGCCCTGGGCGAGTGGGTGTGGGCAGTGGAGGCGCCTCCAGGAGAACAGGGAAAGGCTCTGGACCCTGGTCAGGGCACTGTGAAGGCAGTGGGGGTACAGGAATGTCCCAGGGCACTGCCATGCCCCCTGTGCCTGCAGACCCCTGTGGGCCCGGAGAGTTCTCCTGCCAGGATGGGGGGTGTAAGAATCTCCAGTGGCTGTGTGGCATGTGGAGAGACTGCACAGAGAGCAGCGATGACGACTGCAGCATCCCCTTGCTCCCACCCCCAGGTGAGGAGCCTGCCCCAGGGCACCACAAGCGGGGCTGGCAGGCCTGAGAGGGCTGGGTGCCCATCCCTAGAAACCCACTGGCACGCGTCATACCAGCCATCCCTATCTTCCCTGATGGGGTGAGGGGCCCACTAGCCTGACTCTGGACCACTCCACCAAATACTGGAGGGGTTCTCCCCCCAGGAGTGGCAAGGGTATTTAGTGTCACCCCCGAGGGAAATGGGAATCTGGGAGCTGATGCTTCAAGAGCCCGTCCAGCCTTGTCACACAGAGAGGCCCTCTCCAGGGCCCACCTCGGAGATGGGGGGAGAGCGGGGGAGCTCCTTCCAGATGCCCTGGTCCTGCCAATGTTGGTGCCTCTAGCTCCCTGAGATCATAGAGGTGCCTGCATGATGCCCAGGGCTGGCAAATGATGCTTGGAGTAGGCTCTCAAGGAAAACAGGAATCCTCGACATGGATAAAGCATCTCTCTGCGTTATCTCCTTTGACTCTCCCCATCTGACCCATAGGGAGCGCTTAGGTGACTTGTCCCGGCTCACACAGCCAGTGAGTATTCCCCAGAGTGACCCTCCCCTCCCACCCCTGCAGAGCTGGCCTGTGAGCCTGTCCAAGTGGAGATGTGCATCGGTCTGAGCTACAACACCACGGCCTTCCCTAACATCTGGGTGGGCATGGCCACCCAGGAGGAGGTGGTGGAGGTCCTCAGAGGTTACAAGGTGCTCCAGGGAGAGATAAGGAGGAACCCCCAGGGAGGGGAGGGAACTGGGGGAGCAGGGTGCCTGAGGGCTGGTCTCCTCCTTCCACAGAGCCTGACAAGCCTGCCCTGCTACCAGCATTTCCGGAGGCTCCTTTGTGGGCTACTTGTGCCCCACTGCACCCCGCTAGGCAGTGTCCTTCCCCCTTGCCGCTCTGTCTGCCAGGAGGCGGAGCGCCAGTGCCAGTCTGGCCTGGCACTACTGGGCACCCCCTGGCCCTTTAACTGCAACAGGCTGCCTGAGGCAGCTGGCTTGGAGGCTTGTGCCCAGCCCTGACCCTGAGGCGGGCCCCTGCCCTCTGCTGCCCATCCTCCTTTCCTATCAGGGTGGGCAGGCAGGGGAGCAAAGGAAGGGGACCAGCACGGGACTCTGCCTATCCCCTCTGGGTCCTCCCAGGGAGGGGAAGAGGAGTCTCAGCGGGACTAACGGGACCCTCCCACCCTGCCAGATCCTTCCCTATCCTTTTATTTGCCCCAGCTGCTGCAAACAGCTGGCCTGACTCCACACTGTACCAGTGATCATCTAGATTGCTTCCCACCCAAGCCTCTGACCCCAATTTCCTACCTTCTACCTTCCTCATCTCCACCTGCTTTTTCAGGCTCTCTACCACCCGCTTTCTGACTTTTTCATTTATTCCAAACAAAAATGTATCCAGTGCCTAGTCATGTGGCAGGCCCTATTCTGAGCCCTGGGGATCCAGTCGTCTACTGCTTCTAGAACCCTCCACCCTCGGTTCTCAGCTTCTATTTCTCCTGGACTAGAGTGTTGTCTTTGATCTCCGTCGTGGCACCATCTCTCCTTCCACCTCCTTGGAGCTGTGGATGCCCTGAGCGTCTGTTTCTCGTGGCTCTGCCTCTCTGCGCCCGCCTCAAATCTCTCCCTCCTTTCTCCACCAAACTTTGGCCGGCCGCCGGGCGACACCACGAGTTATTTCCCTGCTATTTCCCGGCCCGGGCTCTTGGCCCCCGAACAACTGGTTTCCTCTTGGAGTCTGGGAGGAGCAGAGCAGAGCCGGCAAGGAACGAACCGGGGCCGGGGGGACGCCGAGGGCAGGGGGCGCCTGGCTAGAGAGAAGCGCAGGGAAGGAAGGTAGCAAGGAGGGGTCAACTGGAGGGTCCGGAGTAGCGAGAGCCCCGAAGGAGCCCACAGAGAGAGCGAGAAGCCCCGGGAGCCGGGAGGCGGGTGAGTCTGGTCGCGAAGGGGGGGGGGGGGGCGGGGAAATGGGGGTGGGGGAGGGGACTGTGGGAAAGACTGGGCGCCGGCCGGGGGTAGTGGTGGTGGGAGGGCTGGCCTCTCCTTCCCCCTGCTTGGTGCTCTCGGGGTTCTTGGGTCTAGGGGCGCCCCCTTCTTCGCCCCCTCGAGGCCACTCAGCCTCACTCAGAGACATGGCAGTGGGGTGGGGACCGAGCCGGCTGCGCCGGGGCGGGGACCGAGGCAGGTCCCAGGATTCTGGGTCCCGACTCCTGTCCTGCCCAGCCCACAGACGACCAGAGGCCCGCGGCGTCCGGGCTCCGCGTGCCAGCGCCATGAGGCCGCTCCTCGCTCTGCTGCTCCTGGGCTTGGCGGCCGGCTCGCCCCCGCTAGACGACAACAAGATCCCCAGCCTGTGCCCGGGGCACCCCGGACTTCCCGGCACGCCGGGCCACCATGGCAGCCAGGGTCTGCCCGGCCGCGACGGCCGCGACGGCCGCGATGGCGCGCCCGGGGCTCCAGGAGAGAAAGGCGAGGGCGGGAGGCCAGGTAAGAAGCGCCTCCGCTGGGAGGCGGGTAAGAGTGCGGCCCCGCTCCTGCTCCCGGGGGCCCGGGGCTCGGGGTTGCCGCTAGGGGGCGCCGCTCCCGTCCCCGTCCGACCCGGCCGGAGCCGGGAAAGGAGAAAGGGACTCAGCTGCGGGAGCCAAAACCCCTGGGACCCTCAGATCTGCCCCAAGCCCTGCAGGAAGGGTGGAGGGGGTCCTGGGGCGCAGGGCGGCCCCGGCCGGGAAGGGGAGGTTGGGAGGCTGAGGGAGGATGCTGGAGGCCCGCGGCGGGCGCGCCCTAACTGCTCCGCTTTCCCCCCACCCCCACCCCCGCAGGCCTCCCGGGGCCGCGTGGGGAGCCCGGGCCACGAGGAGAAGCAGGCCCCGTGGGGGCGGCCGGGCCAGCAGGCGAGTGCTCGGTGCCTCCGCGCTCCGCCTTCAGCGCCAAGCGCTCAGAGAGCCGGGTGCCCCCGCCGTCGGACGCGCCCCTACCCTTCGACCGCGTGCTGGTGAATGAGCAGGGACATTACGACGCCGTCACCGGCAAGTTCACCTGCCACGTGCCCGGAGTCTACTACTTCGCCGTCCACGCCACCGTCTACCGGGCTAGCCTGCAGTTCGATCTGGTCAAGAATGGAGAGTCCATCGCCTCTTTCTTCCAGTTCTTCGGGGGGTGGCCCAAGCCAGCCTCGCTCTCCGGGGGCGCCATGGTGAGGCTGGAGCCCAAAGACCAGGTGTGGGTACAGGTGGGCGTGGGTGATTATATTGGCATCTACGCCAGCATCAAGACAGACAGCACCTTCTCTGGATTTCTAGTGTATTCTGACTGGCACAACTCCCCTGTCTTCGCTTGATGCCCACTGGAAAGTGAGCGCATGCTGTCTCCCTCGAAGGGCAGGAGGGGGTGACACCGACAGCCACATCATCCAGGAGGGCTGGTCCCCCTGGAATGTTGTGAATGACCGCGGAGGTGGGGTGGGGGCCTCTCTGTTCTGCTGCCGGCCGGGGATGGGGACAGAGGCTGAGATCAGGGCTGGCAGCACAGGGCAGTGGCTGGATTTCTGCCCTAGACCAAAGGAGTGCCGGCAGGCAGCGTGCTGGCGGTGTGCTGGCGGGTGTGAGTCCCCGCAGTTGCTCTGGCCCAGGACCCCAAGGTGGGGTGCTCCCTTCCTGGTCCTCTGCTTCTCTGGGTCCTCCCTCATCCCTCCTGCTCCTGGTGGGCCCTTTTCTCAGAGATCATTCAATAAATCTTAAAACAACAACAACAACGACGAAAACCCTCTTACTGGCTTCAGCCTTTCTTCTTTACTGGTGGGGATGCCCTGATTCTGAGAATGGGGAGAAGAAGGAGGATGGTGGGTGGGGAGGGTGCTCAGGCAGAAGGGAGGGCTCTTGGGCTGGAAGCAGACCCAGGTGAAGGAGAGGCCGCTCCACAGACCTGCTGCGTAAGCGGTGGAGGTTGTGAACGGGAGCCCCCGCTGAGGAGGGTGTCCTGGTGTCAGACTTTAGCCACCCAGAAGGAGGAGCCCTTTTTCTAACTCAAAGATGTCATATGAACTGGGTGGAACTTCACCACACACATCCCTGCCCGGACCAACAGAAAGCAAGCCAGGATTTTCATTCATGGCTGCTCTGGCTACTTGCCTGGTCCCTAGATGACTGGAAAGCTACTTCTCTGTCCCCCATGCCAGGGGAGTGGAGTGTCCCTGGGCGTCTAGAGATGTCATCTTGGAGATGGCCACGAGGGGGCACCCCAGTTCCAGAATGCAGCAATGACCCTAGGTAGCTGAGCTCCTGACTGCTAGGGTGGTTAGGGGGAGGAAGGGTATTGAGCTCTGCCAGTGGCATTCCAGATGGGGGTGGAGGAAAAGGGGGTCATTTGCTCCCAGCTCAGGAAGTTTATCTTCTCTCATAAAATGTTTATCCTCACATTAAACAGAGACTGGAAGGAACCAAGCCTCCCCCTGCTCAGCTCCCTCTCCAGGGTTGGGGAAGGGGAAAAAAGAGCCCTTCCTCAGGCCTCCCAACTCCAAGGTGGATGTGGGGAACAGTCACTCACTGAGCCGGGCCACACCACTCAGTCTGAGGCTAGCCGCAAAGCCCCTCCGAGGTTCCTCCCCTTGCCCCACCCCCGACCCGATGACAAACAAACCCGGGCTGGCCTGCCCACATCAGCTCAGGCTCTCAACCCAAGAGAAAGTGGAGGGGCCTCTCCTCGGAGTTTCTTCCCATCTGCCGTTTTACCTTCCCCCACCCCCTTCCAGAAGGCTGTCCCTGGCATCATGCTCCTAGATTTAACATACAATTATGGGGTAGTGTCCCCCCGTCTCTTGCAGGTCATGTGAGGATGGATATGACCAATGGCGACTGGACCCAGTGAGCTAGAGACAGGCCTCTCAGCTGTCCACCAGGAGGCCCCACAGCCATACTCCAGCCCATCACAGCGCCACTCTATGCCAAGAGGCACAACGACAAGCACCAACTCCTCCAGGGATCTGAGGGTAGGTTGGACTCCAGGCAGCAGGAACCCCAAGTTCCCTCCTGGGAAGAGTGGTACCAGAGGAAAAGCTAGGAGGGCTGACCCAAAGGGTGAGCAAGTTCACACTCCTCTCTCCTAGGGCTAATTCTGGAAAGATAGAAAAGATAAGGAGAGCTTTCCAAAAGCTGTGCACGTGAGAGGGCACAAATCAGACAGGGTGAAAGCAAAGCCAGCCACACCTGGCAGGAGTTCTCCCCAAGGCACCCTATCTTATCTCTCTGCCAGGTCCCCCACCAACCACACTTGTGAGTCCGGCAGGACTGAAGGACCCTGCTACAGCATCCGTCACCCTAACCGACAGCTCGCCCTTGCAAGGATGCACACAGAGGCCGTCAGAGCTGTAACAGAACTTCATTCATTGGATCCTGTGCCAGACAGACGCCTCAGGGAGCTGCATGCCTCTCGGCCCTGGCCCCCTCTGTATTTGGACCCTAGTGAAATGTGCACAGTCTGCCCTCCCCGATGCCAGGGAGAGACGAACAGAAGGGGAATGCCATCTCACTCTGCAATGTGGGGAGTGAAAGGGATAGGAGTAGAAATCTGGCTATCCCCCTGCAGTTCCCAGTGGTGCTGGGGTGTCAGAGGGCACATGGTCCCAAAGCCAGGTGCAAACACACACACACCTGGGGGTTAATTCTCATCCCAGCTGTTGGGTCAGGTAGAAGGGAGCCTCATAAGATCATGACTGGTAGAAGTAGCTTTAAGGGCACCTGAGAGATACTACCCCCAAGCCTGCCAGAGCACAGGGGCTCCAGCTGAAAGCAAATGTTCAAGATCATTCCAAGGCCCCTGAGTTGCCAAAACACCCAAATGACACTGATGTGTGAGGCTGCAGAAGCGGGGGAGGAAGTGGGAAGGGAGCAGGGAGAGAACCTGCAAATCCCCAACAGAACAACCAGAAGCGGAGAGGGGGAGCCCCATGCGCGGGCATCTGGGTGGGCCCTGGCAAGCTGGAGGGGAGTCCACAGAGAACAGTCTCAGGGCCTCACAGAGTGACACACTCACCACCCTCGGCATCACAGGGACCCACTGGGTAAGGATAAGCTGTTACCCTGCCCCCAGCCAAGCCACAGTCTTCCAGAGTTTCCCATCTCCATGTCCTGGACGTATGGCTCCAAGGCTCGGCAGGACGGCCATAGGGGCAGGAGGGGCTTCAGGCTGGGACGCAGAGATCAGGTGTCAATGTTGTCCTAGCGCAGGTGGCTGCGTGGAGCGTGGAGGGGTGGGCAGGCGGGGAGGGAGTCTTCAGAGGTAGACGTTGAGGGTCTGCAGGATGCCCCGGCGGCACAGTGGGCAGTTGCGGTGGTAGACAGGGTGGCGCATCAGGATCTCAGTGCAGGCCTGGCAGAGGCACAGGTGCCGACAAGGCAGAAGCAGCACCGTCTTGCTCTGGTCCTGGCAGATGACGCACTTCTTCCGCTCCTCTTGCTCCTTCAGCAATTTCCATGGGTCTTGCCCAGCTACAGGCTCCTCCACATTGAGCCTCTCTCGGCCCCGGGCAGCTGTCACTCTGGCCATCCTGACCTCCTCTTCTTCTGCCTCTGATCTGGGCCCAGCTTCAGGAAGACCGTCCTGTCGCCAGGTCCTGGCTGAGGGCACCCTCCTAGGGCCACCCTGGGGGGCCCCGGGGGCCCCAGGGGCCCCTCCCCGGTTAGGCCAGCTCGCCAGCTGCAGGCTACGGCTCCAGACTCGGCGCCAGGCCTCCACGCCCAGTGCTAGGCGAGAGAGCCGCACAACGTCCTCTCTGAGCCGGTGGTAGGATGGCCGGGCATGGAGCTGACCGAGCGCCCGGGTGGCCAGCCTCAGGGTGAGGTCTGGGTGCAACAGAGTCACTGTCACTGCCAGCACGCAAGCCAGCAGCACCAGGCCAGTGAGATTGACAAACACAAAGCTGGCCAGGAGGCGGGCAGTGGATGCCAAGAGCTCCAGTACCAGTTGGCAGGGGGTCCAGAGGAGGATGGACGTGGCCACAGCACTGCTGGAAATGTGGGCTAGGAAAGCAGCCACTACATCCGTCATCCTCCACAGCGGTCCCATCACTGCATCCCACAGGGCCAGCACCAGGGAGAAGAGGTTCTGAGTGCCAATGAGGCAGATGTTGACCAGGCTATTGATCACATAGGCCACCAGGCTCATGGTGATGGCACAGATGTCACAGACCTGGCGCAGCAAAGCATGGCCATTGGAGACCATATTGAGGACACCCCGGTGCAGGATCTCCCGGCTCCTAAGCGCCCCGTGGGAGGCCAGGTGCCCCAGGAGCTTTAAGCTCTCCAGGCCAGAACAGCAGCTGTATAGTACGGTACACAAGGCCTGAAAGCCCCCAAAGGTGAAGGGAACCACGGCTTCGATGAAGGCCAGCAGTGACAGCAAGACTCCACGGCCCAAGTGCAGAAGACTAGTCAGTACCGTATGTGGCAGGTTGTAGATGAAGGCCAGGAGCCAGGCCAGGGAAGCCAGGAGGGAGGACACCAGCAGGAAGTTGAGGTCCAACACCAAGGTCAGCACATCCAGCAACAGGCCCACCCCATTCACTACCAGGTACACAGCCTCCATGATAGGGCTATGGGGGTTAGTCCAAAAGGAGGTCTGGCTCCCGGTTGAGGGGGGGTGTCAGGGCTGTCAATATTTGGGGGAAGGAGGAGGTCGGGGATTAATGTGGAAGGGAAGTGAGCGGTCTCCAATACAGAGAGAATCTGAGGAAGAAGTGGCTTAGAAGGAAGTGGAGTTTCAGGAGAGGGAAAGGGGGCCGCCAGATGCCGGTCCAGGAGTCCCGGTTTTGAAGGCGGGCTCTTTGGGAGGAAAGAGCCCAAACATCTCTAAAGTGGAGGGGATCCCAGGCTGGAGGAGAAACCTCAGCTTTGGAGGCCTGGTGGTGGCATACCACGGCCGGGCAATGGGTCAGACCGAGAGGAGACCGGGAACGCAAGGGATCGGGCCAGGCCGGGGCCGGGTGGGGGCGGCGCAGGCTGGGCGCGGGCTCGCGGTCCAGCTACGCAGATGCCTCTGTCCCCGCCCGGCCCCCGTCCTCTGGGCTCGCGGCGCTTCGCGCCCAAGGGAGCAGCGGGGAAGGGAACGAGCCTCAGCAAACCCCAGGCGCGGCCTCTACTCCGCTGGGCGCCGCCATCTTGTGTGCTACCGGGTGGGGCAAAAGGCGTGACAAGGAGGGAGGGACGACGAACTCTGACCAATCGGTGAGGCCCAACCGCAGGAAACATCGAGCACTCATTGGTCCGTTTGAACGGCGCCCAAACATATTTAGTACTTTAAGGGGTGGGGGGGAAACAGATTGAAATCCCCGCCCCCTTGAGGCGGGGATTGGTCAGTTGAAGGGCAGAGGTGAACTTGCCCCCCCAGCCCCGCCCCGCCCCCTAAAGGAGCAGGACTTTGGACTGGGATAATGTGGGTGCTGTTCTTTCACTTGGCCTCCAGCCTTGATTTTTTTTTTTTTTTTTTTTTTTTTTTTTTTTTGCGGTACGCGGGCCTCTCACTGTTGTGGCCTCTCCCGTTGCGGAGCGCAGGCTCCGGATGCGCAGGCTCAGCGGCCATGGCTCACGGGCCCAGCCGCTCCGCGGCATGTGGGATCTTCCCAGACCGGGGCACGAACCCGTGTCCCCTGCATCGGCAGGCGGACTCTCAACCACTGCGCCACCAGGGAAGCCCCAGCCTTGATTTTTTTAGGTGCGGGTTGGTGGTCACTGCCTCTGAGCTGGGCTCTAAGATTGCACCGCCTCCGCAGCCTCAGACTTGGTCGTTCGTCCTCCTCCATTCATCCATTTATTCTATCGTTTATTGAGCCTGCTACAAATGCAAATGAGGATTTGTATTTGTACAAATGAGGATATAAAAAATGTTTAAGACGTGCCTGCTCACAAGTAGTTCAAGGGGAAACAGATTGTGATAGGGGATTCCCAAGGTGCTATTTCCAAACTGTTTCCTCAAGCTCTATCACGTTTTCTCAGCATCCTCAGGAGATTACCTCATTGTCAGTGAGAAAAGGAGGTCACATGCCGGAAATAGCTCACCCTCCTAGCCCAGACCCTATTAATTTGTTTACTTGAATGCTCTATTTAGATATCTGCCTGGGCACCCTTAGTAAGCTCCTCAAAAATTTACCTTTTTCTTTAATATTCAAATAATATTCAAAATATCTAAGATCCTATCCCAAGTATATTGGGAAGCCTGGTGTTCTCTACTAAGGCCAAGGATACTTGGAGGTCTTATCCTTCCCCTGGCCTCCATTGCTTTAATTTCCTGCTTGCATTTGTCGATTTAAAAAAAAAAAAAAAAAAAGCAAAACATGAGAGTCATGAGTTAAGATTTATTTGGGGTGAAATGAGGACTATAGCCCAGGAGACAGCCTCTGAGATAGTTCTGAGGAACTACTCTGAAGAGGTAAGGGGGGAGGTGAATATATGTGTAATTTTGGGAAGGGGGGCATACGTGCAATTCAGCACACATTTTGGCAGAAGGTTGCTGCTGGTCACAAGGAGCAGATGTCTCCGTTAATGATTTAAGTGCTTTTCTAGATGTGAGAAGATGCAAGAATTTGGGCTCGTAGAATCTTCTCCTGAAAATAACTATCTGAAGGCCCGTTCTGCCAGTTTTTCCCAGAGCACAGAGTGCCTCATTCCTGATCTCTGCCCTGAACTCCTTTCAGGGGATGTTGAAGGTCAGTGACTATGGTGGCTAGTGACAGTTTTTAGTTAGCACATTGAATTCTTCATCTCCACTCTGGCCTGGACTGCTGAAAGTGTCTGTCTCTGTCACCCCACCCTGAATACTGCCTGAATGCTTTCTTGCCCAAAGCACCACTGATGCATACGAAGGCGAGGGATGCAGCACACCTTTACTGAAACAAGGGGCTCCCAGTAGGGGTTACACCATAGTGTAGGGCAAGGACTGCAATGTGTAAAACTCCACTGGTTTTTCCCCAGCCTCTTTCTCACATCTGTCAGCCCCCAACTTAATGTTTTCTCTGAGACATGTTTTCCCTTTGTCTTCCTCTTCCTTTTGAGATTTCCCCTCCCTTTCTCTAGCCATCAGACTCCAACTTCCCATTGTTATTTTATATTACAGAACAGTCTATTTCTACCCCCAGCCCCATCTATGCTTTTGCCACAAAATGCTAATTTCTCTAAACAAAGGAGAATAATATAAAGATTTGTTTAACCTCCTGCCCAGATCACAGTCTGTTGTGGTTATTGTTGCTGGGGTTTTTATTTTGCATTTTTCCCCTAATTTTAAATCTTGGAGAAAATGCCCACCTCCTCTTCAAGATACTTGAACCCACCATGCATAACGTGTCCTCTTCAGAAATTTTACCTGTCCAGTGAACACTATTATGTTCTTAATTTATCTTCCCGCAGCACTTGACATCAATGACCACTTCCTCCACCCTTGGCCTCTGGACTTTTACCCTCTCCTGTTTCTTTCTGTCTCCATCATGGTCCCCTCTCCTCTCTACATGATGATTCCCAAATCTGTGTCTTCAGCCTGAATCTCTCTTGTAAAGTTCAGGTTCCACCTGCTTCCTGGACAGCTGCTGGATATCCCACTGGTGCTTCAAACTCAATGTGTCCAAAATCAAACTCAGCAAATTTGCTGTGCCTGCCCTGTGTGTAATTAACCAGCCAGCTTTCCAGGCCAAGAAAGACCTTGAATTTGGCAGGATGCTCTAAGACAGTATTTCCATTAGTCTTGGACTAATTAGCCTCCCCTTTGAGTGATCTGAGACACACTAAGCCAAACCCAGCTTAGTTTAGCTTAAACAAGCCACAACCTTTGACTCTGTGGGCGTTCTAGTTATGGGCAGGCAGAGGTGACCTGTGGCCAAAATTCTTGTGACAAATGAATTACTGCAAAATGCTATCCATTCTTAAGCTAGAAATATAAGAAAGTACCATGTTACCACAAGGCAAAAGAAGTGCTCAGATGACCCCCGCCTTAGAGAAGCCAAGACGCTTCCCAGTGCTGAGAGGTTGTTAACACTCTCCTTGAGGTGATCATTGTGGTTGGGTTGGGTTTGGACTCAAGCAGTATCTCTACTGACTCGATAATGTTTCTTTCTCCTCTACGACTGTGTTTCAGATAACAGCCGGTTCAAACCGACTGTTGCCAAGGCAGGGGTCATCCTCTATTTGGAGGCTGGAAGACTGGACAGTGTTGGTCAAATGAACTAACACCAACTGACTTTAGGGAGGAAGTTCAAATTGCTTACTACTGTGAGTTGCAGTGGTTGCGAAGAAAATAAGCCAGATCTGGAGAAAACTTAATGCCTGGAGGCACTATCCCTGCAGAATTGTGTCATGGAAGATAATAGTGGTATGAACTAAAACTCTCAGGCATCTGGCCCAGGGGCCTCCTGGAAAAACAGCTGGTTTCTGCTGTTGTGCTAAGTGCAGGGCTTTTGTGTTGCTAGGTGAGAGGTGCTAGCTGGGACAACAGAGTGGGTTTTTAGAGGCTGTTCAGCCTTGAGGATTAAGAGATGGGGTAAAACCAGAAAGAATGTCTAATTCAGGAGTTTTGTTTTGTGGTATTGTATGTACTATAACCCTCCCCTTCACCTCCCCATCAAGCATTCAGTAAAATCCATATTACTGCCATGGTCTTAGAGTTGGATTTTTTTCCTTTTTGATTTAATTTGGCTTTTTAATCATGCAAATCATTTACAGGGTCCCCAAATCAACACCATATAAAAAGGTACATTCCTAAAAGGTTTGTTTTTGGGCTTCCCTGGTGGCACAGTGGTTAAGAATCCGCCTGCCAATGCAGGGGACACGGGTTCGAGCCCTGGTCCAGGAAGATCCCACATGCTGCGGAGCAACTAAGCCCATGTGCCACAACTACGGAGCCTGAGCTCTGGAGCCTGCGATCCACAATTACTGAAGCCCGCGTGCCACAACTACTGAAGCCCGCGCACCTAGAGCCCGTGCTCTGCAACAAGAGAAGCCACTGCAATGAGAAGCCCGTGCACCGCAATGAAGAGTAGCCCCCGCTCGCCGCAACTAGAGAAAGCCCGCGCGCAGCAACGAAGACCCAACTCAGCCAAAAAAAAAAAAAAAAAAAAGGAAAGGTTTGCTTTTATCCTGCCCCCTCCACCCTGTTCCCTCCCAGTACCCCGCTAGCCCCACAAATCACAAACATACCAAAAAATATTTTCCTCTTTCAATCAGGATCCAAGGCTTGGCACCGGTACAGGAGAACCCATAACCCTAAATATCAGCTCTGGTAATAACGGTGTTCAGGTCCAGAGAATCACTTCACGTCTCATAATCTGTGTCCTGGAAACATGAGGTGACTGTCCAAAATGCCACAAAGACCTGTGGTTTGTACCAGGGAGGATTTGAGCCATTGAAGCACTTAGGGAAGAAAAGAAATACATTAATTAACTAGTCAAATCCTCTTGCTTTTCTTCCTGTTCCAGTTTGTGGTTCCAGAAGTACTCAGAAATTAATGCGGTATTTGCCATAGTGGCTGAGGAACATTTGTAATATTAATTCATATTTTAAAAAATTTCTCTATATGTGAGTCTGGATGAAACACGTGTGTGTATTTAATTGGTTTTAGCCCTGTTCTGACTTAAGGGAAAGACTGGAAAAACGCAACTTACAATTTTAGGCATTGATTTAAAAGGATGTTGAGAGCAAGTTCATGATAATGGGACTGACACGGTTTAGTAAAAATAAAGGTGAACAAGGTCATTTTTTTAACGAAAAAGCCAGAAGCGTTTTTTGCGCCATATACCCTGTATGACACGTAGTTGAACTTGTTACTAGACCTTACCTTGACTGTGATCATGATGGCTTTCTTTGGAATGTTAAAAAGATTATATACAATATTTTCTGGATCTACCCAAAGTTGAAACATCTTAGGAAGACACATATCACATTTGACCTTCCAACCGTTCTTGGAAGCATGATGAGAATTCTGGCTACAGGCTGTTAAAACAAGTAGATATAATTAACACATGATGCTAAAAGAACTTGAAGAGTTAAGCAAAACAACAGAAGATTCTCAAATAAAGAGTAAATCATGGTCACAAGTAGAAAATGAAATTATTCTTGCTACCCACAGATATTTGAGATGGACTGTTGTTTACTATTAATAATATTGGCAAAAGCTTAACAAATCTAAATCTAAGCTTGACTATTTTAGTTTCTTTGTTTTTTTACAATTGATGAGCCAATATTGATACATTATTATTACTAACTGAAGTCCATAGTTTACATTAGGGTGCACTTTTGGTGTTGTACATCCTATGGATTTTGACAGATGTATAATGCCCTGTATCTACCATTACAATATCATACAGAATATTTTCATTGCCCTAAAAATCCCCTGTGCTCCACCTATTCATCCCTTTTCTCCTTCACCCCCAGCCCCAACTCCTGACCATCACTGATCTTTTTACTATCTCCATCGGTTTGCCTTTTCCAGGATGTCATGTCATTGGAATCATGCAGTACATAGCCTTTTCAAATTAGCTTCTTTCACTTAGCAATATGTATTTAGGGTTCCTCCATGTCTTTTTGTGACTTGATAGCTCACTTTTTTTTTTTTTTTTTGCATATGCTCTTCTTTTTTTGCCCATTTAACATCTTTATTGGAGGATAATTGCTTTACAATGGTGTGTTAGTTTCTGCTATATAACAAAGTGAATCAGTTATACATATACATATATCCCCATATCTCCTCCCTCTTGCGTCTCCCTCCCTCCCACCTCCCCCATCCCACCCCTCTAGGTGGTCACAAAGCACCGAGCTGATCTCCCTGTGCTATGCAGCTGCTTCCCACTAGCTATCTATTTTATGTTTGGTAGTGTATATATGTCCATGCCACTCTCTCACTTTGTCACAGCTTACCCTTCCGCCTCCCCATATCCTCAAGTCCATTCTCTAGTAGGTCTGTGTCTTTATTCCCATCTTACCCCTAGGTTCTTCATGACCATTTTTTTCCTTAGGTTCCAATATATGTGTTAGCATATGGTATTTGTTTTTCTCTTTCTGACTTACTTCACTCTGTATGACAGACTCTAGGTCCATCCACCTCACTACAAATAACTCA
Organism: Mesoplodon densirostris; assembly: GCF_025265405.1. Taxonomy (NCBI): domain Eukaryota; kingdom Metazoa; phylum Chordata; class Mammalia; order Artiodactyla; family Ziphiidae; genus Mesoplodon; species Mesoplodon densirostris. The sequence continues at coordinate 112,333,052 of NC_082667.1, read as the reverse complement.
ATTTCGTTTCTTTTTATGGCTAGATAGCTCACTTTTTTCTAATCCCTGAATAATATTTCATTGTATGGATTACCTTCCAGTTATCCATTCCCCTATTAAAGGACGTGACGCGGTTGCCTCCAAGTTTTGACAATTATGAATAAATCTGCTGTAAACATCTGTGTGCAGGTTTTTATGTAGACCTAAGTTTTCAACTCATTTGGGTAAATACCAAGGAGCATGATTACTGGATCGTATGATAGGGATATGTTTCACTTTATAAGAAATTTCCAAACTATTTTCCAAAGTGGCTATACCATTTTGCATTCCCACCAGTAATGAATGAGAGTTCCTGTTGCTCCACATCCTCTCCAGCACTTGGTGTTCTCAGTGTTTTAGGACTTCAGCTATTCTAATAGGTGTGCCATAGCATCTCCTTGTTGTTGTTGGGTTTTTTAAATTATTTATTTATTTATTTGGTTGTGCCAGATCTTAGTTGCACAGGCAGGCTCCTTACTTGTAGCAGGCGTGCTCCTTACTTGTAGCAGGCGTGCTCCTTAGTTGCAGCTCGCCGGCTCCTTAGTTGCGGCATGTGGTCTCCTTAGTTGTGGCATGCATGTGGGGTCTAGTTCCCTGACTTGGGATCAAACCCAGGCCCCCTGCATTGGGAGCCTGGAGTCTTAACCACTGTGCCACCAGAGAAGTCCCTCTCCTTGTTTTAATTTGCAATTCCCCAATGACAAATGACGCTGACATCTTTGGATATTTGTCATCTCTACATCTTCTTTGGTGAGGTGTCTGTTGAGGTCTTTAGCCCTTTTTTTTTTTTTTTTGCGGTACGTGGGCCTTTCACTGTTGTGGCCTCTCCCGTTGCGGAGCACAGGCTCCGGACGTGCAGGCTCAGAGGCCATGGCTCACGGGCCCAGCCGCTCCGCGGCATGTGGGATCTTCCCGGACCGGGGCACGAACCCATGTCCCCTGCATCGGCAGGCGGACTCTCAACCACTGCGCCACCAGGGAAGCCCTAGCCCATTTTTTTAAATTGGGTTTTTTGTTTTCTTATTGTTGAGTTTTAAGAGCCCTTTATAAATATATTTGGGAATTACCAGTTATTTATCAGATATGTGTTTTGCAAATATTTTCTCCCAGTTTGTGGCTTGTCTTTTCAGTCTCAACAATGTCTTTCACAGAACTTAAGTTTTTAATTTTAATGAAGCCCAATTTAACAATTTTTTCTTTCACAGAGTATGCAAAAAATTCACCGCCAAACCCAAGATCACTTATATTTTCTCCTGTTATCTAGAAGTTTCAGAGTCTTGCACTGAACATTTAGGTCTATGAGACTGTTAATTTTTGTGAAACATGTAAGATCTGTGACTTTTGCATGTCCAGTAGTTGTTTTATTTTCAAAAGGATTAAATACTTTCTTTTAAATTTCAAAATACTATCTAAAGCTAAAGAGGCTGCATTCTAATAAACTATAAGGAAGTGAAGCTTGACAGTACACTCTGTTGGCAAGGCTCTGGAGAAGGAGGCACTCTCATACATTGCTGGTAGGAAAGTAAAATGTTACCACGCCAGTGGAGAGGAGTTTGGCAATATCTACACAAACATTATTACAAACCTGTGGTAATCAATACAGTGTGGTACTGGCATAAAGACAGACATTCATGGACTTCCCTGGTGGTCCAGTGGTTAAGACTCCATGCTTCCACTGCAGGGGGCGTGGGTTCAATCCCTGGCCCGGGAACTAAGATCCTGCAGGCCTCGTGGCACAAGAACAACAACAAACAACAACAAAAAATAGACATTCATATAGACCAATGAATGGAATAGAGAGCCAGAAATAAACTCTCACATATATAGTCAAATGATCGTCAACAAAGGTGCCAAGACCACTCAGTGGAGAAAGGACAGTCTCTTCAACAAACGGTGTTGGGAAAACTGGATAGCTACATGCAGAAACATGAATTTAGACACTTAGCTTACACTATATAAACAAGGGAACTCTACTCAATACTCTGTAATGGCCTATATGGAAAAGAACCTAAAAAAGAGTGGATACATCTATATGTACAACTGATTCACTTTGCTGTACCCCTGAAACTAACACAACATTGTAAATCAACTATACTCCAATAAAAATTTTTTTAAATGGAACAAAGACCTAAACATAAGACCCCCAAACTTTAAAATTCCCAGAAGAAAACATAGAGGGAAAGCTTCATGACATTGGACTTGGCAATGATTTCTTGGATATTACACCAAAACGATAAGCACCAAAAGAAAAAATAGACAAATGGGACGACACCAAACTTGGAGGCTTTTGTGCATCAAGGAACACAATCAACAGAGTAGGGAGGACAACCTACAGAGCTGGGGAAAGCATTTGCAGATTGTGTATCTAATGAAGGTTGGTGTCTGGAATGTGGAAAGAGCTCCTACCACTCTACAACAGGAAATCAAATAGCTTGATTGGGGATGGGTGGAAGATCTGAATGGACATTTCTCCAAGGACGATGTGCATTTGGCCAGCAGGCATATGAGGGGATGCTGGGCACTTCTGGTTCTGATAGAGGTGCTGGTAAAGGATGCCACCTTGTGCCCAATGGGATGGGTGCTATCAAGGAAACAGAAAATAGCAGGTGTCCTCAAGGATGTAGAGAGGATAAGCCCTTGTGCACTGTTGGTGGGATTGTGGAGTGGGACAGCTGCTATATAAAACAGTATGGAGGGTCCTCAAAAAACTAAAAATAGAACTACCATATGAGTTAGCAATCCCACTTCTGGGTATATATCCAAGAGAATTGAAAGTAGGGTCTTAAAAAGATATTTCCACACCCATGTTCATAGCAGCACTATCCACAATAGCCAAGAGGTAGAAGCAAGCCAAGTGTCCACTGACAGATAAATGAATAAACAAAATGTGGTCTATTCATACAATGGAATATCATTCACCCGTAAAAGTGGTTGAAATTCCGACACATGCCACAACGTGGGTGAAACGTGAAAACATCATGCTGTGAGAAAAGCCAGTCACAAAAAGATGAATACTATACAATTCCACTTATATGACGTATCTAAAGTAGCCAGATTCATAGAAACAGAAAGTAGAATGGTGGTTTCTGGGGGTCGGGGAGAAGGGGAAAAGAGGAGTTTTTATTTAATGGGCATAGAGCTTCAGTATCGCGAGGCAAAAAGGTTCTGGACATCTGTTTCATGATAATGTGAATATACTTACCACTACTGCACAGTATGCTTAAAAAGGGCGGAAAAGTTAAATTTTACTTTATGCGTTTTTTACCACAATTAACAAAACAAAAAAACCTACATATGCATTTACCTTTTGACCCAGATATCCACTTCTAGGAATTTACTGTTAAGACACTTCCAACAAAATGAAAATTTATTGTAACATTATTTATAATTGCAAAATATTGAAAATTATCTAAAAGTCTGAACAGGAGATTGGTTGACGAAATTCTGGTAGGTAAATCCAGTGGAGTACAATGAAGCTGTTAAAAAAAAAAAAAAGGAATAAGGAAGAACTATTTAATATAGGGTAATTTCCAGTTTACACTTTTTTTGTTGTTGTTATAAATTTATTTATTTTATTTATTTATTTTTGGCTGCGTTGGGTCTTCGTTGCTGTGCGAGGGCTTTCTCTAGTTGCGGCGAGCGGAAGCTACTCTTCGTTGCGGTGCACGGGCTTCTCATTGCGGTGGCTTCTCTTGTTGCGGAGCACGGGCTCTAGGTGCACGGGCTTCAGTAGTTGTGGCTCGCGGGGTCTAGAGCTCAGGCTCAGTAGTTGTGGTGCATGGGCTTAGTTGCTCCGCGGCATGTGGGATCTTCCCAGACCAGGGCTCGAAATTGTGCCCCCTGCATTGGCAGGCGGATGCTTAACCACTGCGCCACCAGGGAAGCCCCAGTTTACACTTTTAAGTGAAAAAAAGCAAAGTACAAAATATTATATATCGTATGGTACCTTCTGTGTAAGAGAGACGGGGAAATAAGAAAACATAGGCGGTTCCCTGGTGCTCAGTGGTTAAGAATCCGCTTGCCAATGGAGGGGACAAGGGTTCGAGCCCTGGTCCGGGAAGATCCCACATGCCGCGGAGCAACTAAGCCCATGCACCACAACTACTGAGCCTGAGCTCTAGACCCCGCGAGCCACAACTACTGAAGCCCGTGCACCTAGAGCCCGTGCTCCGCAACAAGAGAAGCCACCGCAATGAGAAGCCCGTGCACCGCAACGAAGAGTAGCTTCCGCTCGCCGCAACTAGAGAAAGCCCTCGCACAGCAACGAAGACCCAACGCAGCCAAAAATAAAGATAAAATTTAAATAAAATTTAAAAAATAAAGTAAAATAAAATCTTCATAGTAAAAACTGGTTCAGGCCAGAACCATTAAGTGATGCTAACGTATATATTACTTATGTAGTATTCCAGCCTGGGGTGCATAACCCTAATTTAAGCACAAGATTACACCAGACAAATCCAAATTGACAAATATGAAGCAAAGTCTGAGGAACTGTTGCAGATTAAAGAAGAGTAATGAGACCTGCAGACTAAAGGCGATATAGAATTCTGTATCAGAGGGGAAAGACAAATGCCACAGTGGACGTTATTGGGACTCTTGTCAAACTGGAATATGGATTATAGACTAGAAAGGTTTTGTATCAGTTTAAATCTTCTAAATTTGGTAACTGTTTCATGGTTGTATGGGACAATATCCTTCTTCTCAGGAAATACTGACGTATTAAGGGACCTAGGAGCATGACGTACGCAACCTACTTTCATGATTCACAAACACAAATTATACATAAGTGCACACATATCAAATTAAAATTTTTAGTTAACATTTTATTAAAAATTTTAATTTAGAGAGGATAAAAAAGCAAAATCTGGGGAATTCCCTGGCGGTCCAGTGGCTAGGACTCCTCGCTTTCACTGCCAAGGGCGCGGGTTCAATCCCTGGTCGGGGAACTAAGATCCCGCAAGCTGCAAGGCACAGCCAAAAAAAGCAAAATCTGTGGCAAAATGTTAATCACCTTTGACACTAGGTAAAGGGTATATACAAAGACTCTATACTATGTTTGCAACTTTTCTGAATGTTTGAAATTATTTCAAAATAGAGTTAAATATCTATACACAGAAGCTAAAACAAGGAAATAAAAATGTTTGCATGGGCATAAAGGAAAGGAATCCCATGCAAGTAATCCCCAAACTAATTTCTAGAGAGACTAACTTCTGGTCAAGTTCAAATTACAGTTTCAACTGCAGAGAGATTTGAAGAAATGTAGCAAAATACTACTCTTTGGGGTTTTTTAAAATAATAGGTTAGCACTGAATAATTTGAAAAAAGTAAAACTCAAACACCAAATGGAGGTAGATATTGCTTTAAAATATGTTGAAAATTATAATGATAAAGCTTTATAAGATGAAAAAAATTTCAATATTTATAATCTGACTCCTTTATAATATTTGAATATGACATATAAAATTTATGATTCAATTCTGATCTAAGTATTGCTTTAAAAATATTAGCAATAATTTCAGTTTGGAGAACAGTTTGTCTTTATTGAAATTAATTTTTTAAACATCTAAGAACAACAACTCAAGAAAAGTAAGTTAATTTGGCATTACTGGCAACAGAATATGCATTTGGGATTTTGGCAAAATGAAAGCAAGAAGAATTTATTTAATGGAATATTATATAATAACTCTGAGTTGCATATGACTTTATTATCCATCCAAACATTGCTGGCCCATCGTGAGAACACCCAGGCATGTGCAATGATAATTAAATTAAATTATCTTGGATATTTTGCTGACTTTGTCATACAAAAACTACAGCTTCACATATGTTTTAATTTTGTCATTAGAAAGGCTATTTGTCAAGGTAAGAGGACAGAGCATATTTAACAGAGTTGGTTAGCCTTCAAATAATTCAAATATTTCAACCTTCATTTGTATCTGACCTGGCCACACAAATATTGGTGGTTTTGGTCCTTTCATTGTTTCTATTTGAAAGTATAAATATAGATGTAGATCATATAAAATATTCATCCATTCTTACACAAAAGGTAGCATTCCACATGTAGCATTCTATATCAAGCTTTTTAATTTAAAACTATATTTTTCAACAACTATACCTCAATAAACAATGTCAATGACCCCCAAATAAATAAATAAGTAAAATTACATTCTAGCGATCACTCCATATCAGCATATAGGGAGTGTCCTAATCCTTTTAACAGCTGCATATACTCCACTGAGTGGAGTTTATGCAAAGATTGTTTATAGGGGACTCAAAAGTGTCGTGTCCCACCTCAAGTTGGATGTGGTAAGGAGAAAAGGCTACCAAGAGGCCCTCAGTCATGGTGGGTGACATAAGGGACAAGGTCCCTCCCATGCTTATCTTTCATTCTAGCGTGGAGCTGTTATGATCAGAGGGATGGATTGGCTTGTTGAAATAAGGCCGTAACCCAGGTGTAGCAGCAGCCTCCCCAGAAGCGGCTGGAAGTTTCCAACCTCAGTCACCCAAGGGAGAGGATGAAGCTGGGAGGGGAAATGAGACCTTAGAAAGTGGGACCTTTGGTTCTGTCCCTCTGGGGCTGAACTCAGATGGATCTAAACCGACTGGCAGGTGTTCCCCTGCTCAAAACCATTTATACACACCCTGCTGTGCTAGATCATTTACCAGGGTTTACAAATCCTCTGTAGTCTGGCCTCATCCCTCACTAAATTCATTCCTCCCTTGCAGGATACTAACCAACCGCTAGTCGTCTCCTGCACAGAGCATGCTGTCACACTCCATTTACCCAGGTACCTACCATTATCCCTTAATTTGAAGCTAGGTGTCAACTCTTCCAGGAAGCCTTCCTTGGTCACCTCAGGCTGAGTTAAGTAACTGTTTCATGTGCATCTTTGCACCCTAGTACTTGGCACGTTGTATTCTAATTGTTTACTTGTCTGTCCCCCTCACTAGAGTACAGACCTCTCAAGCACATGGACCTCGTCTTAGTTATCATCCCATCCCCCGCCCCCAACTTAGTACCCTAAACACGATATCCTAGTTCAGTTACAAGACAGAGAAGGGAGCCACCACAACGCCCTTTTCCTTCAAAGCAAACCCTATCTGTCCACATGTCACCTCTATTTGTACTGCAATGCTGTCATCGATCAGGACGAATTGAAATGAGGCCTAAGAGTTTGGTTTCTGCCACTCATCAATCCAGCTTTTCAGTACCCCCATCCTCCCACCTACTCTGTAAGATGAGAGAACAATTGAAACTACGGGCGCCAGGGGGCGCTCTCAGGCAGAGAAGAAATAAAGAAACCATTATAAATCTAAACTTCAGTTTCATCACATCATTTTGCCATTGCTCAAGAACCTGCAGTGGCTCCCCATTGCCTACTCTATCTCAAGATCCAAGTTCCTCCCCCATGACCTAACTTCACCTCATCTGCCCAAGCTCTCACATAGATGCACCCTCTAACCTGTTGAATTTCTATGTAGCCATGTAACAGTTTATTTAGTACCAGCTATTTGCATAAGGGTGGTACCAACAGATGGTAGCAGTGGCTGAAGCTCTCCTTAAGACACTCCAAGAAAACATATAATGGAAGTGAAAGCAGTGGGCTTGCTATGCAAATAGCAAGCAAGGTCTCCCAGCCTCCCCCATCAGCCTGATCTTCTAGCCTGTTGCCTATGCTGAAACTCTTCTTATACAGAAGAAACAGTTTTCACTGTGCATGTCCCTTTCTTTCTTTCCCACCCCCTCTCATTGCTTTTGCCACTTGCCCTGCCTGGAATGATCTATCCTCACTCCTCCCCTATCTAAACTTGACTTTTCACTGAAGCCGCCACACTTCCAGAAAGGCTTTCCTGGCTAGTGCAGGCACAGTCCACATGGATGCTCCCTCTTCTGAACCCCTGTTGCATTTCCTGTTTATACCACATAATTCAGTGATATTCCAATCCGCTGCTTTCATTTCCATGATATGTTTACTTAATTCGGCTGTAAATTATGACAGGTATGGGGCCCGGGTTTTGGAGTTAGATCAACCTTGGTTCAAATTTTAGCTCCTTGGAGTGATCAAAAAGTTCTGGAAGGGCTTCCCTGGTGGTGCAGTGGTTGAGAGTCCGCCTGCCGATTCAGGGGACGCGGGTTCGTGCCCCGGTCCGAGAAGATCCCACATGCCGCGGAGCGGCTGGGCCCGTGAGCCATGGCCGCCGAGCCTGCGCGTCCGGAGCCTGTGCGGTACGCAGACCGCAAAAAAAAAAAAAAAAGTTCTGGAACTAGACCGTGGTGATGGTTGCATAACATTGTGAGTGTACTTAACACCACTGAACTGTACACTTAAAATGTTTAAAAGGGTAAGTTTTATGTTATGTGTATTTTACCACAGTGAAGAAAATGCAGCTCCATTACTCACAGGCTGCCTGACTTTAGGTCATGTAACTCTTTTCACTTCAGTTTTGTCATTTTTTGTTGCCAAGATCAAGATAAACCTTAGTGATGAAAATGACCCTTAAGTGACGGGCTGAGTTGTAAAGCACTGTGCAAATATTAGCTGTGAGCAGCTTCTTCTCTCGTTCCGAGCACTGCCATGTCCCCTCTCAACAGTCACTGGTTTGGCCACTTGCCCAAGATTAGCTGATTAAATGTCAGGGTTGTCCCAGAGCCACCCATTCCTTCATGGAGTTTACAGCCGGGTGTTGGAGGCCAAAGTTGAACCAGCCCTTTCCAGGGTGATTGGGACACAAAGGGAAGGTGCCAGGGAGAGCACAGCCCCTGGGGCTTTTCTCTGACTCCGAATCCTTCCACTTTTCCAGTCCCCTTGAAGCCCTGGGCCCTGGGGTATGGGTCAGGGAGGCCGGGTTCAGGCCGCCGACTTGCCACCCCTCTTCCCTCCCACCTCTCTCCCCACCTCCAAGATCAGCTGTGGCAACTACAGAGGGGATCGCAGGCCCCTGCAGGGGTGCAGTGGAACAAAGCTCCCCTCCTCCAGGGCTCCTCCTGGCTTGTTCAAAGCTCTGTGTGGAAGGGGAAACGCAATGCAGAAGTGGCCTTCAGGGAGGAGACACAGCAGAACCCGGGATCCCTAGGCTTCCTGTAGGCTCCTCTCTGGTAGTCTACCTGGGCTTTCCTCAGGGACAACTCAAAGTCAGATTTAAACAGCTCTCTGGGGACATCGCTCCTCCTGGGTGGTGGTATTTTGGGGAGCGGATGTGAACTTCCTGAGGGGGAGAGGTGTAGGCTCCCAGCATCCTGCCCTGTGCCCTCCCCCTGCCCCCAACTTGCTCCATTCTCCAAATTTAGGATGGCAGGAGGAAGTGGGAAGATGTTTAGGTCCTCCGAGGCCAGCGAGCAGAGACCAGCACTGGGAGCGAGAGGCTCCATTCTTCCAGCTGACAGGAGTGGATCCAGTGGGGCTAGAGGGCGACCCAGAAGCCCGCACCCCTGCCCTGATGCTGAAATCCTGGCTGCGCGGTCCTACTCTCTCCTCGATCAGAGGTCACTACACCCCCGGGAGGCCGTCCGCTGGGGCTCCCCGTGCAGCCTGGCTCTCTCCCCAACACCCCAGCCCACCCCTGCTCGCAACTCTGTCCCCGCCCCCGTCACTTCCCAAAGGGGAGGCTGAATCACCTCTACCAGCCCGCGCTGAGAAAGGCCTGGAGACCGGATTCGAGGCTTCCGGAGAGCCCCAGGGTCCCCTGCCCGAGCCCCTCCCCGGCCCGCCACGGCCTGAGCATTTATGGTAATGTTTGGATTGGTGCGAGAGCGGCCGGATGCCCCGCCTCCCCGCGGCCTCCGCCGGTCAAGACCTGGGGAGCAGGGGCTCCTGGGATCCCCTGGGCTGAGGCCCTGGGTGCTGGAGGGCTGCCCACGTGGAGAGGCCCCTGGGGTCTGAGAGGACTAGAGGGACAATCCCGGGCTGAAGGATGGCTCAACAGGGCGGGGGCTAGGATGGGAAGGACGTGATCCCCCTCAGTATACCCCACCCACTGCTATCCCCTCTCTGGTTTATGGGTCCCTAGGCCCCAGGAAGAGTCCCCATGCACCCACATCCTCTTTCCCTTTCTCTCCCGCACTCCCTGGCAGAGAAGGGCCTGAGAGGGGAGGCCAGCAGCTCCCAGGGGAGTCGCTGGAATGCTGGGAGCCTGGGAACAGACCCCGCAGTCAGTCCCTGGGAAAGCCAGGCTGTGGGAATCCCACCCGCAGACCCCTCCCCAGGAGGCGACACCGGATGCCAGAGACAGACCCCACCTCCCCCAAGAGGGGGGCTTTGTGAGAGTGGGAAACCCCCTGTCCAAGCCCCAGCCTGGCTCGACCCCAGAGTTCAGTAGGCCAGCTGTGACGGAGACGCCCCTCCCCCGCCCTCCTCTCCCCGGCCTGCTCCAGCATAATCCCCGCCATTGTACCACCACCTCCCTTCCCCCTCCCCTTCTCTGCACCCCTGTACAATGGGGCCTTTGCCTGCTCCAGCACTCAGGGTGGAGATGGACGCACTCACGGCTTTTCCAAGTTTAAAAATAGCCCCTCCCATCCCCCCCAAGTCCCCCTCCCCCTCTTCCATGGTGTTTCTGGGGCACACCTCAATCCAGGCCGCACCTCCTTCTTCCTGCCCCCGGGTCAGGTGCGAAGGACATGGGTGACACTGCGTCCGGCCAGGATAGGGGCTGCTTCCCCCCATTCAACCTCTTCCCCAGCATCTCCCACCCAGCCCCGCAGTATCCGGTTTCCTGGCCCGCTGATGTCCTCAGCAGCAGCTGCCCCCCAACCCTCCTCCTACCTAGTTTTTCCCTCCCTCAGCACAGTCTTCTCCCAGCTCAGATCCCCACTCTGGAAAAATTCTCCTTCCTCCCCTCCAAAGACTCAGACAGAACCCTGCTTTCCAGCCAGGCCGGGGCGGGGGACGCCCAGCCTTGGTCATGGCCGACATTGCTGACCCGCCCCTCCACCCGCAGCTCCTTCTCACTGCAGCTGGAAGCTTGTCTTTCTAAGCTTCCTTCCTCCGCCCAACCCGCCCTCCTCATATCCTCCTGGTCAAGGCCCCTCCACCAGAGGAGTGAGTGGGAGACCACTGTACCCACTATGAGAGAGAGAGAGAGGGCTCCTGGGTTTAATCTCACCCCAGCAAGCCCCCAGGGGCAGGCCCAGCCTTGTCTTTTGACCTCCAACTCCACCGGGGTGGGGGGCACAATGAAATGAAAGCCCCCGCTCACCCTGGAGACGGGAGCTGAGGGACCCAGACCGCGGCCACCACCCCACCCAGCCTCAATTTCTCTCCCTGTGGTCAGACCTATGCCCATGAGACACACCGAGGGCATTCTGCACCGCGAACCCCCTCGTGTCTGAGTAGCCTGGGTCTACCATGGGGGTGGAGGAAGGCAGCCTTCCTACCGTTTCCTTCCGGAGAGAAATGAGGCAAGGCGTTAGGACTCTGGCCTGGGGCTCTTCTGATCTTGGCCTGCATCTGGGCGAGGCTGCCTCTACCCCAGTCCAGGCGCAAGAGTATCTGCTGACCAAAGGCCTGCCGCGGCCTCCTTGGTCTCCCCTCTGCTGGACCTCCATCGTCTCTCACTGGAAGTTCTTCCCCTCCCGCCTTCTCTCTTCCCTGCGATTGCCGAAGCTCTGTCTTCTGGCATCTTGGAGGAGTTGGAGGCTTGATCCCCTCCACCTACTGCTCCTTCACCCTGCGCTGCCCTCACTCCCTTTACTTCTCTCTCCAGTCCCCTCTGAGTCCTCTCCAAAGTCCTGACCTCCTTCTGGTTTGGAATCCTAGTGTGCCCCCCTGGTGAAGCTGTCCTGGAGTTGTCTGCCCCCTGACCTCTGGCAGCCCAGATCGCCCCAAGCTACTGGCTTACTTAAAGGACGGTCTTTGTGCTTCCTTGGTGGGGACGTGCAGGGCACGGATGTCACCCTGGGCTCTAACCTCATTTCCCCTTCACTGCAGAGGCAGCTCCTCCACCCCCACCTAGATTCACTCGGCTCAGGACGGAAGAAGAGTTAAGAACTGACCGTCCTTGGTGGTTAGCTGGCTTTGTTTTCAGGCCAGAGAGAGGAGAATGATTAGTTAATGGTGTTAAGCGAAGGGAAGGGGGTGGGGGCGGGGAAGCAGAGCAGTATGCCCAGCTGAGCTTGCCAGGGCAGACAGCATCCTTCAGCCATTCCCACTCCTGCCCCTGCAGACAAACAAACGCATCCATTCCATTCTGGGCCCTGGGCCAGTCCATACCTTCACTCTGGGGGATGGGGAGGCACCATTCTCCTCTTGTTCCCCCACCACCCCACCTCCCCCAGGCTCCAGGCCTCTGGCCTGGCCGGCCTGGCATGGCCTCTGGCTGGAAACTAATGGAGGTGAGGAGGGGGTCAGCAAGGTGCTGAAAGAAGCGGCTGATGTGGTTTGAGAGTCATTTCCACGTCACCAAAACGCCATCCCAGAGCATCCTCTCAAGTCACCTGCCCATCTCTGGCATTTGCTGCCTCACCCTGCTCCTCCCCCAACCAGCAGCAAGGCTGCCTGCCTGGTGACAGGACGCTACCCCAAATCCAGGCCCCCTTTTGACCCTCCCTGTTGAAGAAGTCCCCGCTGATGTGGACCCCTTTCCCAGGGCCAGGGTGCTTGGGGTCTCTATGAGGCAAGTCCGTCTCACTTGCCAGGGCCTTAGTTCAAGAGGCCAGAAGACCCAGGGTTTGGGAATGAGAGGAACTGCAGGGTCCCCCTCACCTCACTGTGTGGCAGATCCCACTCAGGCAGGGCAGCATGGAGTCAGTTCTGATCCCTCCTCCAAACCCCTACCCCCAGCTGCTGAGCCATAAGCCATAGGTGAGCTTAGGGGGCTTGGTGGAGGGGGGCGGAGCCCTGCTGCAGGGGGTCCTTTCAACCCTCAGGAACAGCAACAGGTGCTGGGGGTCAAGCTGGAGACCTTGCACCCGTTAACTCTTTCTTCCCCCTCTTTTCTTCATTCAGGCAAGAGGAAAGTGAGTCCAGGCTGGGCTCAATGAGTGAAGAGGGCAGAAGCAGAATTCTCAAGATCTGGGCTTGGACTAGCGTGACAACCTTGGGTCTATGAATTCAGCCCCTCCCTCCTTCCTCTAGTCAGAGACGGACTTGCAGGAGCTGGGGTGGAAGGGGCAGTCCTTAGAACACAATCTCCACTCGCCAGTACGGGTACCTCTGAGTCTGTGGGCCCCGGCTCGGTGTTCTTCCCTCAAAGCTGCCAGGACTGCCAGGCTTGGGGGCAGTGCCAGGCAGGCGACAGCTGCAGTGGTGCAATCGTTCTGGGAAGCCTGATTTTCTCTGTGGCAGGGGTCCGGCGGGGTGGAGGAGGAGGCGGGGAGAAGAGCCTAAATGGGAGGGAGGCCCCCATCAGGGACACCAAGAACCTGCTCGGCGGCTCCCCCGCCAGGAGGTCCCCCAGGGCTACACGGGCTGGCTGGGGCTGAGCAGGAGTGAGCGCGGCGGGGGTCTGGACCCGGCGGGACTCCGGGCATCCGGGCCAGCTTCTCCTCGCTGCCGCCTCGGCCAGGCAGTCCGGCCCGGAGACACCTGTCACCGCCCCCTCTCCGTTCCCCAGCTGGGGGCTGGGAGGAAGGCTCCGGCCTACCCGCGCCCCCGCCCGCCCCGCGCGGCTCCGCGGCGCAGCTCCGGGCATCTCGGCGCCGGGCCCGCCCCCTAGGGCTGCGGCGCGCGGGGCGGGGGCGGGGGTGGGGGTGGGCTGCGCGGGGCGTGGCGGGCCGGCCTCGGCGCTCTGGCCCCCTCCCCCGCCCCCCTGACGTCAGCCCCCGGCAGCTGCGAGCTCCCTCACTGCGCTCTCGCCCTCCGGCCGGGAAGCATGGGATGGTCCGGGCTCATCTGCGCCTTCCTTATCGCCGCCTGCTGCTGCTGTCGCCGCGCCGCGGGTGAGTGAGCTCGCTGGGGGTGGGGTGGGGGGGCCCGCGCCCCCAACGGCGCGGCCCGGCAGTCTTCGGCGGAGCGTGCCCGGGAGGAGAGCTGGCATCGCGGCGGGGGCCGGGGCTTTGCGCTGCGTTGTGCGCTCCTCTTCTCCGGGTCCCAGGCACCCGGCGCGTTGCGCGCGTGCAACTCTTCTTTGCAGCCAGTTTGCAGCCTCTATTCCCGACCATCCCGGGAGCAGAACTGGGGAGGCGGGGAGGGGGCTGCTGCCTGGAGCGGGAAGGGGTGGAGCCAAGTCCCTGGGGTCGCTGGTGAGAGCTCTTCCTCAGGTGCTTTCTCTGGGGGACCCGTGGTTGGAGCCTTGGCGGAAGGCGCCTCTACAGCGCATCCCTAAATCCTGAATCCCGCGCCCGCCTGTTGCTGGGAAAGGCAGCTTTCTTAGCTGGAGGGATGCGCCGACCCCTCCCTCTCCCGCCTGGGCTTCGAGCCAGGCTGGAGGTGAGCGAGATGGGGCGGAACGGCGGCTCCCACCCCGGCAGGGCGTTGGCAAAGCCTGGAGGGCGGTGTGGGTCGCCTCGCGCCTACCCGGGTGACGGGATCACAGGTGGCAGGGACGAGGGATCGAGGATTACCAGAGTGGAAGCGCCCCAGACTTGTTACACCTCCCGGAATGGGACCACGTTCAGGTGGGAAATGCGCCCCTGCACCTCGGAGTTTTTCTCTGGAACTGCCTAGGAGCCGGGCGCTCCCGGGTTCACGCTGCCCTTGTATGGCCCGCAACGGTGTCGCTTGTTTCTCTTGGCTCTCTTTCCCGGGCTCCAGCCGCTGCCTGGCTGGGGAAGGGGAGGTCTAAGCAATACCCAACTCGATGGCCTCGTGCCCATGCCGACGGTGTCCCTGGGGTACCCTTGGCTGCTGCCTTCCAATCCCTTCTGGGGAAAGGGCTAAATCGGGCTCCACCCGCTGCAGAAGGTCCAGCCCCACCCGGCCCCGCTCTTCTAGCTCTGGGGAAACGGAGTCAGGGGTGTGAAGCTTTTGCTCTGGGTTGAAGACCACTCCATCTGCCCTTGTTATCTGGGAGCAAGCCCAGGCCAACCACCCAGGCACCCGAGTCCAGCCAGATGGTATGGAGTGACATCACCCCCTCGCAGGGCGGGCAGCGCACTAGCACCGCTGACGTCACTCCTGCCCACTGCCTGGCCCTTGCCCTGACCCCTGCCCCGACCCCGGGGAGAGATTCTGTCCCCCTCCATGACTCTGACCCCTCCATACTCACAAGACTCCCAGGATGGGGGTCCCCTGAGAGTGTTGGATGTTCACGGCGGTGCTGCTTAAGGAGTATGAAATAAGGGCCTCCTGGCCAGGGTTGCCCTTTGGGTTTTATGGGGGATTTGGGGAGGGGGTGTGGGGGGGCAAAGGGTAGAGATGTCTTCCTCTGGGTGTGGGGACAAAAAGGGCCTGTGTGCCCCGGCCTGGCACATGCCTTGCATTCCCACCCTCTGAGCTCACCCGGGGAGGAGGGAGCCTGGAAGGAAAGGGGCCTTCCTCTTGGCCCAGAGCCTGGGTTGCCCCTCTGCCAGCCTCATCTGGGAGGTTCCTGGTGCTCAGGGTCTCTGCTCCAATGACCAGAAACGTCCATCCCCAACTCCCTTGAACCGGGAGAGGGCTGGCCCAGGGTTGGGGGGTGAAGCGCGGTTGAGGGGGTAGGAGAGGACAGTGCCCTTCAGACCCCCGAGGGGGCATGGAGAGCAGCTGCAGCGAGCGGTGCGAGTGGAGGGCACGGAGAGCAGCTGGAGCTGACACAGCTCCTCCCCCACCCGCTCCCCGCCAGGTGTGCCTGGAGAGGCTGAGCAGCCCGACCCGGAGCTGGTGGAGGTGGAAGTGGGCGGCACGGCCCTTCTGAAATGTGGCCCCTCCCACTCCCAGGGCAACTTCAGCCACGCGGACTGGTTTTCTGTGAGTGCTTGGGCCCCAGAGAGGGCAGCAGGGGCGGGAGGCTCTGCCCTTCATGTAGCCCCGGGACGCTCACCTCCTCCCTGCCACCTCCCCTTAGGTCCACAAGGAGAAGCCAACACTCATCTTCCGCGTGCGTCAGGGCCAGGGCCAGAGCGAACCTGGGGAGTACCAGAATCGGCTCAGCCTCCAGGACAGAGGGACTACTCTGGCCCTAACAGGCATCACCCCCCACGATGAGCGCATCTTCCTGTGCCAGGGCAAGCGCCCTCGGTCCCAGGAGCACCGCATCCAGCTCCGTGTCTACAGTGAGTGCCCTGTCCGTGCCTTGTGGAGAGGGTGGGGCGTCGGAAGTGGTGGTCCCATGCCCCTCCCCATTTCTCTCCCCTGTAGAAGCTCCGGAGGAGCCACTCATCCAGGTCAACGCCTTGGGCATTTCTGTGAACAGTGAGGAGCCTGGGGAGGTGAGATCTGCCGGGGTGGCCGGCGGGTAGGCAGGAGCTAAGGTGGGCTTGGCAGGGTCGCAGAGGCAGGGAGACTCACACCCTGTCCTCCTTAGGTTGCCACCTGTGTGGGGAGGAATGGGTACCCCCTTCCTCAAGTCACCTGGTACAAGAACAGCCAGTCCCTGAAGGAGGAGAAGAACCGTAAGTCATCCTCTCTGCCCTTAAAAGCCATGCTTGTGGCACAATATGGGGACCACCTTGCATTTTATTTTACTTTTTTTTTTTTTTGGCCACACCACACAGCATGCAGGATCTTAGTTCCCCGACCAGGAATCGAACCCGTGCCCCCTGCATTGGGAGCACAGAGTCTTAACCACTGGACCACCAGGGAAGTCCCTATTTTACTTTTTTTGTAAGTACACAAGTGATCCTTGAAAATATTCTCGTAAGAATTCAAACTATGGAAAATCTAGAAGGAAAATTTCCTTCCTGCTCCAGACCCACTCCCAGAAATAGCTCTGCTATCAGTGTGTATGTATTCACACTGATGCAAGCCTTGATGTCAAGCCTACTTCTAGGTACTTACTCACACATGTAAATATATCTAGGACTATATAGGCTTTTGTTTTTTATTATCTAAATCAGTGGTTCTCAGCTAGGGGTGATTTTGCTCCCCTCCGGAACACTTGGCAGTGTCTGGAAATATTTTGGGTTGTCGCAAATGGATAGGTGCTACTGGCATCTAGGGGGTAGAGGCCAGGGATGCTGTAAACATCCTACAGGGCACAGGGCATAGCCAGCCCCAAACGTCAGTGGTGCTGAGGTCGAGAAACCCTGATCTGAATGGCACTGTGCGCTACACATTGTTACACAACCTTGTTCTCCTTTTGACAACAGGTCTTGGAAATCTCTCCAGGTCACTCTGCTTAGATCTACCTGATCGTTTACCTACTGCCGGCATTTCACACGGTGTATATAATATAGTCTAGCTAACCATTCATTCCCGTTAGTGGATGTCCAGAGTGTTTTCTCATTTCCTTTTTTTTTTTAAATCCCTGCAGCAGTATTTGCACACGTCCTTGTATGTGTGCCTATGTGTGTTTGTCTAGGGTAGATTTCGAGCAGGAAACTGCTGGGTTGAAGGGCCGCAGCTGGCATTGGTACCTGGCCCTCTACAGGGGCTCCCCTGCCATTCCCCCACCCAGGAGATCATAGGGTGGGGCTGGAGGCGGAGCTGAGGCCGAGCCCTTCGCCCCTTCCTCCCTGCCCAGGGGTCCACATCCAGTCGTCCCAGATCGTGGAGTCGAGTGGTCTGTACACCTTGAGGAGCGTTCTGAAGGCACAGCTGACCAAGGAGGACAAAGATGCCCAGTTTTACTGCGAGCTCAGCTACCGGCTGCCCAGTGGGAACCACATGAAGGAATCTAGGGAGGTCACTGTCCCTGTTTTCTGTGAGTACCGACTCCTCGCTGTGGGGCTGGGTCCTGCTAGCCCTTGGGCTGAGAGCTGCCCCCTTTGCCTGTGCAGACCCGGCAGAGAGAGTGTGGCTGGAAGTGGAGCCTGAGGGGATGCTGAAGGAGGGGGACCGCGTGGAAATCAGGTGTTTGGCTGATGGCAACCCCCCGCCCCACTTCAGCATCAGCAAGCAGGTGCGGGGTCCTCTGTTCTGGGTGCAGGTGGGCATGCAGGAGTGGCTGGAGGTGCACTCTGATCAAGCCTTTGTCCTCTCCCAGAACCTCAGCACCAGGGAGATGGAGGAAGAGAGGACCGATGACAACGGGGTCCTGGTCTTGGAGCCCGCCCAGAAGGAGCATAGCGGCCTCTACGAATGTCAGGGCCTGGACTTGGAAACCACGGCATCGCTGCTGAGCGACCAGCAGGAGCTGGTGGTGAACTGTGAGGGGCTGGGGGCCCAGGACAGGGGGACCAGGCTGGGGCGAGAGGGAATCTGCCCCGCCCTGTCCTGCCTGACACGATTGCTGCGTCCCCAGATGTGTCTGGAGTCCGGGTGAGCCCCGCAGCCCCCGAGATCCAGGAGGGCAGCAGCCTCACCCTGACCTGTGAGGCACAGAGTAACCAGGACCTTGAGTTCCAGTGGCTGAGAGAAAAGGTACCCAGGTGGGCTCAGGTCTCCGGGGCAAGGGGCTGTGGGGTGGGTGGGCCTAGGAGTGACCTCTGACCCATCTCTCACCCCAGACAGGCAAGGTGTTGGCAAAGGGGCCTGTGCTCCAATTACGCAACCTGAAACGGGAGGCAGGGGGAGGCTACCGCTGCGTGGCATCTGTGCCCAGCGTTCCCGGCCTGAACCGCACCCAGCTCGTCAACGTGGCCATTTTTGGTGAGGCCCTAGGCGGAGATCAGGCGCCCCCTTGAAGCCACCTTGAGTTGGGTGGTTTCAAGCTCTTTGGGGACCGAAAGCCACCCGCTGCCCTGGGGGGCTCTGGTGGGGAGGGGGCTGGCAGGCTGGCAGAGCTTGCTGTCTCACTCTTCCCCGCCCTCCCACAGGGTCCCCATGGATGGCACTAAGGGAGAGGAAGATGTGGGTGAAGGAGAACTCAGTGCTGAATCTGTCCTGTGAAGCATCAGGGCATCCTCGGCCCAGCATCGTCTGGAGCGTCAACGGCATGGTGAGCAGGCACATGGCAGCCTCCCAGGCTCTCGTCCATCCCTGTGCGGGCTCTGCTGCCACGACCCGGCATCCCCCCCACCCCTGAACTGCGTCTCCTTCCTTGTAGGCCAGCGAACAGGACCAAGATCCACAGAGTGTCTTGAGCGTCCTGAATGTCCTTGTGACCCCAGAGCTGTTGGAGACAGGTGCTGAGTGCGTGGCCTCCAACTCCCTGGGCAGAAACACCACCGTCATTATCCTGGAGCTGGGTAAGGGCTTGGTCCTGCAGAGTGGGGCGGGGGCAAGCCCAAGCAGGGCACGTTCCCATCCCGCACCCCCATCCGTTTAACCTCTTTCACTCCAGACTCCAACAGAACCACTGGCCTCAGCACCTCCACCGTCAGTCCCTATGCCAGGGCCAACAGCACCTCTGCAGGTGAGCTGGGCTGGATCGGGAGCCGGGCTGGGCCAGGGCATCCTCACCCTGCCCTGACCGGGAGCCCAGGGGAGCTCTGTCGAGAAAAGCCATCAGCGGCCCATCTTCCATCAGCCCCGGGCTGGGCGGGGCCGCGAAGGTAACATGGCAGCCTGGGGCAGGGAGTGACTCGGGGTGTCTTTCTGGGACAGAGAAAAAGCTGACAGAGCCCGAGAGCAAGGGTGTGGTCATCGTGGCCGTGACCGTGTGTGTCCTGGTCCTGGCTGTGCTGGGCGCTGTCCTCTATTTCTTCTACAAGAAGGGCAAGCTGCCGTGCGGACGGTCAGGCAAACAAGAGATGTGAGCACGGCACGTGGCACCCCGCGCCCCACCCCATCTCACGCTGCCAGCCTGTTGCCTCCTCAGGGATGTTCCCCTGCTGGCCCCTGTGCCCACTGAGCCGTTAGGAGCAGGAGGGGGACCCTGGGTCTGAGCGCTCCCCGCCTCACCGCCACTACCCAGCTTTTGTCCACCACACTCCTCCCTCTCACCCCTGTTGCCCTTCCCTGAGCCGGCCCAGAGCACCTAAGAGCCCTTCAGTACCCAGTCCCACGTCCCTCCCAACAGCCCCCCTTCCCTTGCCCCCGAGTTGCCAACCTCTCGCCTCCCTCCCTCCTCCCAGCACGCTGCCCCCGTCTCGTAAGGGCGAATTTGTAGTTGAAGTTAAGTCAGATAAGCTCCCAGAAGAGATGGGCCTCCTTCAGGGCAGCAACGGTGACAAGAGGGCTCCAGGAGACCAGGTAGGAGGCAGTTCCTGTGGCCAGAGCCTGACACATCTTCAGGCACCGGGAGTGGCAGGGGCTGACGGTTGCTGAACACTAACTATATCCTTCATCCTTCCCTGTTGGAGATGGCGAGCCGGCCCCATCTTGCCATCCTAACACCACGCACAGACGGTAGGGCCAGGCAGGTGGCTGAGGGACCCCGAGAGAGGGTAGCTGCCAGGACTGAGAGCAAGGCCCCGTCCCGTCACCATTTCCTGAACAGCACTGGCGGCTCACGTCACTAGGTGTGAAGTGTGGCCCAGTGCGATTCGGGGGCCTCATCTCTCATTCCCCGCCTTGCCATCCCCACCCCCTCCCCGGCTTCTTCCCTCCAGGCGGCTGCACTTAGTTCATCAGCTGTGGCTTTGGTCCCTCCTCTCTTTTAGCGCTCACACCCTAAACCCTGGTCAGTGTCTCCGAACACCCCCCTCACTTCTGCTCTTCGCCCATCTTCAGGGAGAGAAATACATCGATCTGAGGCACTAGGCCCACCGAATCACACGGCGCTCCCTCCCCTGCCTGGAACGTTTCCTGTTCCCTGCTCACCTTCCTCCCCAGCACTCAGGATGGTCACCAAAGCCTCTAAAGTGGACTACAGAGAAGACCCCCCTCCAGCTCACCTGCAGACCCCATTTCAGAGGGCACATGGGCTAGGACCAGAGCTGTCCTGAGAAGGACCTCATGTGGCCCTGGAGGCCCCCTCTTCAGGGACCTGCCCACCACTGTCTCAATTTGTTGAGCGGTGCTCATGCCAAGGAGGGGGCCTCGGTATCCCAGAAGCACACAGGAGAGTCTCTTGCAGAACTTGTTTTCTCTTTACACATATTATGGATGTAAATACCTGTCTTCTACCAGCAGCCGAATTAGGTAGCCTATTTATCTTGAGCTGATTTCCTGCTCCACTGCTCCAGGGCTGGCTTCATAATTCAGCTGTATCACTGAAGTAAGGATGCAGTGAGCCCAGGCCTCTCTCTGCTGGTGAAGTACGTTGCTCACACCAGTTCTGGAGAGACCCCAGCAGTATCTGGAAGCAGTTGCCTGCCTGCCTGCCTGCCTGCCTGCCTGCCTGCCTCTGGAGTCCCCTTTGCGACACTCTTTTCTTTCTCTGGGCAGAAGTCAGGACCTGGTGTCGTTCCTTAAAAGGTATCCCGGGTGTATCTCATTGTCCCTGCAGTAAGGAAGCTGGGTGCCGCTTTCCAGAGTTAAGGCGATTGGGCCCGAGCCCCCGCATTCATTTGGCTCCCCTACCCTTTCAAGGAATCACGTAAGACTGAATGCTGGGGGTAGGGGTTGGAGATGAGGTCCAGACTGTCCTTTACGAGGGTTAAGGCTATAAAGTTATATTAGCACCAGACTTCCACAGCCTGAGCTAATGGGCCTAGACCTTAGGAGAAAGGCCCTAATGGGAGAATGGTACTTGGAGATGAGAAACGGGCCTGGCTAGAGCTTTGGGGTATGTATGTCTCTGTGTGTGTCTGTGCGCACCTGTGTGTGTATATATATGGTTTTGTTAGGTTGTAAATTTGCAAAGTGTTTCCTTTTTATATATGTGTATATATATATATGAAAAATAAAGCTTAATTGTCCCAGAAATCTTACACTGTTTTTTATTCATCATGGGTACCACAGCAGCCTGGGGCCTCCAGAATTGGAACTGCACCAAAAGGAACACAAAACCCTTTGCGGTTGGGAGCAGGGACCAGGGGTTACCTCTGCTTCTGAGCAGAGGGCTCAAGCTCTAACACAGGGGAGAATCAACCTACTCAGCAGCAAAGCTGCCCTGCCGTATCTAGGCAGCTTGCAGAGCCTGGTGAGCTGCTGGCAAGGAGCTATTGCCCTTCTCCTGTCACTGAGACTGCCCTCAAGGTAGCAAAACAGACTTCTGCTGATGAACTGGCACGACCAGGCACCTGGCCCTATTATAGCTCCCCGATATATCACTCCCTAACCCACAAATGACCAAGAACTCGGGTCTGCTACAACAAAAGAAACTTTATTTAAAAATATTTTTTTACAGACATGGGTGCCTGAAAAAGCTCTTTAGTTAACTGTGTATGGAAATGAAAAAAAATTAATAAATAACATTAGTATAACAGAACCTCTAAACATTAATACACTGGCAAAACAAAACGGACTTAAAATGAAAATGAATCTTAAAGCTCTGCTATTCTCTGTAAGAATATTTACCTTCTGTTTTATTCTTTACAGGTGAGAATGATTAAATACTGCTAATATAATTTTTTTATATTAATGACACATTTTTAAAATAGTCCACAAAAATCTCATCTAAGTTTTCATTTTGTTTTATTTTTAACACTGATATACAAATGGGACTCTTCATTCTGGAGAAAAGTATCAAGTTCTCTCCAGCCCCACCCAGGCCAAGAATGTCAAAATCCTGAATAAGGAGGACTTTGAAAAGAATTGTTTCTATCTCCCAATTCTTTATTAGTTAAAGGCAGGGAAGAAGTGAGAAAAGGAAAAGAGATAAGTAAAACGTCATCATACAGAAAACTTTTTTTTTTTGGTCGAAACCTACAGCGGCCGAATACTGAGGACAGGCTTCTGTTCCGGTTCGTGGTCCTTGCTGCCCCTCCCAGGGGAAAACCCGCCCCTGCAGAGGGCACTAGTTGCTTAATGCTCTATGTCTGAAGTTTTCAAATGAAAGGAAAGCCAAGTCTAAGGGAGAGGCAGGAGGTCTAAGGCCAGTTCAGGACCCAGCAAAAAGACAAGACAAAACGAACAACCAAACAGCCTCCCCTTTTCAGGAGGGTCCACCCTACACTGTTCCATGAAGTTGGGTCATTAATAGGATCAGGAGGCTGGGTCACTTGAAATGGTCCAGAGTATGCCTGGAAATCGTGGAACGTTCTGTCTCTTCCTGCTGAACACAGAACATTCAACCTGATCACTAAGATTCTGACTGGAACCAACCAAATGATCCTGGGATACAATGCTCATTTCTTCCAACGAAGCACCGTGGCAGGGAGAAGGGACCGCGGACACGCTGCACCTGGGGGCCACCTCCCCAGCCGCACGGAGCACTTCCTCTCCCCTAGACCGGAGGGACTAATGACACTCAAGGTAGAGGAGCTAAGACTCTGGTATTTCCATATTAAGTCCTAAAATGCAGCCTGGGATACAGTGCTGCCTTAGAAAGGCACAAGATGTTTGGCTTTTTTTTTTTTTTTCAGTGTGCTAAAAATTGTTTTGTTTTGAATAAAGGAAAAAAAAAAGATATGTAAGGTTAAAAATCCCAAGTCACCACAGCCAGAAAGCAGATGTAGGAGGTACCTCATAGCTGCCACACCCCTACCACACGTTTCAGCAGGAGGTCAAGGCCAAGACACTAAAACGGTGCCGAGAAGGGCAGGTCAGGAGGGGAGGTATCCACCCTCATGGGCATGGCTCCCTCACCCAGCAGCAGAAGGAAGAAGCCAAGGAAGGGAAAGCATGTGGTCTGCAGACTTGCAAGCAGTTCTCTGCCTCTTCAGTTTCCAGACAGCCATAAGCATGGCCACCCTCGCCCAGGACAGGGTCAGAGGTAGACAGGGCGCAGGGAACTAACACAAAGGGCACACCGGCACCCATGTCAGAGTGCCGGGCGTGGGCACACTGCACACCCCGCGTCAGGGCTTCAGCATGGAGGCAGCGCAAGGCCTGAGGAGGCTCAGAGAGCGTGTACGGAGCAGTACCCCTCTGGCCCCGCAAACCGGCCCAGGGGTGGGAGGAGAACTGCGGGAGGGCGCCTCACACGTTCATTTTGGGGACTGACTAAGAATATGGGGCCGGGCAATCAGAACTCTGATTTTGTGCCACTGCCAAATCAGTAGGAGAGCTGAGGTTTGCCTTCAGCCCCTGCTCTCTACGAACACAGGGAGTGGTCAGCCACATTCTTCTCAAGCACTGAACAAGGGAAGGGGCCGCGAGATCTCCAAACAGTTGTTAGTCTGTTAGTCAACAGCTGGCCCTCTGGCACCATGCTCTCCAGCCAACTGCGAGCGAGCCTCCAGGCAGGGCTCGCTCTCCGCGCCCCGATTTCCCCCACTTACTCCTGGGCTACTTTCTGGAACCAAGAAAAACTGGTGCTCGCCTTTGAAACCAACCCAGGTTTCCTAGAACTCTGTGAAGGCGAGTGGCACTGCTATCCCTCTGCCGCTTAATTCTGGCGCCCAGAAGGGAATTTCAAACACACAGGCCCCAGCCTTCATCACGGGCCTCAGTGTATATCTTTGGATTATTAGGTTACTTCTGTGTACATCCAATGACTCCAGTAGTTTAAAAAAGTTATAAGTAATTATGAAATGCCTCAGTAACACAGGACAGGCTCCCGGATAAGATAAATAAGATCAAAAGATTCAGGCAAGCAGAAGCACAGTTTTAAAAAACCAAAAAATAAAGGCTTTACTCTAGGACGACAAAGGAAGCAACTGGACAGGGAGGACAAATGCATCCTGTCTAAAGAGCTCTCAGTAAAAAGTCTCTCTAAATTGGAATCTATACCTAATTTATATCCTGGCAACTGTCCCAACTTTATAAATTCTTACTGGCAAAGTAGTTTCTGAGGTACCTCGGAAGGCCTGCCTAAGAATATTACTGCAGAGCTCCCCTCATAGAGGAAAGACCAGATAAAAGGGTGGGGAGGAGGGCTTGGAGGGAGGCAGGCCACGGGCCCATAGAATGAGTACGTTCTCAGCACTAAAACCTGAAGAGAGCCCAGAAGTCCACGGCTAGGGGCTACAGTGGATTTGTGATCTGCTCTCTAAATGAAATCAAAGAAGGCTAGAAACCTGAGACTGAATGAAGGCTAAGAAATGTCACCTAAGAAAAGACTAGCTCCGGAACAGGAGAAACTGGTCCTAAAGAGGGAGGTAAGAAATCTTGGATGCCAAGACTCATAAAGGGAAGAAAAACAGGAAATAAAGCAACAAAGAAGACAGTAACCTAAATTAACTTTAACCTAAGCATTTCCTCCAAGTCCCAGACATAGTCCCATGCCTGCCTTTCCAGTCTCAAAAAAGCAGTATGGTAAGTTTTACTACTAGAGTAAAGTATTTTAGGGTACCTATCCCCTCCTCCCTGAGAACCTCCCCCGCCCCTACTCCCCATCTGAAGCAGCATGCCTCTGCTGCCCGGTGTGGCAAAGTCGGGGGTCGATACCTGATCAATGTGCTGGGCTGATCATAGTCTTTCTTGAGAATATGAACCAAGAGGCACTGGGAATCTGTTAAAACGGTGATCCCATTTAATGGTGAGCTGGGGGTCGTGAGGAATGGGGTGCCTATGTTGGGGCCATGCAGACCGACAAACAGACCGACGAGCAGGAGAAAGGACTAGCTGCAAAGTGTCTCAGCTCCAAGCAGAATCAACTGTACCGCTTATCCTGGGTTCTGGGAAATACCCTGCATCCTTATGATTCCTTCCTTTCTTCTGCTTGAATCCATCTGTTTCTTGCATCCAAAGGACTGCTCAACAGGATGGTCAAAGATACAGCCCTGACCTTCTTCCACTATGCCTCCATCTCCATGCATTAAATGGCTACACGCATTTCTAAAGAGAGACTGCTAATGTAGATTGAGATCAAAGTAGAAATAGTAATGCTTTATGCCAACTGAGAATACTTTAGATAGAATTTCTAGGGCCTGAAAGTCTAGGAGGATAATAACGTGAAAGTCTAGGAGGATAATAACGTGTTGTCTAGGAGGATAATAACGTGAAAGTCTAGGAGGATAATAACGTGTTGACTTTCATACTAAGTTCTACGGTCTCTAAGCTCCGTGCCCCTAGAGATACAGGCTGACGTTTTTGAGAACTGACTGAGTTCAACCTATGTTACTGCCCGGCTCTTGGGAGACCAAACAACTGGTTGAAGATCAGGACCCAGAAACAGGTGCCCATCCCTCTCGCACACCTTCAGCCCTTCTAAGACACAGGATTAGCTGAAAGGTTGTTGAAGGATTGAAACAAGTTCCACGTAGAATGGGAGATGGTGAGAGGTCCCAGAAGGGTGATAAGAAAACTTCCTTATAAAGGGGATCAGAGGTACAGGCAGCTCAGTAAAAAGATCAAGGAAGGCACTAGAGTGGAAAGGGGTATGTAGGCAGATGCTTTACTTAAACATTTAACTGCCCTATTGTGCAACTCTGAGCCAACATACCAACCCACCACCAAACAGATTCGACTTAAACACATAAAAATGGTGGGTATCCATGAGACTTACATGGAGGAATCTCCCAGACCTTGTCAAAGCTACAGGAAGACAACAGGGGTTAATAGGAGTGTCTTGAACTGATTTTTAACCAGGACAGCTCTATAGGGAAATGTCTACATAAAAGAGCTGTGAATATAACCTGCACAATCTTGTTGGGAACGGCTATTTTAGGGCCAAATGCACATGCTAGACAGCCCAAGTACAAGTGCTCTACATCAGTAAACCACCATATGGTGGCAGGGGAGAACACAGAGCTGACAGTTCCGGCTCCTGGTAATCACTCGTAAACACTCGCTGAATGAACACACACAATGTTAGAGCCAAGCCAATAGTCAGAACACCGGTATTCCATGGGCAGTGGTCACTGCAGAGTCAGAAAGGCCAACAGCAAGAAGGGGGACTTACAGTTCGGGAAGAGGGCCTGTATCCCTCCGCCTTTCAAGATGTGAGGTAGGAGAATATTCTGCACTAACACCATGGCTGATCACACACAAAAAGGTCTACATCTTGTTAAAGAGAACAAATAGCTGGTCCCTAGTTTGCAAGCAAATATACAAAAATTCATGTGTAAGATTGCTGACTGGACCATAAAATATATTTTACCTATCTATAGAGGAAATAAATATTTTAATTGTGAGGAATAGCAACCCCCCAATTTTTTTTTTTTAATCCACAAAACAGCTAAATGATACTAATAGTACCATCCCACACCCTGGGTCCTGGTGTTGAGAGTCTGTATAGGAAGCAAAAGAACAGAAGAATGGCAGAATATGAAGAGTGGCACTGGGGGACAGAGAGAGCTAGCGGAAGAGAATGGCCATCCACAGGTATATATCACTATGCATATAAATATTAACACATAAATGCTGAGACGACAAACTGCCTAATCGATTATTTACCAAAGGGAGGTATATCATTGAGCCCACAGGGTTTTTCCACTTTGATAACTCCTGACTTTAATGGAAGGAGTACAGCAGGTGCAGCTGATTAAGTACTGCAAAGCAGGCACCCAGCAACAAGGCAGGCTGTGTAAAGCAACCCAGGGAGACATGGGGAAGCAGGAGACCAGGCTGAACAGAACAGCCTAGTGCACTTGAGAAAAAGGAAAACATCAAAGTGGTTTTTACCTTACTTACCTGACAGGTAACAGAGGAGGAATCGTTTGTAATTAAGAGCGGGAAAGGGGATGTGTTTGCCGAAAATGGCGAAATTCAAAGCCCATTTGTGAAAGGGCAATTTTAGTTAAAATCAGAGCAGAGCCAAAGAATTAAAAATTGCCATACAAATGGAGGACAAAGAATGGGTTATTGGTGCCTTAGTCAAAGGAAAATTTAAGAAATTAAAGTTTTAGAAATATCCTCAAAACAAAAGCCATGCAAAAACTTTCCTGAGCCTCACCTGGCAATCTCAGGCATGGACCCAGGCATGACCTCAGAGCATCCAAAGAGAAAACCCCTCACAGAACCGTCTAAGACCCTGAACACCTGCAGATACGTGGCCAACAAGCTAAGAATCAACCCATGCAATGGTGCACACCTAGTTCAGCCTAGATCCCCACGTTCAACACAGGGATCTGGCACCTAGTTTGGGGGCTGCTGACCTGATGAGCCTCAGGGGTATTCAGTTATGAAAAGAAAGGATGAACCTGCCTTTAGCCTATGTAAGTTAAGGACATAATCTTCAAAGAAGATTTGGGATGCATTCTGAAAAGGCAAAAGATATACAGAACCAGTGCTTTGTTCTCTTGATAGATCTCCAGACTATGGGTAGTATCTACAGACAAGGAAAAATTCCAGTGTGGAGAGGTATGCAAACTGCTGCCATTTTCTCTAGCTCTCTGTCTAGGCCTTCAACATCTAAACAAAGTGCAAAACTGAATGCTACCACAAGTGAAACACTATGCTGGCTTTGAGAAGGAGATGTTAGTTACTGTTTCCTACTCTCTGCCGCTCTCCTCTGCCCTCTCCATCGCGATTCAGGCCCTCCTGCACCTGTTGGGGGCTGTATTATTTTCTGCCACATAGAGGAGACACTGGGTAACCACAGCAAGTCAGCAAAAAGCCCTGAACTATCTCCTCTGGGAACATAAATGGCTCTGAGGCAAGAGGAGAAAATCAAAAGACCTGGGAGTAGCTGAAAGCCAAGAGAAGAGCTAGATAAAGTTTTAGGTCCAAAGACGACAAGATGGGAAAGAAAACAGGTGTAAGGAGAGTCATTTCTCTTTGGATCTCATGACAAAACCATGATTTAGATTGTGAGGAAGGTAGATTTATCAAAGGGCAGGCTTGCTTCTGACAAGGGGGAAGGTTACACACTGCTAGGGAAGTCAGTAAGAGGCCCTGGCCAGAGAACTAACTGAACTCAAGTGGTGCCTTGGCAGTATCTGCAGGAACGTACCAACGGTGCCCCACACAAGACTCTGAGTCTTCTTTACAAACTGGCGACGGCACAAGCTGCAGGGCTTTTCACATGTTGTCTGTCCGCAGTAAAGTCGTTTACTACACCCAGTGATGTCTAATTACTGTGGGGAATGCAGTCACTAAAGAGTACATAGGACCTAACGTGAAGAAGAAAGGGGAAGGAAAGGAAGAAGGAAACGCTACATTCCCAAAGCCATAGGCACAAGAGAAAAGCAAGGGTGGCACCAAGGTAGGGTTGGTGCTAATTATCAGCAGAATGCTGTGCTACCATGGGTGGTATTCCCCCCATTCCTTAAAGGGCAAAGAAAAAATTCATCTCTGAAAATACAACCTGGCTCATATTCAAAGGGAGACACCCATATAAGCTGAAATTCACTGGGAAGAAAAACTGAAGAGATAAACCTTTATTGTCTGTTTTGTGCATTTTATGTACAACAAGGTAAAGAGCATGTGAATGGAGCTTCCTAAGAGCTTCATGGTATTTGGGCCAGAAAGCCATGCTGGAAACAAATGTTTTCCCTTCCCATTAAGGAGAAAACCTCGTGACCTACATTAGAACACACACCTGGCACCAAGGCAACTGACTCCCACAGACTATTTTCTGGGGAGGGCATGGAATGTATCTGAAGGCCTCTATCTCAAAGCAGTCACTATGTCATTAGGATAATTGAAACACCTTTTTCAAAACAGACTCAATGTTCCTATAGAAACAGTGCTTTGGAGTGACCAGTGTTCGCTGCGAGTATCAAACAGGACCATAACGATAGAGCAACAGTACTTTTTTCCCACCTATCTACCAAACAAATCAACACCATCACACACAATAAAGAACATCCTATAAGCTGCTCGGCTTCAGTAAGGCTGGTCATAGCAAGCCCACTGCCAATGACAAGACACCAAGGAGGAGGAGGGAGGAGGAGACTGAGGAAAGGACAGAGGGAGGGTGTTTTAAAAATACAAGACTTCAGCTATGCACACGATAATCCAAGCCAAAGGGGAGTGTTGGAGTTGTAATACACACGGGGGTTGGGTATAAAACCACAGTTGATGGCAGTCTTTAAGATTCCTTCTTAAACATCTTGTGCTAATTCCCTGCCTGGGATTAACACACACAGCAGATAAATCTTATAATCACAGGACACACACAACCACAGACAGACAGACAGACAGACAAGACGCACACGACCACATCCTTAACCTAAGAAAGTCTTAAGTCCTCAATTAGGATTTACAGCACAGTGCTTCTCCTACTGCTTTCTGGACCGTTCCCCAGGTAGGCTACCATTTAATAAAAATGCACACTCTCTCCAAGTGGGGAGGGACTAAAGGACACCTTCAAACGCACTCTCAAAACAAATAAAATAAGACAACATCCTAGCTGCTCCATTCTCATTCCACTGCTTTGAAATCTTGGAACCACAGATGTGATATCCCACACAGGGCAAGACCTCATTGTGAAGTCTCCAAAGGAACCTCTCTGCCCTTTTAGGTGCTACTCGAGCAAGAGCTCCCGGCTCCTCGGTCCTCTAAGCTGCGGCACAGAGGGGGTGTGCTAGGTGGCTACGTGGGCAGGAGAAGAAATAGAAACAAATTCCCGGAGGATGTTTTTGGCCATTTCAATATTGTTGTGGGCAATGACCAGAGCTTTCTGAATGTCCTGGTAGGAGTATCCCTGACTCATGAGGCTCTCAATCTCACTGGAGAGCTGCGGCGAGGTGGCGGCGGTGCTTTGCTGACAGCTACCTGCTTTTCGTTCAGAGTTGATTCTCCGAGGGAACGGTTTGGGTGGCCTCTCAGGAACTTGGGAACCCTCAGTGAAGTCTGGAAGAAACAGGAAAGAGAATGTTTGCAAATCGGGGCGGGGCGGGAATCCTCATCCGATGTGCTAATACGAGATATTATGGACCTACTGTCCGTCAGGTACACGTGCGGTCACAAGGCGGGGTTTTACAGTTTCAAGGGCTTCTGTCTACAGCCTCCTCCCCTCGCAGCACAACAACCTTCTAAAGGCACCACGCGCCTGTCCTGCCGACAGGGACCACGCTGCCCTCCACACAGGACACCTGCACCTGCACCACGCTTTACACCGAGCACCAAGTTTTCACACACATCATTGCCTGAATTAGTTAAAAAACACTTCCGAGGGGCCAGAGAAGACACTAAACTTCTCCCTATGCAAATAAGGAAACAGAAATAAGCCTAGGTTGCAGCGAAGAAGCATTAAACAAGGTTGGGCGGGTGGGGATCACCGCCTGTTTGGGCAACTGGATGCCATGTATCTTTTTCACCAGCTGTCCTGAAGGCTGTCTTCCATTTCTAAAGTGAGAGCAACTCTGGCTGCTGCCCTCCCAGGCGGCCACAGGTGCAAGAAGAACAGTCCTTAACAGTCAAGGCTCAAATGCGGGCTGGCTCCAGGCCTACTCAGCGTGCTTTCCAGAGCTGACACTCCTCCTTTCCAATGGGACAGGGACAGGGCCCAGAAGTGTGGTCTGAACCATCAAAATGAATTACTACCATCATCATGCACGCTCAGAAGGGCCAGAAATCCTATTAATACTTACCCCCAGCACAGGAAGAGCCAGGGTTTAAGGAACAACCTCATTTCTAAGTCTGGCAAAATCCTCAAGAGCCTGAATACAGTTTAACTTCCTAATTTGGGACCCAGGACCAGCTTTCCTCCCACTTTAGTCCACTCCTTCCAGCTACTGACTTACTGTCACCAGGCAGTCATCTCTGTTTCAGTATAAATAAGAAGCCATACAGCATTTCAGGACAAACCCAAGGTAGCCTGGAGACTCACTTGTTGTGGGATCACCTTCCAGAGACAGCCAGCCGAAGGAGGAGCTGGCGTTGGAGATGTCAGAGAGTGTGCGGCGGGCCAGCACCGCGGGCACAGGTGGCTTGGGCACATCGTACCCGTCGTCTTCATTTTCTGATTCCTCAGGGCCAGTGTTGGCATGGGCTGCAGCCAAATTCCCTTCACCTAGAGAACAGTTTGTGCAGTTATCTTCTTTTTCCAGCGTACTTCACCTTCTAACATTTCAGTACGGGGGCATCCGTTCATTCAAACATATACAGAATCAAATGGTTACCGAATAACCACTAGGGGCCAAACACCGTGTGGCCCAGCATGTAGAGATAAAAGAAACAGGGAAAATAAGATCTGCACCAATCCTGCAGCTCTACTTTTCTGAACATGTCAAAAGCTACCCTTGCCAAGGTTAACAGTCACGGATGTCCAAGACTCCAGCACCACTTTATAGCATCCATTCAACATCTTCGTCTGCATTTCACCTTGGAAGATCAGCCAAAGGGCCCTGTTGTGTGTACTGCCTTCTTGGACTTTCAACTTGGTAAGCTAGTTAGTCTGGGAATTGAGTATTCACCACCCACACACACAAGAATTTCAGCAGTGTTGAAAAGCAATGGGAACAAGAGGGAGCTAGCAGTCAGCACTGCCGATCCAGGCCATGTAGCACAGAGGCCTCCAGGCCCTAGAAGGACGAAAAACACAAAAGGAACTAGCTGTGTAAATGGGAAATAAAACAGAGGAGGTGGTTTTACGGCCACAGATCAAAGATATTTTGCAAAGAAAAGTATTTACGAATATTCCGCTTAGGTCAAGTTCTCATTGGCCAAACATTACAGGCTCATTCCTCCGGCACATCAATGATTGTTAAAGTAGCAGAACGACTACTCACCAAAGGTGCCGCTCTCTGTGACAGATGGTGCCGCCTGGGACTGAATATTATACATTGCTTCGTAGGTACAGCTATCGATCTGCTGGTTACAATCACAGGCTCTGGACCAGAAGGAAAGTGGCATAATGGTCTTCAGAAATAGAACTCTGCTATCTGCAAACTTATTAAGATATATCTATTCACAACTTCTCTAGACCCTGATTCTATCAAGAATCTCCATTCTCCTCTTGCCAATATCACTAGTAAATATCAAAAGATTGACTCTTATTCCTAGTAGTAGCTGTGTATGTTTTTGAAATTACTGTGATGTTGAAGAAACATTAAGTGGAATTGCTTACAGCTGCAAGAAGCTTAAAACATTAGCGGTTACACACATCTTTCTGCTTCATTTCTGGCTGGGTAATGCTGTGTGCAGGCACCAAGCCAAGCAGGTGAGTTCGTGTCAACTGAATTCCCAGATAGGATTGTTGTGAGCCTACCGTGAACTCTGGGTTGTCTCCAGAGGCCACTTCACTTCTGGCTTTTGAAGTCCCACAGGCCTAGAGGAAGGAGTCATATACTCTGTGTCCTCCTCACTTTCACACTGCTCCCCAGGTGGTGGCTTTGGCACAGGAAGAGGTCTGGAAGATGAAGAATAAAAAACAGAAAAAGAAAACAAAAAGAATGAACTGCTTTGCAATTATTTGAAATAATTTGAAAATCATTGTACAAGAAATATATAACATCCTACGAGGTTCAAGGTACTCCTAGTGAAAAACAGCATGTACAGCATGATTCCATACACACAAGACTGGCAATGAGCATATTACATGTTGCTGATCACTGTCTGACTCTAGGTGGTAAGATGATGGGTAACTTATTTCTTTAGCATCACTTATCTGTGTTTTCTAAATATTATTATAATTAACACATACTATTTTCATAAAGAGAAAAGGATCATTAAAAGGGTAATCCAAAAATTTTAATTCTTTTTGTTGATGATGTTAATAAAAATATACAGTTGCACCTCTTACTCATTAAGCATTTTGGCAACACATACTTTAAAACATTCACATTCTTTTGTCACAGTAATTCTACCTTGGCTGCATCTCTGGCTATGTAAAAAGATGTTCACTGAAGCAAAGTTATGACAGTAAAAGCTTTTAAACAAAATAAATATACAACAACAGGGAATGATTAAATATATGATGTTACAGCCACATTACATAATAATATGCAATAATTAAAAGTGAGGATTTTGGGGACTTCCCTGGTGGCACAGTGGATGAGACTCTGTACTCCCAACGCAGGGGGCCCACGTTCGATCCCTGGTCAGAGAATTAGATCCCACATGTACGCCACAACTAAGGAGTCCGTGTGCCAGCACTAAGCAGCCTGCAAGAAGCAACTAAGGAGCCCTGGAGCTGCAACTAAGGAGCCCACCCGCCACAACTAAGAAGCCCACGTGCTGCAACTAAGGAGTCCATGAGCCGCAACTAAGGAGCCCGCCTGCTGCAACTAAGACCCCATGCAACCAAATAAATAAATAAATATTAAAAAAAAATAAAATAAAGTGCGGATTTTGAAGAACTTTTTAACTGATAGGAAGAAATGCCCAAGATATAATGTTAAGTTTAACAAAAGGGAAAACATAAAACTACATCTTGATCTAAAACATATATACATTTTACATGTCTGTAGCTATAGCCAAGTAACAAGCACTGTCTAACCGTCTGCCTAGAACAGCTAGCTATAAAAGCAGGAAAATATACAAAAGAAAGAAGGCATTGGAGAGCAACCAGGCAGCCAAGATTTGAGAGGCCAAGATTCCAGAGGCAAGGAGAATACACTGCAATCAGCCCCATATTAGGGGTTCTGAACTTGGGGTTTCAAGGCAGTTTCAAGAGACTGAGGAGACAGGGACTGGAATTTGGGCCAAGGCACGAGGGGTCAAAAATCCTGGAGAAGGGAACGGTAGAGAAGTAGGTTTGAAATTCTGTCTGTAACTGTCCCCAGAGCTACTGCGAATCCTTAAACCACGTATGAGTGGGACTAGATTCTGAGAAACCAGGCAAAAAGTAGTAGTACTTTGGGTGTCTTGCCAAACTAGAGAGACAAAGTTACTAGAGGTAACAGACACGGCCTTTAAAATAATTATAATGTATATATTCCATTAAAACAGAGGATGGAGAATTTTATTAGAAAACTACAGAATAATTATTTTTTTTAATTCACATGGAAATTCTAGGACCTAAAAACACAGAACCTGTACATACAATGGATGGATTCTGGGGCAGATTAGAAACTGCAAAACAGAAGATTAGGGAACTGAAATAGAGTAGAAACTATTCAGATACAAGTAAAGAGAGGAAAAAGAATGGAAAACACAGAAATGAGCATAAGGGCTATATGAGGTGTGGTGAAAAGGTAGAACTTTCAGGTAACTGGAGTCACAGAGCGAGAGGAGAAAGAGACTGCACTATTCAGTGTATTCTAAGAAACAGTGTACCCCTGAAACTAACACAACATTGTAAATCAATTATACTCCAATAAAAATTAAAAAAAAAAAAAGAAATAGTGGCTGAGATTTTCAATGCTGAATTTTTCTTTCTTTTTACTTCCTTTTCTTTTTTTTTGGCCACGCTGCCCGGCTTATGGGATTTTACTTCCCAACCAGGGATTGAACCTGGGCCCTTGGCAGTGAGGCTGCAGGGTCCTGGCTACTGGACCGCCATGGAATTCCCAGTGGCTGAGATTTTCTAAAACCGATTAAAAACATCCAATGACAAAATCCATAAACTCTACAAACCTTAGAAGGATACATGTAAAGAAAACTACACAGACGCATTAGAGTGAAACTGCTGGGATCCAAAGACAAAAAGGTCTTATAAGTAGTCAGAAAAAGAATCATACCCTTAAAGGAGCAACATTACGCTAATTTTCCAACAGAAATAATGAAAGTCAGAGGGCAGTGGGATGATATTTTTAAAGTGCTGAAAGAAAATAACTCCAGTTCAGAATACAGTTGACCTCTGAACAACATGTGCTTGAACCGCACAGGTCCACTTTTACCCAGATGTTTCCCCATAAATACATACTACAGTACTACACAATCCACAGTTGGCTGAATCTGCAGACGCGAAACTGTGGATACAGAGGGCCCACTGTAGTTATATCTGGATATTCCACTGCGGGGAGGGTCAGCATCCCTAACCCCCAGGTTGTTCAAGGGTCAAGTGTACTATGCTTAGTGAAAATATCTTTAGAAAAATGAAAGTGAAATAAAAGACATATTAAGTCAAGCAAAATTTGAGAGAATCCATTAATAGAAGATACACTAACACCCCCCCCTCTTTCTCTCCCCCCCCACACCCCATCTCTCTAAAGGAAGTTATTTGGGCAGAAGGAAAAAGATTCCAGGTGGAAGTGTGGTAAAGCAGGAAGAAAGGAGGACTGCTATAGTATAAATATGTGG
This sequence comes from Mesoplodon densirostris, assembly GCF_025265405.1. Lineage (NCBI taxonomy): Eukaryota > Metazoa > Chordata > Mammalia > Artiodactyla > Ziphiidae > Mesoplodon > Mesoplodon densirostris. Next base: position 112,297,134 of record NC_082667.1, on the reverse strand, counting down.
GAAATTTAAATGTCCAGGAAGTGTTAAGAGGGACTGATTCAAAGTAGACTCTAATGAGTCAAAGGTATATGTTGGAATCCCTAAGATAACTGTTAAAAAAGTATTAGGAGTGAAACAGTATAACAAAAAATACTTTAATCCCAAAGAAAAAAAGTAGAAAAAAATGAACACAGAAAAGATGGGGAAAATGGAGAAAAGAGTAGGAACAAATATTCCAATTATTTTAAAACAAACAAACAAAAATGCTAGATTGGATTTAGTGGGGGGAAAAGCCAACGAGTATATACTACTTATGAGAAACATAACTTCAATGAGAACACAGAAAAGTTGAAAGTAAAAGGATGGAAAAAGATCATGCAAACACTACAAGAGAGCTGATGTGGCCATTTTAATATAAGTAAAAACAGACTAAGGCTGGTTAGAAGCAGAATTAGAGAGTAAATGGAATAATCAAAACAATTATCATTTAGTTGGTAATTCTAAATTTCTATGTATCCTAATTACATATACTAAATACATATACAATACAAACAGATAGACCTAAAGGAAAAAAGAGAAATCCACAATTATAGGGGGAGAATTTAACACACTCCTCTTGGTATTTGACAGAACATGTAGACTTAAAAAAAAAATCAGCAGGAAGATAGTATAGTTGAATACAATTAACAAACGACACATACAGAATGCTGTGCCCAACAACTGCAGAATATACATTTTTATAAAATGAAGGTAGTAATATGTATGGAATTTACCATTAACTAGTCAATAAAGGTCTCAACAAATAGCACAAATTGAAATCACAGAGTATGGTTTCTGACCACACTGGAATGAAACTAGGAAGCAGTAACAGAAGAGTAACCAGAAAATCTTCCAATGTTTGAAAATCAGGCAACACATAAATAACTGATGAGTCAAAGAAGAAATCACAAATGGAAAACCATATATTTTGAAGTGAATGATAATGAAAACAGGACATAATCAAAATTTGTGGAATGCAGCTACAGCATCTGTTATGGACTGAATGTTTGTGTCCTCCCCAAAATTACTTTTGAGGCCCTAATCCCCAGTGTGGCTGTCTGTGAACATGGGGCCACATCTGAGGAAGTAATTAAGGTTAGATGAGGTCCTGAGGATGAGCCCCTGACTCAATAGGATTGGTGTCCTTATAAGAAGAGATACCAGAGAGCTTGCTGTCACTCTCTATACCTCTCTGTGTGTGCATGTATCAAGGAAAGGCCATGTGAGGACATAGTGAGAAGGTTATGCAAGCATGTTAGCCAGTAAAGGATTCCTCACCAGAAACCAAATATGCTGACATCCTGATCTTGGACTTCCAGCCTCCAGAACTATGAGAAAATGAAATTCTGCTGCTTAAGCTGCCCAGTCTGTAGATAGTATTTTGTTTTGGCAGCCTGAGCAGATTAATACAGCACGCATCTCATGGAGCTAGAAAAATAACAAATAAAACCTAAAGGAAGTTGGAAGAATAAAATAAAGAGGAGAAAGCAATGAAACAAAAAGCAGATACGGGCTTCCCTGGTGGCACAGTGGTTGAGAGTCCGCCTGCCGATGCAGGGGACACGGGTTCGCGCCCCGGTCCGGGAGGATCCCACATGCCAAGGAGCGGCTAGGCCCGTAAGCCATGGCTGCTGAGCCTGCGCATCCGGAGCCTGTGCCCCGCAATGGGAGAGGCCACAACAGTGAGAGGCCCGCGTACCACAAAAACAAACAAACAAACAAAAAGCAGATACTCAACGAGGATTCTGGGAAGACGGTAGAAGTTGTCTGATGTAACTATTTTGGAACTCTAGAGTCTGTTGAAGGCTTGTAACTTACAGGTGAAGACGGGGAGGCTAAATTGTTGTTAATTTCAGCTCTTAGCATAGTAGCAGCTACCCATTCTCAACCCTGCCACATAGCAGGCAGCTGTGCAAATGTTCCTGGAGCAGCCTGTACACAGCTTGCAGGAGCCAGGGTGGCAAAAAGGACTCAGCCCTCCAAATATTGGGAATCTGTGTTCTGACTTCTGACTGCTGCTCCTGTTCCCAGAGGTGCTGACAAAGGAGCAGCAACCACTGTTGTTGCACCTCCCAGCATTGTTGTAAGCCCATCCTGCTCTGGCTGAAGTGACTTCCATGAGATTTTAAAGGACGATGTGGAGAAAATCAAGGAAACAATGTGTGAATAAAATGGAAGTATCAACAGAGACAGAAAACCTAAGAAGAAACAAAAAAGAAATTCTGGAACTGAAAAGTACAAGTGAAATGAAAAAAAAACTCACTAGAGGGAGTCAAAGGCAGATGTGAGCAGCGAGAAGAATCAATGAACTTGAAAGACAGAGCAATGGAAATTATCAAGGCTGAGGAACAAACAGAAAGAAAAAGTATTGAAGAAAACTGAACAGAGCCCAAGGGAGCTGTTGGACATAACACCACCAAAGGACCAACATATACATTGTGGGAGTCCCAGGAGAGAGAGAGAGAGAAAGGGGCAGAGAATATCTGAAGAAATAAGGGCCAAAAACTTCCCAAAATGATTAATATAAACATCCAAGAAGTTCAATAGACTCCAAGGAAAAGGAACTCAAGAGACCCACATTTTCAAAAGACAAAGATAAAGAAAGAAGCAAAACATCATGTATGAGGGATCCTCAATAAGATTATGAGCAGACTTCTCATCAGAAGTTTTAGAGGCCTGAAGACAGTGGGCCGATATATTCAAAGCGCTAAAAAAAAAAAGCTGTCAACCAAGAATCCTACACAGGCATACCTTGTTTTACTACACTTCACAGATGGTGTTTTTTACAAATTGAAGATCTGTGGCAACCCTGTATCAAGCAAGTCTGCTGGCACCATTTTTCCAACAGCATTTGTTCACTTCAAGTCTCTGTGTCACACTTTGATAATTCTCAAAATATTTCAAGTTTTTTCATTATTATATTTGTTACAGTGATCTGTGATCAGTGATCTCTGATGTTACTATTGTAAAAATATTATGACTTGCTGAAGGTTTGGGTGACGGTTAGCATTTTTTAGCAAAAAAGTATTTTAAAATTAAGGTATGTACATATATATTTTTAGACATAATGCTACTGCAACACTTAAAACCACAATATCTCTGAGGTATGCCTGTATCTGGTAAAACTGTCTTTCAAAAGTGAGGGAGAGGGGCTTCCCTGGTGGCGCAGTGGTTGAGAGTCGACCTGCCAATGCAGGGAACACGGGTTCGTGCCCCGGTCCGGGAAGATCCCACATGCCGCGGAGCGGCTGTGCCCGTGAGCCATGGCCGCTAAGCCTGCACGTCCTGAGCCTGTGCTCCACAACGGGAGAGGCCACAACAGTGAGAGGCCCACATATCGCAAAAAAAAAAAAAAAAAAAAAAAAGTGAGGGAGAAATCAAGACATTCCCAGATAAACAAAAGCTGAGGGAGTACGTGACCACTAGACCTGCCCTGAAAGAAATGCTCAAGTGAGTCCTGCAGGGTGAAATGAAGACACTAGACAGTAATTTCAAGCTGTATGGAGAAATAAAGACTTTAATAATGGTAAATACATGGACAATTATAAAAGCTAGTACTATTGTAACTGTACCTTCTGGTTTTTTCCACATGATTTAAGACAGCAATACATTTAAAGGGAAAGTGTAAAAGCCACTATTACTGTAACTTTGGTTTGTAACTCCAAATCTCTTTTTTTGCATAATTTAGGAAACTAATGCATTTAAAAGAACTAGTTCATGAACTCGTTTAAAAGAACTAGGGGCACACAATGTATAAAGATGTAATCTTGTGACCAACAACCGAAATGGGTGTGGTGGAGCTGTAAAGGAGAATAGTTTCTGTATGCTATTGAAGTTAAGCCAGCATAAATTCAAATTATAGTGTTAAAACTTCGGGATGTTAAATGTAATCCCTATGGTAACCGCAAGGAAAATATCTGTAGAATACACACAAAAGGAAATGAGAAAGGAACTTAAATATTTCACCACAAAAACCCAACTAAACACAGAAGACAGTAATGCAGGAAATAAGCAACAAAAAACTACAGGGCATACAGAAACCAAATAGCACAATGACAGAAGTCTCTCCTTATCAGTAATTGCTTTAAATATAAATGAGTTAAACTCTCCAATCAGAAGACAGAGACCGGCAGATTGGATTAAAACACACAATCCAATTATACGCTGTCTATAAGAGACTCTGATATTATACTAATATCAGACACAATAGACTTTAAATCAAAAAAGGTTACAAGAGACAAAGAACATTATATACACTAGAAGATTTAAAACTTATAAACATTTATACACCGAATGACAGTAAAATATATGAAGTAAAACCTGACAGAATTAAAGGGAGAAACAGACAGATCTACAATAACAGCTGGAGATTTCAATACGCCACTCATAATAATGGACAGAACAAGAGGACAGAAGATAAGTAAAGAAACAGAGGACTTGGGCTCCCCTGGTGGCGCAGTGGTTAAGAATCCGCCTGCCAATGCAGGGGACACGGGTTCAAGCCCTGGTCTGGGAAGATCCCACATGCAGTGGAGCAACTAAGTCTGTGCGCCGCAACTACTGAGCCAGCGCTCTAGAGCCCGTGAGCCGCAACTACTGAAGCCCGCGTGCCTAGAGCCCTAGCTCCGCAACAAGAGAAGCCACCGCAATGAGAAGCCCGCACACTGCAACGAAGAATAGCCCCCACTCGTCGCAACTAGAGAAAGCCTGCACGCAGCAACGAAGACCCAATGCAGCCAAAAATAAATAAATAAAGTAAAATAAATTAAAAAAAAAAAAGAGTGTGGTGTTGGCATAAAGACAGACATATAGACTGATGGAATAGAGTGGAAAGCCTAGAAGTATCAATAAGTCCTCACATATATGGTCAAATGATTGCTGCCGACCTTTTTGTTGTTGTTGTTTTTTGTTTTTGGCCACACCACGAAAGTGTCCCGGTTGGCTTTTTAAAAAATTTCTTCCCTGGTGGTCCAGTGGTTAAGACTCCATGCTCCCAATGCAGGGGGCCCGGATTCAACCCCTGGTCAGGGAACTAGATCCCATGGGCCACAACTAAGACCCAGTGCAGCCAAATAAATAAATATTTAAAAAACAAAAAACAAAACCCAACCAAACTTGCTTCTTTGAAAAGATTAATAAAATTGATGAGCCCCAGCAAGACTGATCTATGTACACATACACAGAGAAAATAATAGAAAGAAACAGTCCAAAACATGATAATTTTTACATAATAGAAATACAGGTCAATTTTAATTTTCTTCTTTATACTCTTCTGGGTTTTCTAAATTTTCTGTAAATAAGTTGTTTAAAAGTATCAACTCTACTGTATGAAATATAATTTTAGTAAACTTACCTGGCAGCCAGAGAATAAATGGCATTGGCAGATGCAGAAGGTTTGATTTTGGGATGCTCACACTCTGGACCTGCTAATGGACTGCTATTCATATTCTGGAAAGAAAAGTGTTAAAAAAAAGAATCTTCTTAATACAGCTAAGTATCTCCTCTTACTTATTTAATCTATTCAAAATAACAAGAACAATCATACAGACACAGACCTCACCACCAATGCCATGCTTAAGGATTATTATGTGTGACAAAAGTATAGTTGAAAGTTCAAATGTAAGGGTTAGGGAGACAGTTCTAAAAAGAGCCAAGAAAATGGGGTTTTTTTGTTTGTTTTAATTCTAGAAAGATTTGAGGAAACTGGCTGTCTGCACAAATACCATTCTAGCTTAAAAAATCTATACATCTTTCTATACTGATGCCACCAGAAAGTCAAACCTAATCCACTCTCACTAATTAGACTGCCTATCACATAAATGCCACTTAAATGACAAGTTACCCTCCCCTTTCCCTTTCAACCAAGAAATACATAGTTCATTTAAGGACCACAGCATTTCTCAACTTCACCCTCCAATTCCATCTTTTTCTTGGATTTCTAACTACCTACTGAACAATTCTTCCTTCAGTGGCTCATCTCAAATTCAACATGTCTGTCGCTAGTTAGCCAGGTTCAAAACCTCTGGGGTGTGTGCATGTGTATATGTGTGTGTATGTGATTTTTCATCCTTTTTTCCGCCCACTGACTGCTTTCAAGCCTTTCTGGGTCTTTGTTTCATGCTCCCTAAAGTCTCGACCTAAACCGGCTCCCCCTCCTGCTCCTAGACCAGGATTCTTCCCCTTGTTTACCCAGTACCAGCTATACGAGACCCCTTGGTTATTCCTCAAATAGACTCTCCCAAACTCACTTGCTTTTCCCTCATCCCCCGTTGCTCCAGGTCACTCCCCACACTACTCCAGGTCTTTGCTCAGAATTGTACCCCATCCCTCCATGTACCTGCCCCATCCCAACTTTCCCTATACCCTGTTTTTACCCTATTTTTCTCCACAGCATTCGTCGGCATCCACTATCTTACATGTTTTGTAACTTATCTTGTTTATTTTCCATTTTTCCTCCGGTGGAATGTTAACTTTGTGAGGGCAAACTTTTTTGCTCAGTGCATAAATGAACCAACAAAAGAAGGAATATACCTCTCCCACCCCCCGTTCTGGACCCATTATCTCATGCTTATCCAATGGACTGCTAACCTCCCTTTTTTCAACCTATTCTCTTTCCAATCCATCCTGCATACTACTCTTAGATTCCTCTCTTTAAACCATCATTTTGGTCACGTCACTCCACTAATTTAATCTTCACGTACTCTTCATTTGTACCAAATAAATTCCAATTCTTTTGGGAGGGGGTATACAAAGTGCTCTAATCTAGCAGCAATGCTCCTTTCTAGCCCCTTTTCCTACTCTGGTACACAGAATTTCTGTTTTTCTCAAATTAAACTACTTCTTATCCCACAATACATCTTGAGCATTTCTGTCATTGTAGGTCTATTTTAAAACTGTATCCACTTTGGAAAGAATACTTCAAATTCAGATGCCACTCTTTCCATAAGCCCTCATGATTGCTCTATCTAGAAATAATCTCTCCTTTCTTTAAAACTGAAGTGTTTTCTATTTATACTACTCATGGCATACACACACAGAAACACATTTATTGCATTAACAAACATATTAACATATACACTTCTTGAGGGTAGGGATTAATATTATCCTTGAATCCTGTACAAAACATACCACAGAACTGACCCATTCAATGTCATCCACGAATGTTTGTTATTAAGATAAATAATTTCAAAATCAGGACTCACCACAGAGGTGTCCAGATTGAATGTGCTTCCGAGCCTAGGCACGTCGGTTCTGGGTTCCATTTGTGAGGGCAAGGAAAATGGAAGTGAGTGCCGGTTGGTTAATTCTCTCCCCGTCCAGGGGTCACTAGGGTTTGGGGCAACTACTGGTACTTTGGGGATTGGCCGAGGCAGCCATGATGCTTCTCCAGCGCGGCCAGAGGGGACAGGGGGCAGTTTGTCTCTGGACGGACAGTCGCCTGGTGTACAAGGCAAGGGGCGTCTCTGAGGCCGGGTTTCTGCTCCACCAGAATATGGCCGGTCTGGAGGGGGTGGTGGTGGAAGATCTCGAAGAGTGGGAGGTATTGGTAATGGTTTGTCCTTATGAAGGGAGCCAGAAGGAGCCTGTGGAAGCATGATGGAAGCAATCAATCAATCCAACCCCACTAATCCACAACAAAGAATCAGAAAACGTAGAAATGTATAATGCTTTACCTTAGAAGCAGTTCCAAGACCAGAAGCACCTGAAGGAATAGATATTCGCTGTTGTAGAAGGTCAAGCCGTGGTGGCACTGGGGGAAGGGAAGCTTGTGGGGCCATGGAGAATGGAGAAGGAGGTCGTTCCACCTAACACAGAAAAAATTTCCTAATAGGTTATTCTTGTCTGGAGGAGTGGCATCTCTCAACTCCTGCGAAAGATGTACACAACAAGTACTACATGAACACACAATATACCAATGAGCCTGACTTTGGCTTAAGGTAGCGCTTCCTGAATTATTTCTATGTCACCAGAAGAGGGCGCTCTCAATCACGGAAATACCATGCAGATGCAAGCTACAGGCAAAATGTAATATCTAGAAAAGGCTGTGCTACATAAAAGTTTCCTAGCTAATAATTTTAGAAAACTTCACAATTTCCCATATTTTCCTCTTCAGAAAAAGAAAAAATCTCTCCAAGATTAAAAACAGAAAACCATATTAAAAGAAAGGGGCATACATTAACCTCTCAACAAATCACCTAGGAAAATAATGATTAAGGAGCAGAATGAGGAAAGAAATCAAAGTTAATAAATTCTCCATGGGTTATGATTAAAAGAAAAAAAGAGATTTATAAGAGAAAATGATCAATGGTATTACTAAAAGGCATCTTTAGTTCTTCCAAAGAAATGTTATTCCAATTCAGTAATTAAAAGGGATAATTTTTTTTTGTCAATTTGTATTCTATAAATTGAGGTGCCAAATCAAAAGAAAATAAATGTATAACCTTTTCCATTTCCCTGCCTACAGCAGGGTGATGAGTAGCTGATAAGCTTGTCCAAGTAAGCTGTCAAGAGATATACAAGAATTTATACAAAATACTAATTCACATTTGCATTCCCTATAAGCAAAATAGATGGAAAATAGGCAAATATGTATTACAAGCACTTATGTAAGGTGACAGAGAAACAACCATCCCCATACTGAGTCCTATCATTAATGCTGGGAGGTGAATGAGGGAAAAAAAGGCTGCATCATCAGCTACTTGCTTTTATTCATGCTTAAGAAAACGGGCTCCATGTCAATGCAGCATGAGCAGCTAAACACCTCAAGGGTTAAGGAAGTGAAAAGTTATTAGTCAAACTAACTCTCACTTCATCATCAATATCTAGTCACTGTATCTTGTTGATTTTTCCATAAAATAATCTCATATCTATATCTTCCTTTTCATTCTACTTACCAACCTCAGACCTGATTTATTAAAACCCCCTTCTAGTGATTCTCCCAAGTTCTAGTTTCTTATCTCACCAAATCATTTTGCTCACCATTACCAGCTTAACTATCTTTAAATACTCACTAGTTCAAAAACCATCCATCAGTAACTTCCACTTTCCCATGTCACAAAATGTCACTTTCCTGCCTCGCTTTCTCGGGTCTCTCTAATTTGGTCTCCCTAACAGCATTTCCCATAATGCCCTGTGTTAGAATTCCTACCTCCCTAACTCTGTTCAAGTTGTTTCTCAATTTGGAAGGCCCTCTCTGCCTATTTTGATCCCTCCCACCATCCATCCCTCCTTCTCATTCCTAAAGGGCAGAGGATTGAGCTAATCATATTCTTCAATTCATGTTTCAACATCATAACCAACCCATGAGATGTTCTTTTATCTCAACATACAATAAAGTTCCAGAAAAGGATAAAAGCACATATGGGGAAGAAATTATCAAAGAAATAATACAAGAATATTTCTAAGACCTAAGGGACATAAATATCCATATAGAAAGCGTTCACTGCATAGCTAGCCCAAAGAAAGAAAAGAAAACTAATAACCGATCAACCAACCAACAAAACACTTAAATTTTCAGGGAATCAAGGATAAGGAAAATATCCTAAAGGCTTCTGAGGATAGAGGGAAAGGGGGTACTAAAGAGCAAAAATACACTAGAAACTAGAAGTCACTGAGGCTGTAACAATTCATAGAGCTGAATTTTTTTTTCAACCTAGAATTCTGTACCTAGTCAGTTTGAGGGTTGAATAGAGACATTTTAAGATATCAAGTGTCTCAAAAGTTTCACCTCTCACCTTTTCACAGAAAGCTATTTTGAGAGCATACTCCACCCAAACAACGAAGTTAAAGCAAGAAACATAAAAACATGGGAGTTATGAAATAGGCATTCCAACACAAAGAAGAGGCAATGAAGTCCCACGATGATGGTGAGGGGAGACACCTCAGGGTGACATGGAATGCAGCACACCCAGCGAAAAACCAGTCCAGACTGGAGTCAAAACATGGCAGACTCTTATATATTAGTATACTATATTACATAATATCTACTATATTAACATGTTAATAGGGTTTACTCCACAGAAAATCATATCAAGAGGATGTTTGGTAAGACGTGATAGTGACAGGTACAAACTGAACACTAAGGAAATAAAAGCAAATCAATTATTTCAGAAAAGCAGAAGGTTGTAAAAGAAAGCAAAAGTAATTATCAACACTTTATAGTATATTACTTGATACAACAGGGAGCAAAAATCACTTAAACACTGAATACTGACAGAACCAAAAAACATTCAAATTAACTACAGTCGGAAGATAGGGAGTAGGAAGGAGGGAGATAAGACATTTAAATCCTTTTCTAAACAGATAACTAATATTGCAGAATCAAGAGAAAGCAGTATAGTATATGGTTAAGGAACGGCTTTAAGAACCGAAAGATCTGAATGGGACACAGGGGTAGAAGCAGGGAACTGACATTTCTGGAAGCCTTTGAGCAATTCTTTTAAACTTAAAAAAAAAAATCCAAGTGCACTGATCACATGGAATTTTTAAAAAGTAGATTCACTATTTTAAAAACAAATCAGGGACTTCCCTGGTGGCTCAGTGGTTAAGAATCCGCCTGCCAATGTAGGGGACACGGGTTCGAGCCCTGGTCCGGGAAGATCCCACATGCCGCGGAGCAACTAAGCTCATGTGCCACAACTACTGAGCCTGTGCTCTAGAGCCCACGAGCCACAACTACTGAGCCCACGTGCTGCAACTATTGAAGCCCGTGTGCCTAGAGACCGTGCTCTGCAGCAAGAGAAGCCACCGCAATGAGAAGCCCGTGCACCGCAACGAAGAGTAGCCCCCACTCGCCGCAACTAGAGAAAGCCTGTGCGCTGCAAGGAAGACCCGATGCAGCCAAAAATAATTTAAAAAAAAAAATCAAAACGAAACAAACAGCAAAAAGCAACAACAAGCTATTAGGATGTGACGAAACAGGCACTCTCATGTCTCATATACTTTGGGAGTGACTTTAGGACAAAAAATTGGGAACAAATTTTAATGTCTATCCAAAAAAAGTTAAGATATTTTTATTCCAGTATTTTATTCATACAAAGTAGATAATGAACTATAAGGTACAAAGAATAATAAAAGATGAAACACCCACGTAGAACCTACCACTCAGTTAAGAAATGAAACAACATGGCTTTCTGAAATTCCCATGTGTCCCACCACTAATTATATCCCTCTCCTCTCTCAAAGAGTTTAAATGGACATACTCTAATCTAGCAATTCCACTATTAGAAATTTACCCTACAGACAGACTTGCAAAAGAACGTCCATATGTGTAAGCCTGGAAACAACAGGAATGTCCATTAAGAAGAGACTAAATGAATTACAGAATAGCCAAGTGCAAAACAATATATGAAGCTGTTTTTTTTTCTACTGAATTTTTACAGTATGCATTTATTATTTTTATTTAAATGAGTAAATTTAATCTCATTTATATATATTAGCTACAGAAAAAACTGTTAATTTTCTTCTTTCCTCTGAAGTCCTATAGCACTTAGACTGTGTACCCAACAATTTAGAATAATGTGCACTGTCTGGCTTGTATTAAATAGTGTTTCACCTGTATATATACTCTCTTCCCAAATAAAACTACTATCTCCTTTTGGGCCTTTGTCTTAGGTTTCTTATCCCATATAGCACTCAACAGAGCTACTTAAGTAGCACAACAAACAGCTTGTAAAAGTAATATGTGTTAACTGTGAAAAATTCAAACATACCATAAAATGAAAGTCCTCTGATCCTGTAGCCTCAGAAATAATAGTAATGTGATGTGTAGTCATCCAATTTTCCCCCCATGCATGTTAAAATAATTCTTTTGCAACTAAATAATTTTAACAGAAATAAGGTGATATTATATATAATATACAGTTGTTTTTTAAATTTAATACACATTGACAGCTTTCCACTTAGGTATATGTAAACTGAATTCATTCTGCAGAGCATTCTGTTATATGGACTGTAGTAGACAGAATCATGATCATGGTCCCCTCTCCCACAGGAAGATGTTCATGCCCTAAAACCTAGAATCTGTTCTTACTTGGCAGAAGGAACTTTGCTGATGTGATTAAGGGTATAGATCTTGAGATAGGGGAATTATCCTGGATTATCCAAGTGGGCCCAATCTAACCACATGAGTCCTTAAAAGTTGAGAACCTTGGGCTTCCCTGGTGGCGCAGTGGTTGAGAGTCCGCCTGCCGATGCAGGGGACACGGGTTCGTGCCCCAGTCTGGGAAGATCCCACATGCCGCAGAGCGGCTAGGCCCGTGAGCCATGGCCGCTGAGCCTGCGTGGCCGGAGCCTGTGCTCCGCAAGGGGAGAGGCCACAACAGTGAGAGGCTCGCCTACCGCAAAAAAAAAAAAAAAAAAAGTTGAGAACCTTCATGACTGAAGGAGGAGGAAAGGAGTCCAGGAGCCAAAGAATGGAGCTGGCCCCTAAAAAATACCGCCAGCTGACAACCAGCAAGGAAATGGGGATCTTAATTCTACGACTGGCAAGGAACTGAATTCTGCCAAACCCAAATGAGTAAGGAAGGCCGACGGTATTCATTGCACTGTGCCATTTTATATAAGGGACTTGGGCATCTGCAGATTTTTTTATCTGCTGGGACTCCAGGACCCCATCCCCTGCGGATACTTCCGGGTTTTTTTGGCCACGCCACGTGGCATGCAGGATCTTAGTTCCCCGGCAAGGGATCGAACAGGTGCCCCCTGCAGCAGAAGCACAGAGCCCTAACCACTGGACCACCAGGGAATTCCCGGGAAATACTTTTAGTATAATATTACAAGGTGATAAGTTCTATGGCAGACATATTCATAGCATCCCAGAAACACTTGGCCAGACCTAGATTATTTGTGGGTCTTGGGGGTGGGGGAAACAGGGTAGAGTATGGAAAGGTTTCCTAGGAAATGAAAACTGAGCTAAATTACATAGAAACTATCAAGACAAAAGCATGGAGAAATTTTTAGTGGTTCAGCCTCACTGAATTACAAAATACAAAGTGGAAAGGATTACCAGGGCAAAGTGCCTAGAAAAGAGAATGGACTTATTAATCCATTAGGTAATGAGAAGTCATTAAAGAATGTGAGGCAAAGGAATGAGGTAGTCAAGGTATGTGCTGTAGATCAGTGACTCTGGAAGCAGGGCGAACAGATGATTATAAGAGCCTGAAATAAGGCAGTGACATTGAGGACAGAAAGGAAAAGATACACTGGATACAATCATTTAAGAGATGGAATCCATCCTTTCAATATTTATTGAGCACCTACTATGTGCCAGGCAGTCAGGTGATGGTATAAAAGAAAGCTTCTTTTGTACAAAAAAAATGCCTCCTATGAAGTTATAACAGTCCAAACTATAGAGAACTGACAGCATATTAGAACCTCTGTTTGCCCTATATTTATTAAAATCTTCAATGACTGCCTTACTTCTAATTAGTGAATAAATCCCTGTTTTACCCTACCACTGACGTAACAGAACTTGGTCACATCCTTTCTTAGCCTTTATCTTTCCCATCTTTACTAGGACCTTTCTAGTTTTAGTTTCTGTATGGTACCTCCTATCACTCTCCAATCACCATAGTTGCCATTTCTTTGGTTGTTAACGGTGCCTCATTTCTCCCACCCAAACCTAACTTTCCAATGCCAAGACTCCGTTAGAAAAAAAGACAAGGAGAAAATATTCTATTCACAGTAGCAAAATGGGTCCAATTCTTTTACTCACCCCTCATTTTCTCCACCAAGCTATCTGAATAGAGCCCAGTTCTAGCATACAGACAATAAGAGCATGGGCCTTGAAGCCGGAATGTCTGGCCACAGATTCTGGTTCGACTTACTAGCTGTGTGACCTTCAGCAAATTCCTTAACCTCACTGTGCCTTGGCTTCTCCCACTGCTAAATGAGGATAACAGTAATATCTACTCATAGGGTTACATGAATATGTATCAGTATAAGATTATGAGTTAAAATAAGTAAAGTACTTAGCATCATTTTTTCTCACACAGTAAATGTTCAATAAATATTAGCTATTGTTACTCCTTGTATTTTGGATGTCATTAAGTGCTCTATTGCTTTAGGACACAACTGATAATGGATTTTGCCACAGACTCTTACACTGAAGCTTACCTTGGCACCAGCCAATTCCTTCATCATGAAGAGAGAATCATCAGCTCGTTCATCGTCATCATCATCATAATTTGGGGAGGGAGCTCCCTCTGCTCCTTGCCTCAGCAGGCTGCCACTTCCTCTAGGATCAAAGGGATCAACCACAATGGGCTCAGTACCTTTAATTTCACATCGGCAGAAGGGACAGCCCTGGCCTTCCGATTCCTACAAAGGAAACAGGAGATGGTAACAGACACATCTGAAAGTTCTTAAAATATTCGTCCACTAAAAATACATTTCCTAGAAACGAAAAAAGAATCAAAAGTTTAGAACCTACCACACAAACCAGGCCATTCTTTATATCCGTAAAGGATATATAATCCCCAATTCTTCATTGTCATTACTTAGCTGAGAAAAAGCATGGTTTGGATCCATACCTGCCAGGATGTTAGACAGGATGTGCACATGAGGTGTCCACAGGGCTCAATCTTTACATCTTTATCATTTTCAGCACATATTTTACACAGTTGGAATGTGGAGCCCATCTCACAGTATAATTCATATTGTTCCTTTGATGAAAAAGAAATTAAGAGATTATTCAGCCTATTGCAAATATTTGTTGAATGAATGACTGCAACTGTAAATGCTAAAAACAGGAAAATTGAAAACTGTTACTTTTAATACTAATTTTGCTTGTATACAAGTGTCACAACAGTGTTCAATTAAAACAGAAAGCACCTAGTCTTGGTCCTATTTTTTTTTTTGGCCACACCCTGCAGCATGTGGGATCTTAGTTCCCAGACCAGGGATCAAATCTGTGCCCCCTGCAATGGAAGCACAGAGTCTTAACCACTGGACCACCAGAGAAGTCCTTTGGTCCTATTTTAAGAAGCACAGTTTAGAAAGAAACCACACAGGACTTTCCTGGTCTTGCAGTGGTTAAGAATCTGCCTACCAATGCAGGGGACACAGGTTCGAGCCGTGGTCCGGGAAAATCCCACATGCCGTGGAGCAACTAAGCCCGTGCGCCACAACTACTGAGCCTATGCTCTAGAGTCAGCAAGCCACAACTACTGAAGCCCGCGTGCCTAGAGCCCGTGCTCTGCAACCAAGAGAAGCCCCTGCAATGAGAAGGCTGCGTGCAGCAACGAAGAGTAGCCCCTGCTCGCTGCAACAAAGTCCCAACGCAGCCAAAAAAAATTAAAATAAATAAATATATTTAAAAAAAGGAAAAGAAGCCACACACACCTAAATTCACTAATCTAGTCAATGGTTTAAAATTTAAGTGTTCCAATCACTTAATATAATTCTACTGTCAGTTCTGTAAAGTAATATACAAAAGCTTGGCTCTAGTAATATGGTTATAATTTAAAACAAAGTTCACCTGGGTCACTTTGATGTGGTCTTGGGGAGTTGGTTCACATAAGCCTGTCAGGTCTGGATTCTGATTCCGTCCATCAGGAAACAAATAGCTATAAAAAGAGTAACCAATCTTGGGGTTCTACTGAAGCCAATTTATCACTGCTTACTAATACAGACAAATGTTACCTAGGAATTCGCTCATTCGAAAAGGGCAATTTTGCATAAGTGCAAAGATAAATTTTACTAGTACTTCAAAAAAAATTAAATAACACAGATCATTTCCAAGAAGATACTCTCCAAACACTGATATTCTTTCTCCAGGGCACAATGCCACAGGCTCTATTTTAATCAAGGGGTTGACAAACTTTTTTGTAAAGTACCAGAGAGTAAATATTTCAGGCGGAGCAAGCCGCATAAGTCTGTGCCACATATTCTTCTTTGGTTGTTTTTTTTTTTTTTTTTTGGGGGGGGGGTTGGGTTTTTTGGGTTTTTTTTTTTTTTGGTTGTTTTTTTAACAACACTTTAAAAAGGAAAAACTATCTTAGATGCAGGCTGTACCAAAACACCTAGTCTGTGGGCCGCAGTTTACCAACTCCTATTTTAATCTGTGGATGGCCACAAAGTGTAAATTCTTAATTTAAACAACATTTGCTTTGACCAAAGACCTGAAATACCTTTGTTTACAGATTTAACACAGAAAGACACTAATTTAACGACTGGACCACCAGAGAAGTCTGTTAATTTAAAGGAAATGTGGGCTTTCCTGGTGGCACAGTGGTTGAGAGTCTGCCGGCCGATGCAGGGGACACGGGTTCGTGCCCTGGTCCGGGAAGATCCCACATGCCGCGGAGCGGCTGGCCCGTGAGCCATGGCTGCTGGGCCTGCGCGTCCAGAGCCTGTGCTCCACAACAGGAGAGGCCACAACAGTGAGAGGCTCGCGTACCACAAAAAAAAAAAAAAAGAAAGAAAGAAAGAAATGTAACAAGAAGCAAATTAAGCCACTGAGATCAACTACCAGGAAGCTTCTAGCATCAAACTGCTCTGACATTTGGGGAAGTACCCCTTTCAGCTCCAATGTTACTGTAGAAGATGATGCATAATGGAAAATGGATTTTCCTAATCACTTTAAGACACAAGTCGTTTTCTGATACCTGGTCAACTGTTAGTATTTTTAGTGCTTACCAACTGATAATCAATTTGAATTCCAAAAGGAATATCAATTCTGGAATAAATAAGAACTTAGTCATAAATATTAGCAGAGGTTACAAAAGCCCATAGCCTGAAGAAATGCTGCTGAATCAGAACGAAGCTAGGATGAAGGCAGATGAAGGCCACTGAGCATGCTGCCATCAGGAACATCTAATCATTCTAATGTTGGCTAGTCAAATAACAGGTAACGTTTTCTGCTAATTGGTATATTTTAAAATCTAGTATAGACTGGAAAATAAACTAACATTTAGGAAAAAAGAAAGATAAAATCTACTCAGGGTAACAAGTGAAGTAGTAAAGAAAAATAATTTCACTCAAGGAATCCTTTCAAAATAAAAACAAAAGTCCTACTGAACCTGAAAATCCAAACAATATAACCTGTCAATATGTGTACTGAATCTTTATCTGTAGAAGAAACCTGGAATAAAGTCATTAATGATGCAGTTTTACAGCCCCTAAGTTCCTAGACTCTAGCATATGGTAAACAGTATGTACTTACAAGCCTTCCCTGAAGCCATCAATCAGCGCTTGGAAGAGAGGTTTATTGTGAGGGATTGTCTGGAGAATGTTCCCATCAGCAGTGACATACCCAATAGCCCACTGACCCAGACGAGTACAGCTCAGCCGGAAAATGTAACTGAGAACAGAGAGAAACAAAATCTTTAAAATACACACTTGCATTAGGGTGGAAAGACAAGACAGAGACAAAAATCAAAAGGACCATCAATAATAGATTCTTTAATGGCTTCAGACCAAAAGCAAAAGACATATAAGTTCAATTCTTAAGTGGCTTGAAAGCATTTATCAAATCATAGTATCTGAATAAGTCAATTCCTCTGATAAACAGACATCAATTCTGCCGCAGAAATGTGGTCACTGGGGAACTAGTAAAAGATCATGTTTCCTCTATTTCAGCAAAGGTCACAGGAGAATAAAGTTCAGGAATAAACCTCTTTGCTTCATTGCACTGACCTGCCAGGTTTGTGAATGAATTTCTGGAGTCGAGCTTTCACTTCATCATATGTCAGAAAAGCCATGTAACCAGGATGAGTTACAGCAAGACTGTTCCAGTTCCTGAGCAAAGAAGACCAGGGCTAAGGAGACAAGAGATCAATCAGACCATTTGGCTCAAGACATACAACCAGCCTCAGAACAATGAAGAACAAAAGGAAAAACAACCTGAATTCTCAATTATAAATTCTCCATTTAGTGTCACATATTTTCAATCATGTTGTTACTTTAAGGGAAGACAAACATGTTTGGGAAATAAGAACTCTGAAAAGCTAAGAAGAAAATTACACATGCTTATAGGGAGAAACTTAACTATACAAAATGAAATTCAGAAAATTTCCAAGCAGCTCTAACCAACAGTAGTGAGGCTAAACAACAAACAAAAACAGAGAAACAGGGCAAGGCCTAGATGTGCAAGTAAGAAGTTTCAAATAAAGGTTTACACAAGGTGGCATATACACCCATTGTTTTTAGAAAAAGAAAGAAATGAGTTCTTTGTGAAGCATCAATACATCTCAATATTACTAATCAAGAATTTCAATACCATAGGAGAAAAAGCTGGAAACATACATAAATGTTCAATAACAGAACTCATTAGATATATTATACCCATCTTTAGGATGTTCTACAACCATTAAAATGATGCAAAGAAGAATATTTAATAATAGAGAAAGATTACAAATGTGAGGGGAATAAAGCAGATTATATAGTTATTCTTTTTACAAAAAAATATGTATATATAAAATAGAGTAGTTTTAACTTTTTTTTTGGCTATAGTTTCTAGAATGAATAAAAATATGTTCATAATAGGCAAAATCCCAAATGTCCAAATGTTATTTTTTAAAAAGGTTTCTCTTCAGAAAAATAGCAATAACTAGTTTAGCCAACGTTTTAGTATCCTACCTGAAAGAGTCGTGTAAAGATGTCGAATTCAAACACTGAAATATAATCATTGCAGGTCAGATCAATAGTGGATTTCAGAGCCATGGCCTCCAGCCCAGAACTGATGGGATGTACTTCATGAAGGGCCTGTCTGAAGCTCTTCCAAGGTACTATTGTCCTAGGATGGGAGTGGGGGTAGGAGAGAAGGCACAGAGTGAGATAACAGATAATTTCAGGCATTGCTACATTCAAGGAAAAGAGAGCCACATTAAGCTCTCACTATCAATTTCAATTTTCTTAAAGAAGCTGAACTATATTTTACATTGAGAACAGAAAGGGCATAAATGATACATTTCTTAACTTTCTAATGAATAAATTAATAATGGAGACATCTTTTTCTACTTTTCTTCGGCAGAATGCTACAAGTTCATTCCCTTTCTCATCCTTCTTCAGACATTTGTTCTATTAGAGAAGCATTGGAAAGAGAGATAAGATTATCCTTTTTGTATAACAGATGTAACCTGTGTCCAGATCTTTACTAACTGAAAGCTTGTGTTTAACTTTTTAAAAGCACATAAAACACTCTGTGTTCTTTTGAGGAACCCACACTATCAAGGACTTCACTAGAGGAATATAGGCTTAAGGTACAGGAAGAACAGAGTTCTGATAGAGATGAAGAAGAAATTATTTAACATAAGAATGATTAAACCCCAGATATGGCTAGCAAAAGATATTGTGGGATTTCTATTTCTCAAGATCTTAAAAAAAAAAAAAAAATCTCATTGCCTTTGAAAAGTTTATGTATTCACCTGCCTGAAAGTAAGAGAACAAGTGGCATTTCAAACTCTTTTCTAATGTAGCTAGTTATTAAGTTAAAGGAACAAGGTTAAACTCATTCCCATTCTCTTCAACTAAGTTTTTAAAAATCACTAATTATTCTATATTTAATGTTTAAACATGATTTTTTTAAATAAATCAAGCGTTTAACAAACTTCAAATCAATATGTAGTATATACCTGAAACTAACTTAATAGTGTGCGTCAACTATATTTCAATTAAAAAGAAAGAAAGCATTTAAAGAGAGATTTACATTAGGATCTGTATATTCAACTAAAATTTTTATTGTTTTCTACCTTTTCAGTTCTTTGAACCAAAATTTCAGAGGATATTCAAGAACATTTATATTAATACTTAGAAACATAAACTTGTCTCATAAATCTGTCTATATAATGTAAGACTTCTGAATATCAAAAAGACAATATAACAAAGTGGAAAGACAAGCCGTAGACTAGGAGAAAATATCTCTAATGTAAGTGACTAACAAAGAGTTAGTATCTTACAATAGGAAAAAGAGAAACAACTCAATAGGAAGATGGACAAGTCAAGAATAGGAATAGGAAGGTCAGAATAAGAATCTTGATTGGTGACAAATGTGAAAAGGTGCTCAATCTCCCTTGTCATTTAGGAATATAAAGCAAAATATGATACCAATTCATATCATCAGTGTTAGTCAAATTGCAGAGCTACTGGAACATGTGTACACTACTTATAGGAATATAAACTGGTACAACCACTGTGGAAAGCAATTAGGCAATATTTGGCAAAGCAGAAGATGTGAAACCCTCTGACTCAGCAATTCCACTTCTAGGTATGTAACTATTGAGAAACTCTTGCATATGAAGACAAATACAATTTTGCTTTCTGCAGCACTGTTTTGCAATAGCAAATAGTTTGAAATGTAAATGTCCATTAACAGCATAATGGATGAGTAAAGAAAGAGAAGAGCATTCAGTCAAAGAGCGTGGGTTTCAACGCAACTGCAAAGGTTTATTTCTTTTAAAAAAAATAATCAGAGCAAAAAAAGGTTGGGAAGTAGGTACACACATACTACTTTTCTGTTTCCCATGTTTTAAATATTCCATCAATAAAAAACTAAACAAAAACCCAAAACACAAGCTTCAGTTCTTCATAGTTCATATTCATTATTTTGAGTCTTACTTTTCCCCAAAAGCTTTCCTCCAAAATTCTGCAGCATCTGCTTTAGTAATCCGAAATGTGTCTCCTTGAAAGAGTCCACTTGGAAAGATTCCTTTTAGTTCTGCCAGCATGTGGCTGAAGATCAGGGACAGTTTGGTTAGGTTTCGCCTACAAATGATCAGAAGTGCAATGATTAAATGAACACATAAAATTATTTTTATTTTAAATGTGCTGAATTCACTACACCAGGTGTGTAATTATAACGCAAGAAAGACTGCTGCATTCACTAGGTCTACTCCTTTCCCTCTGTTCAATGTTTTATGGTAAATAAGAAAAATTTAACAGTGATCTATTTTAAGACTTTTAATTTTAAATTAATCAGATCTAATAACTGAGCATAAACTTACATGAACAAACTTACTTTTTTAGGATGACAGGTAAAGAGGACTCAACAAATAAGTGTAAGAAGTTGTACACTGTTATAACCATTCACTCACAAAAGAAATGTTAGGAAAGCAAAATATATTATTTCCTGCTTTGCATGAACTAATCTGGATGTTTAAATTACCATAACTCATCTAAATTTTAAAAAAAGGGGCTTCCCTGGTGGCGCAGTGGTTGAGAGTCCGCCTGCCGATGCAGGGGTCACGGGTTCGTGCCCCGGTCCGGGAAGATCCCACATGCCGCAGAGCAGCTGGGCCCGTGAGCCATGGCCGCTGAGCTTGCGTGTCCGGAGCCTGTGCTCCGCAACGAGAGAGGCCACAACAGTGAGAAGCCTCTGTACCGCAAAAAAAAATTTTTTTAAATAAAAAAAAAATAAAGGCTTCCCTGGTGGCACAGTGGTTAAGAATCCGCCTGCCAATGCAGGGGGACAGAGGTTCGAGCCCTGGTCTGGGAAGATCCCACATGCCGCGGAGCAACTAAGCCCGTGTGCCACAACTACTGAGCCTACATGCCACAACTACTGAAGCCCACGCACCTAGAGCCTGTGCTCTGCAACAAAGAGAAGCCACCACAATGAGAAGCCCGTGCACCCAATGAAGAGTAGCCCCCGCTCACCCCAACTAGAGAAAGCCCGCGCGCGCAGCAATGAAGACCCAACACAGCCAAAGATAAAATTAATTAATTTTTTAAAAAGTCAATTTTTGTCATACAAGTGGACTATGAAATTTCAAGTCAATTCATGATCAATTTTATTGCCTAAAAATTCTCTTTAATACAGATAGATTTTTCTCTTTTAATCTATACTGGAGGGTCACCACTAGTCCCATCTTTGTCTTTCCTGGATAAAATGCTGCACTAAGTCTCTATAGCCCTAACTTTTCTGCAAAACACTGCTGAAATCTTTCTAATCAGCTTTTCAACAAATCAGCTTCAGTTTTTTGTTTCTTTTGGTTTTTTTTTTTTTTTTTTTTTGCGGTACACGGGCCTCTCACTGTTGTGGCCTCTCCCGTTGTGGAGCACAGGCTCCGGACGCGCAGGCTCAGCGGCCATGGCTCACGGGCCCAGCAGCTCCGCGGCACGTGGGATCTTCCCGGACCGGGGCACGAACTCGTGTCCCCTGCATCGGCAGGCGGACTCTCAACCACTGCACCACCAGGGAAGCCCCAGCTTCAGTTTTTTGATATTTGTCTTCCTGCACTTGTATTAAGTTATATTCTTTCTAGTTTCCTATTTCTGAAAGCACCTACAAAAGTGATAAAATTAATATTCTTTGAAGACAGTCTAAAATAATTCATATGCTAAATAGCTCAAGTAAGATAAAAACTACAAGCACTTATCCAATCCCTAAACTCCATTAACTGTTTTCCTCCTGGTACTTTGAGAGCCTTCAATTATTGCTGGCTAGGACTTTTACTATTTTATCAAAGAGGAAACAAAAATAGAAACTATCGAGAATACATCACAGATAACATGATAGAAAATCTGCAAAGCACAAATTAGTCCCAATGACTTCCCAAAGACTTCTGCAGGACACCAGACTGCACTCAATATTTATATAACATTTTGCCAACTGTTAATCCTTAAAGATAAGCAGGAGAGAGTCCATGATTCCCTTAAGATATGCTAAGCTGTTGAGAACCTACTATGTGTAAAGAGCTATGCTAAACGGTATAGCAGAAAAACGTGTATCAGAGAAAATACTGGGTGGGCCAAAAAGTGCCTTCAGTTTTTTAAGTAAAAATAAAAGACACATTTTTCATTTTCACCAAGAACTTTATTGAACAATGTATTCACCCTTTTGTTCCACTACCTTCTGCCATTTTTCAGGCAACTTCATAATTCCATCTTCCCAAAACTTTTTATCTTTTTGAGCAAAGAACTGTTCTAGGTGACTTTTACAGTCTTTCAGGGAATTGAAATTGTTTCCATTAAGAGAATTTTGTAAAGACCGAAATAAATGGAAATCTGAAGGTGCAATGTCTGGTGAATACAGCAGATGAATCAGAACTTCCCAGCCAAGCTGTAACAGTTTTTGCCTGGTCATCAAAGAAACATGCGGTCTTGCGTTATCCTGATGGAAGATTATGTGCTTTCTGTTGACTAATTCTGGACGCTTTTCGTCGAGTGCAGCTTTCAGTTGGTCTAACTGGGAGCAGTACTTGTTGGAATTAATCGTTTGGTTTTCCAGAAGGAGCTCATAATAGAGGACTCCCTTTCAATCCCACCATATACACATCACCTTCTTTGGATGAAGACCGGCCTTTGGTGTGGTTGGTGGTGGTTCATTTCGCTTGCCCCACAATCTCTTCTGTTCCACACTATTGTACAGTATCCACTTTTCATCGCCCGTCACAATTTGTTTTAAAAATGGAATGTTTCATTATGTTTCAGTAGAGAATCGCATGCGGAAATATGGTCAAGAAGGATTTATTCGCTTAACTTATTTGGAACCCAAACATCAAAGCGATTCACATAACCAAGCTAGTGCAAATGATTTTCAACACTTGATTTGGATATTTTGAGTATGTCGGCTATCTCCAGCATGGTATAACGTTGATTGTTCTCAATTATTGTTTCGACTTGATAGCTATCAACTTCCAACTGGTCTACCCGACCGTAGAGCATCGTCCAGTGAGAAATCTCCAGCATGAAACTTCAAAAACCATTTTTGACACGTTCGATCAGTCACAGCACCTTCTCCATACACCGCACAAATCTTTTGTGCATTTCAGTTGCGTTTTTACCTTTCTTGAAATAATAAAGCATAATATGCTGAAAATGTTGCTTTTTTTCTTCCATCTTCAATATTAAAATGACTACACAAAAATTCACCAATTTTTATGTCTTTTTTTTTTTTTTTTTTTTAGCGGTACGCAGGCCTCTCACTGCCGTGGCCTCTCCCGTTGCAGAGCACAGGCTCCGGACGCGCAGGCTCAGCGGCCATGGCTCACGGGCCCAGCCGCTGCGCGGCATGTGGGATCTTCCCGGACTGGGGCACGAACCCGTGTCCCCTGCATCGGCAGGCGGACTCTCAACCACTGCACCATCAGGGAAGCCCCCGATAAGTCTTTTTTTAAATGCACACTGATATGACAGCTGTCACATACAATCTAACAAAATTGTTTTGAATGAAGTTAAAGACAACCAAGTGCTACTAGAGCCATCTTGCAGAAAAAACTGAACGAACCTTTTGGCCCACGCAATACATATATCATACTCCCAAGGTTACAACAGAACTCTTTCTGCAAGAAACAGGTTTGAATCTTACTTCTTCCTGAAAATGTCTTTCCTTAGTTTCTCCAATGTCATCCTCTCTTGGTTCTCCTACTTGCTTTTGTTCTTCCTTTGGCTATTCTTTCTATTCTCCTAACATAACTATTTCCCAAGAATTTGCTCTCTATCATTTTCCTTTATTTCCCCATGTACTCTCTTGACTCTTCCTTTGCAATCTCAAGGCTTCAAAAACTGCTTTGCAAAAGATTCCCAAATCTTAGCCCTTAGTAGCTTTCCAACTGCCTACTGCATTTCTCCATTCAAATGTTAGCATCACAAAACAACACATTCAAAATTAAACTAACCTTCCTTGGGGGTTGGGGGGGGTCAGTAATAACAGATTTTGGGAATTTGGGATTAACAGATACACACTACTACATACAAAATAGATAAACAACAAGGACCTACTGTAGAGCACAGGGAACTATATTCAATATCTTGTAATAACCTATAATAGAAAAGAATATGAAAAAGAATATATATATAGGGCTTCCCTGGTGGCGCAGTGGTTGGGAGTCCGCCTGCCAGTGCAGGGGACACGGGTTTGAGCCCTGGTCCGGGAAGATCCCACATGCCGCGGAGCAGCTAAGCCCGTGCGCCACAACTCCTGAAGCCCTGGCGCCTAGAGCCCGTGCTCTGCAACGAGAGAGGCCACCACAATGAGAAGCCCGCACACCGCAACGAAGAGTAGCCCCCGCTCACCGCAATTAGAGAAAGCCCACGCACAGCAGCAAAGACCCAACACAGACAAAAATAAATAATAATAAAATTTAAAAAAAAAGAATATATATATACAACTGAATCATTTTGCTATACATCTGAAACACTGTAAATCAACTATACTTCAATTAAAAAAAAGAAAAACAAATTTGTTACTTGGAATTAAATAAATCTTTATACCTCTAAAAAATAAATAAACTAACCTTCTTTCTCAAACCTGCTCTTTCTTCATGTTCTCTATTTTCTGTATTTAATGACACCATCTTACTTCCCACAAGTTCAGAACCTTAGAGTCAGTCATCTTAGCTGCCTCCATTTTCTTTATTCTGCATATCTGACTTGTCAATTTGCTAATCATTTGTTGTCAATCCTACCTTTGAATTTGTATTATTATTCTAATATGCACTCCTTGCTACCTGCGCCTACCTACTCCATAATTCAAACTTCCGTCTTCAGTCTATTCCTATGCACGTTCAATCATACCACATATAACTGCCTTTCAAGGAGGGGAAAAAAACAATTTCTACAGTACCAATGGGACAAAATCCAAACTCAACTTTGATTTTTAGACTTTCCACTAACCTGGGTCTAACCTACCTTTATAACTAATTTCACTAGTATATTCTACTCAAACTGAACATTTTACCTCTTCTTATACATACTACCGTTATTCGCTTTTGCACCTCTGAACCACTGCTTATTTGTTCCTTAGTCTGCAAAAGACCCAGCTTAACTGCCATTTCCTAAGAAGCCAGCTAGAAGCAATAAACCTCTAAAATACCCCCAGTATTTTCACTGAAGTTCTCTTATGTCATCTGAACCCATCTTGTACTACAGTTATTTGTGTACATGAGGGCTGAATTCACTTCTGATATATATTTATATCCCTTTGGCATCTGGCATAATTTCCAACCTTTATTATAGCTTTAGAAAACATCTGACTGCATACTGTGTGCTAGGCACTAGGGATGGATACAACAATGCAACAAAACAAAATTCCTGGTTTTATAGCATTCACATTCCCATGGCAGAGTATCAGGTAGTAGAAGAAAAAGGCTTTGAAGAAAAACAAAGGAGGGTATGAGAAGAGAGGCATGTTAAGATTGCTGTTTTAGAGGGGGTGGTCTTAGGAACCTCTCTTATTGTTGATTTTTAAGCCAATTCTGAAGTGAAGGCAGGAAGCGAGTCTTTGGATGACTGGGCCATGTCAGCATCTTTGACTCTTTAAATAATTTTCCACTGAGAATCTACCAGGTATCCAGTACTATGCTAAATCAGAGATAAAATATACATACCAAAATATAATGAACAAAAAGCTTTTTTAATTTGTGAAGTAAGCCACAAAAAGGTGAAAGTTATTGACCACAAAGATGTAATGGCACCAGGTGCCTAAGAGCAATTTGAAGTGCTGACTGAAATAGTTACTGAAAATCAATTTAAGACACTTTCATACTCAAGGATGCATCCCCCAAAAAGCCAGCTTACATTTCTGAAAACCACCAGAGATGTGCACTGTAAGCATCACACTTCTTAAAATGAAAAAAAAAGAATCTACAAAAGCCCATGGGTCAAGGTATTTTGTAAGTGGTCTGAGTTTAAATTCTGTTTCAATAACATTTTAAGGCCTTAGGCTTATGGCTCAGTGTCTACAGTGTATAGGGCATAATTTAATCAGCAAATCTGTCTAAACATGTAAACTTAGAACAATGAGGCATGATGGATATTTGGGCTTATTACAAGTAAGCAATACATTTCGAAATTCTGTCAGCAGTTACTTCAATTCATACAATATGTTCTAACATTTCTCCAAATATCCACAAAGAAACACAACTGTTCTATTTTTTGTAAATGCCCTGAAGACAAAACTTTTCTTTCTTTGAGTAGCAGCCAGTAGGATCAATACAAGCTTTTCTTTAACTCAGTATTTGAAGGTCATTTTTACTACCTTTCACGCTAACCATTTACATCTAAGTAACTGCAAATTCTACTCTATAGCTTCCATCTTTCCCTTCTCTTGTCCTCTCACAACTTCCCCATAATCAAATGCTGATTCAGTATGCAGTGTCAATTTTTAAAAAGGTTCAAGACTGGTGTGAGTTCTTTTCCTCCTACCTCAGGTCCTACTCTAAAAGCCAATGTACCTTTGTACCTCAGGCCTAAAGTAATGGTATACATTTTCTTGTGCATAATTTCAGCTAGTAAGGGACTAAGATTTATATGTCACTAATACTTAAGTATATAAAAATTAAATGCACAATTATAGCTTCTGTTTTAGCTTCGAAAGTAGAAAGATAAATACAACCTGATAGAAACCACAATCACCATTTCTATAGAGCAAGCAAGACAGTGTGGGAAAGTAGCCTTTATATGAATATGAGACAAACAGAAAACTCCTCAAATGATGCCAACCAATGCATTTTCTATTACACAAAATACTGAAAAACAAGCTGCCTTGTAACTCTTGGCCAAAAGTACCTTGCAGAGAAAGAGGAAATGGAAAAAAGAACATAGTATGGGGAGATATATTAACCCTCTACATTAAAATGTATTTATTAATGTTTAAGACAAGTACGGAGAGTAGTACCACTCTTTTTTGTTTTAATGAGAATGTTCCATCCCTTAGAAGTACAATAAAAGTTTCAAGAAGAAAAAGACTGTTGAGAAATGAATATTCAGAGATTGAGATCTTCTTGGACTTCCCTGGTGGCGCAGTGGTTAAGAATCCGCCTGCCAATGCAGGGGACATGGGTTCAAGCCCTGGTCCGGGAAGATCCCACGTGCAGTGGAGCAACTAAGCCTGTGCGCCTCAACTACACCCGTGCGCCACAACTACTGAGCTTGCGCTCTAGAGCCCGCAAGCCACAACTACTGAAGCCTGCATGCCTTACAGCCTGTGCTTGGCAACGAGAAGCCACCGCAATGAGAAGCCTGCACACCCCACGAAGAGCAGCCCCTGATCGCCACAAGCAGAGAAAGTCTGCATGCAGCAATGAAGACCAACGCAGCCAAAAATAAATAAATATATTTATTTATTTATTTTAAAAAAGAGAGAGAGGTTGAGATCTTCTAGAAAAATATTAAATGATGACTTACAAAACAATCAGTCCAATATATTCATAAAGATATTCTCACTTAAGGTTACTTTTTCTGAAACTCCATTTTGACAGTCAGAGATAAATTCTAGAACTGACAAGCATGCTCTGTTTATTCTTTCTACAAAGGAGTACCTGAAAACATATATGATAATAGTCAAGACGACTAGAAATCTAAAATGTATTTCCTGGTCTCGCATTAATTTATTGTGTCCTGTGACGTTATTTAACCTCTCTGGGCCTCCATTGATTCCAATGTAATATAAGGAAGCTGGAACCAATTACTCTTAAAGATATCTTTCCATTTATAAAAATGTATAAATTTATGCTATATCACTGATTTGAAACTGGAAAAGAAACCTTAACTTCAGCAGTTTAATTTCATAAGATTGAAGAAGACATGAGAGAAAGAAAGCTAGCACTTTATCCTTATGTGACAGAGGACTAGAAATTATGTTAAGAAATAATAATTTTTAAAAGTATATTTTATTTCTTCCTGCAAAGAATTTAAATAAACTTATATCTTATGGAATTTAAACGAACAGTTAATTGTATGAACCATATATGGGGATAAATTAAAATACTGTTATCTACTCGTAACACTAGGGATCTGGCTAAATTCCAGAATCTGTAGTGAATTACTTTACTCAAAGAATTTTATCATTTCTGAAGAAATAACATGGAAACATCAAAAATCATCTCAGCTATATGAAAATACTATCACGTGTGAAAATGATTCAAAGACTCAGAAGTCTTTTTGATTTTTAAAAAGAGAAGTGGGGCTTCCCTGGTGGCGCAGTGGTTGAGATTCCGCCTGCCGATGCAGGGGACACGGGTTCGTGCCCCGGTCTGGGAAGATCCCACATGCCGCGTAACTGCTGGGCCTGTGAGCCATGGCCGCTGAGCCTGCGCGTCCGGAGCCTGTGCTCCGCAACGGGAGAGGCCACAACAGTGAGAGGCCCACATACTGCAAAAAAAAAAAAAAGAGAAGTGGAGCTTTCCTTTTGAAAACAATAATTTAGTTAATATGTATATAATTATAAAATTCTTCCAATTTCTGTTTGACTTTTATAATAAAAAAAATTTTATAATAAAACATTGGGGGAAAACCCCAATAATCTATTTTAATAATATCTGTAGACCCAATGATCCTGTACTTCCCAGCAGGTAAACTTCAGAATGATTAACACAATACAATGATTGACAAACAAACTGCACAACATTATACAATACCATTTTGGAGTTGTAAAATATTTCCCAAATGAGGTCACAATATAGCTCACTCTTTGCCATTCAGCCATGGTGTGAGCTGTAAAACCTACATAGATGATGATAAATAATTATACTGCTCAATAGTGAAGTGATCAATACTTTTAAGTATTTCATTTACTGGTACTATTTCAGTGATAACTGTGCTGCTTTTTCTATTCATTAAACTCCAAAACCTTATATGCAAACACTAGTGGTATCCAAAGAATGCTGAGTGAGAACATACTGAGATGACATTTATAACTCAATAGCAGCATCCTCTGCTCACAGTAATCAGCTTTAAAAATGGATACAACGGAACTTCTTTCAACAAAGCTTCACAGGAAGTCAATGAAGTACTGTTTAACTCTTATCTGCTTAAGCTGCTAAAAAAAGGGGGGGGGACAGCGAGGCAAAAAGCATCACCTATTCAAAAAAATTCTAAGCCAATATATCTAAAAATATCAATGGCCTTTTTCACTAAACATATTAAGTCTATTTGATAATATACTAATGGTCCTGCTTCTGAGCCCCCCAAGTTACATGGTAACAGATTACAACATTATCATTCAGAGCATTTTGAGCTGTTTCATAGAATTTTAAACCTAAAGAAAAACTAATCTAATTCACCAGGTAAAAGGGAAGGCAGCAGCCCACATGAGAATCTCCAACATACCCCTCATACTTCTATCAGATTAATCTTAAAACACAGATTCAATCTCCTTAATCCTTCTACACCAAAATTCTCAATGACTTCCCAATAACCACCAAAAAAGTTCAAGTTGCTCTGCTTGTAAGTCAAAGCACTCACAATATGGTCCTGATTCGCCTTTCTAGACATATACTACTCAGTATTTCCCAAAACATTCTATACTTTCCAGGCCCCAGGCCTTCAGTGATGGTGTTACATCAGTAATATATGTCCTCTCCTTCTCTAATAGTTAACATTAAGAGCTTACTGTGTATCAGATACTTTGTTAAGCTACATGTATACCTCATTTAATTCTCATAATAATGCTTTGAAATAGAAATTACTAATCCTATTTTACAAGGAGAAACAAAGACTTAGTGACATCAAATAACCTGCCCAAGGTCACAGAGCAAATAAGTAGCAGAGCAGGTCTGTGATTCAAGAGCCCAGGCTTGCTGGTATGATACGTATTTCCTTTCCAATGACTATGGTTACTGAAGTCCTGCCCATTCAAAATTCATTTTAAATGCTATCTTCTTGGTGTGGATGCTGGGGGCGGGGGAGGGGGGGCAGGCGGGGCGGGGGGGCAGGCGGGGAAGGATTCCCAGTCTTCATTCAATGTCTACTTTCAAACTCAGACACCCCACACCACCTTGCTCACACTCTGTACTGGCTTCATCATGTTTTACTTTGTATCAGTTGTCCTATTCCCCAGCTGAATGACAACTCCTTAAGGGCAGGGGCAGTGAAGGTGCCTTACACACTCTATGCCCTACAGTGGTGACCAGACTGCCTTGCACTTAACTACTTATTTTTAAAATAAACTTTTTATTTTGGAATTTTAGATTTACAGAAAAGTTGCAAAGATAGTACAAAGCATTCCCATATACCCCTCATTCAGCTCTGGTTTCCCTTAATATATTACTGTTGTACATTTGCCAAAACTAAGAAACCAACATCAGTACAGTGCTATTAACTAAACCCTAGACTTTATTCAGGTTTCACCAGTTTTTTCCATTAATGTCCTTAACTATCCTGGGATCCAATCTAGGATATTACGTTATATTTATTCGTCACATCTTCTTAGTCTCCCCTGGTCTGTAAAAGCTTCTTAGTCTTTCCTTGTTTTTCATGACCTTAATAGTTTTGAGGAGTACTGGGGTTAGGTATTTTGTAGAACATGTCTCAATATGTAAAGCCGATGTTTTTCTCATGCTCTGACTGGGGTTACGAGTTATGGACACAATATCACAGAAGTGAAGTGCCTATCTCAACACATCATACTGGAGGGTACATGAAGTCCACATGACATCACTGGTGATGTTAACCTTGACCACCTGGTTAAGGCAGTAAGTATTTGCCATGCTTCTCCACTGTAGTCACTACTGGAAAAGATTTATTTTTTCACAGATATATTCCTTCTTTCCTAACTCATGTAGAACAGATCACTTACACCCATCAGTATTTTTAAATGATTAATGTGATACATTCTCATTAAAGCACACACCATAGAGACATAATATTTATAAGTTAATACCTATGGTGTTAGTGTGGTTGGAAAAAAACAAAAATAGCTTAAAACTCATTGTGAACATTCAGCAAATGTTCACTAAGTTACATTAACTTATGGTACTATCATCATTATTTCCTAAAGAGTTCAAGAATATAATCAGACTTCTCTATATTTCAAAACAACCTTTGAACTGACTCAACGCAAGTTCTGAAAGACAGCTATGTAAGTTACATACACTGGAGCATCTGTCTGCAGCTAAAAGCATATTAACCCTGAGAACTGATTACTATTTCTCTATACCAGTTCCTTAAGGAACATACAAACACATCAGTAACATAATACAGAAACCTCCAAAACTTCTCATACCCTCCCCCTGCAACAAATGACAAAACCCACCAAGCACTTTTCAGAAGTTTTATCCTGTGAATTTAAAAAATAAACTTAAAAGTATATAGATACATAGACAGACAAAGCAAATTATATACCGAGCAAGAGACAGCTCTAATACAATCTAATCAAGTATATAGAAAGTATATCTAATTATCATTAATTATTTAACTCCTGAGTATATGACATATCAGACATCCATTTCCATTTAAATATACTGTTTCTCTGAACAAACACAGAGTAGCTACTAAACTTCGTTATTCTCAAAACTTGGGAAAGATAATGAAATTTTCTTTATCTATCTGCATCTCCTCTGTTTGGAGTCATCAATACCAGAAAAATCTTCATCACTGCCATTTTCTTCAATATATTTTCCATGAAAAATAATCCTCCTCAAGTTCAAGATTCTATGTCTCTGTAAAACTCTGGTATTAGCATTTTACTTATTTAGTTAGTAGTATTTAGTATTTAATTAGTAGTATTTTTATCAAATTCAACATACTTTTATTAAAAAGCTATAAATAAAGACAACATCA
Source organism: Mesoplodon densirostris (assembly GCF_025265405.1). Lineage (NCBI taxonomy): Eukaryota > Metazoa > Chordata > Mammalia > Artiodactyla > Ziphiidae > Mesoplodon > Mesoplodon densirostris. The sequence goes on along the minus strand of NC_082667.1, from coordinate 112,264,677 downwards.
GGTAACACAGGAAAGAAGGTGTTCCTGGCCCTGACTAGTTATCAAAGCAGACTCACATTTAGGCAGACTTTGGTGAGTGCAAGAGTGAAGTATCAATAAAAATGAAGAGTCACATGAGCATGAGTAGGAGAAGCACTAATTAAAACTAGTATAATTCAGGAGGCTTCTTGGATTTTAAAGAATAGATGGGATTTTAACAGACAATATGGAAGGGAAAGGGATTCTAAGCCAAGGGAATGACCAAAGCAAAGGCTCAGTAGAACAAAGTTCAGGGACTCAAAAATAAACGAACATGGCTAGAATGTAGAATCATGGCAGCATAGGATAAAACTGAATAACACAGGCAGGACTCAAAATGTAGAGATTTAACTACCGGGGTGAGAGATATTACAAACGCAGCAGGAAGTTATTAAGGGTTTGGAACTGGGGAGTGACATCGAATCTGTTTCGAGGCCATAAATGACAGCAAGCAGTATGAAAGATGAAACAGTGAGGAAACGACAAAAGCAGCAAGCTCAATCAGGATGGTACTGCAGTAGAAAGGTAATGGGAGCCCAAACACGGGCAGTAAAATAAGACAGATTTGAGAGATACTGCAGAAGTAAAACCAAGAAGATGAGATGACTGAGTAGGAGAGAGAAGATGATGAACCTGAAACTGAGCCTGAGCAGCTGAGAGTAGGGTCTTAAAAAAATACATATATATTAATAAAGCTAATACATTTAAAGGGCTTACTATGTGTCAGGCATTTTAGATTTTTTATTATTTAATTAATTTTCATTCACAATCCTCTAAGATTGATTCGATTATCCTCACTTTATACATTAACAAACCTCAGCTGAAAGAAATTAATCCAAGATGCAATCTCAGTAACTCACACCTGTCACCACTACATAATATTAACTGAGGGAACTCAGAAGAGGAAGTTGGTTTGCTAATGAAGAGGATACATTCAATGTTCAGACATGGCGAGTGTGAGGTGTCTGAAAGATATTAATATGGCATGTCTAGCAGGCAGCTTGGGAAAGAGGAGCAAGTAGGGAAAGAGATTTGTGAAATCATGTATAAGACTGTTGACACTGTTGGGAGTGACCTGTCTGTCTGCTAATTCCCTCACAAAGGATAATCAAAATGAAATAGAATATTTATCAAACCAACATGTTGCACACCTTAACCTTAAATAATGCTGTAAGCCAATTATATCTCAATAAAATTTTAAAAATTAAAAAGAAGGACTTCCTTGGCGGTCCAGTGGTTAAGATTCCACTCTCCCAATGCAGGGGGCGCAGATTCGACCCCTGGTCAGGGAACTAAGATCCCGCATGCCACGCTGTGTGGCCAAGAAAAAAGAAAATTAAAAAGAAACTGAAGTACAGTTTTGAAAAGATTTGGAATTTCTCCCTTTGGGAGTAGGGGGGTAGGTAGTATGATGGAGTCAGAAAAGGACAGGAGTGGCAGGCTTCTCTTATTTAAAACAAAAACAAAACCATGTGAAAAATGTTTGGAAACACTGGGCAATCAATGTTTTAAGTGTGCTATATTCACCCTTATAAGAATATCGTGCTAATTTTTTTAGTTGTTCTCACATGAGGCAGAATTAATGCCACTCTTTGAGACCCAATCTTTGTTTCTCCATATCTTCTATGCAGATGAAACACACTGAGTTGATGAAAACGCACTGAGTTTCTTAACACTTCTTCACAGATTCTCAAATGTTAGGGCTTCTAGCACCTATTCAGCAGTATTTATCATACTTCCCAGCAGGAAAACTTATATGGAACTTAAGTATTAGAGGCACTGTGCAAAAGTAAACAACATTTACTGTGTTTACTAAACCCAGTAAAGTAAAACTCGTGATAAAATTTCAATTATTGTCAAAGGAGCAGAGGTATATTCATGAATGGGGGAAAATAAAGCATAAGAATACATAAAAAATGGAGAAAAATCATAAATGTATCTTGACTTGAATACAAGAAATTTAAAAGCTTCATAAGAGTTCCAAATTAAACCTCTCATGATGAATTTGTAAAAATCTTCAGAATGCACAAACTTTAAATCTAACAAATTTAGAGACATAACTAAAAATATAAAAGGTAATTTAATAACAGAATACAATGAACTCTATTCCAGTAATTTTCACTAATTTATTTATTTCATAAACATTGAATGCTTACTATATGGCAAGCACCATACTTAAACTTATTTAGGGGAAATGGACTATTCCAAACCCTGAGTAAACCAAAAACCATTAAATAGAGTAGGTATCAAAATCCATTCCCCACTCTCACATACAGACACAGTCATATACACATGTGTGTACAAGCATGCGTATTAGACCATGATGGTATTACGGAAGAATTTTTGCTATACGTTCCCCATAAAAGCTAACTCTTATTTCTACAAGCTGTTCAAAAATACAGAAAGAGAACTCATTCATTTTGATTACTTCCATAATCAAAGACCATGAGAAAAAAACTATATGCTAATTTCACTTACCAGAATAGATGGCAAAATCCTAAACGATTATTAAATAGAATCCAGTGAAGCATTATATATCACCCTAGATATCTGCCCCAAAGAAATTAAAATATATGCCCACACAAAGATTTGGACATGAATGTTCCTATTAGCTGTATTTATAATAGCCAAAAACTGGACACAACTAAAATGTACATCCAACAGGTGAACAGATAAACAAATTGTGGTACACCCATATAATAAAACTACTTAGCAAACAGAGGAATAAGCTATTCATATGCAATATATATATATGATTATTTCATAGAGCCAATGACTTTATTTCCACTATAGTTCACTTACCGCCTTAGTCCAAACCACCATCATCCTACCTGGATTACTGCATTTGACTCCAGACTGGTCAGTCATCTTGTTCTTTCTGGATTGCTTGGCAATGAGCTAACTAGGACCAGGGGCTCCTCCTAACATCTTCCCAAGGGACTTCTGCAGTCTCTAGTTACCAGACAGCTGGTTCTTAGTAACTCCTGTAAATAGGTGGCACCCAAGACTCACACTTTTTACCTCACTTATCACACTGACCCCCATAAAAAGAGAGAGTGCAGGGGTGCATTGGGGTAGGTTGAGTCCCTTTCCTGGAGTCCAGTCTCATGATACAGCCAACTGTGCTCAACTCAAATACTCCTCTCCACAGGACACCAAGAGAATATGGCGTCTCTATACAGGATCATCCTTCCACCTATGAATTCAAGCCTGATGTTCACCTGGAATGTACTGAGAGCAAGATCTCAAAAATACTTGCTGAATGAATACTTGCATAAAGAAAACTTCAGTAGCCTGTGAACCAAGACATTTCTTTTTTAAAAATTATGATAAAATATACATGACATAAAATTTATTACTTCAACTATTTTGAAGTGTATACAACATTTTTCTTAACAATTTGCTCCCTCCTGTAATTTTTCAATAAGTGTATATCTCTAATTTTTTGTTTTGTTTTTTGGGGTTTTTTTTTGTGCTGTACGCGGGCCTCTCACTGTTGTGGCCTCTCCTGTTGCGAAGCACAGGCTCCGGACACGCAGGCTCAGCGGCCATGGCTCATGGGCCCAGCCGCTCCGCGGCATGTGGGATCTTCCCAGACCGGGGCACGAACCCGTGTCTCCTGCATCGGCAGGCGGACTCTCAACCACTGCGCCACCAGGGAAGCCCTCTAATTTTTTTTTTTAATCAAATACTTTGGTCCTGCTTTTTGTGAACCAGGCATTATTCTAGGTGCTTTCTAAACATTAACTTATTCATTATAATACTCACAACAATCCTATGAAAGCACTTTTAATGAGATATCTGAGGCAGAGAGAAGTAACTTGTCTAAGGTCATATACTGAGATAGTATATGGCAGAGGAGTCCATCTGGCTGATCCAGCTCACACACTTAGCATCTAACACAACGACTGCTTTAACCTCACTGCGCCATACTACATGTTTACTGACCTGTGTGTGTGCCACTAAGTGAAAGTCACACTGAGAAACTGCAATTAGGCAGTACCTTAATCACTCACCTAGTCTATAAAACCTTAATCCAGTGATAAAAAATAAAATAGATAATATTCAGTCACATACAGGCCTAAAGAGCCCTTCACAAAAGTTCATGTCAAGAGAACTTAGCTCAAGCTCACTGTTAACAGCAATAATGATGAAAGATTTCCTTTCTTAAGTGGCTTTTTTTTTTTTTTTTTTTTTTTTTTTTTTGTGGTACGCGGGCCTCTCCCTGTTGTGACCTCTCCCGTAGTGGAGCACAGGCTCCGGACGCGCAGGCTCAGCGGCCATGGCTCACGGGCACAGCCGCTCTGAAGCGTGTGGGATCTTCCCGGTCTGGGGCACGAACCCGTGTCCCCTGCATCGGCAGGCGGACTACTCAACCACTGCGCCACCAGGGAAGCCCCTTAAGTGGCTTTTTAATCATGCTCTTTGAAGTTAGAACAGAAGAATAGAAAAAGGATCACTATAATCTGGTTCAATGTTACAGGGAAAATAAAACATTCAACTAATTATTTTAAATGTAAATAATATAAGAAAAATACCGTAAGAATAAGAATGAAACAAGTTAAGAAATATTAACTCTGAATACTTAAATCATTTAGATATATTTTATTAGACACTAAGCAGGATGAGTGTTTTGCATGTAAAGGAGTGGGGGGAGGGTTTAAACAAAGAGGAAAGAAAAATGCTAATGAACGTTTTTTATTCCATTTCTTTAACAAATTTAATACATAGGATTTAAGCTTTCCGAAGATAATATATATTTCAGGTTCAATACACAGTAAGTAAAAGTAAAAAAAAATACATTGCCAGGATTCAAGTTCATAATGCTTCTAACATTTTCATACTACTAGGTACCTCTAGCAAGCATTTGCTGCTTTGTATACTACAGCCTGGCAAAAAAAAAAAAAAAAAAATTCTTGTAGCCAGCTTTTGAGCTTGTTCTTTAAGATGTTCTAATTTAAATGCAGTTGTAGACTTCACAAGTATTATGGTTTTAGAGCAAGTCTTGGTTGGCACTATTAGAGCAACGTGATTAGAAAAGGCTTTTGCACATTCTACTTGACATTCACTGCCTACTTCTCTATACTGCTCTGGTTTTATAAAAGTCACCACTGATGTTTTGAGGGGAGGCAAGGGAGGGTACCTTCACATTCTCTCTCTCTTTATCTGCATAATCAAGCCTATGCTCTATTAGAAATATTATAAGTGAAATTCTCTTGCTATGTGAATACCTAATGCTGTAGTAAATCACAGTATTGATATTTTTTGTGTTCAAATGACATGCCTATTAAAATGTTTTAACTTCCCCAAGTTTATGTAGTTTACCATTTCATATACTACTTGAAATATAGCCTCCATGGGATCATTTCTGCAATGTGAAATGAAATACACAATCATCATTCCTTTACATTCAAACAAAGAAAACCAAAGTAATTGGTTATAAACATGTGGGAGATAAGCTTAAAAAAAAAAAAAAAAAAAGGCCCTGGCACTTACTAGCTGTATGTACTTGGGTAACATATTCTAACTTTCCAAGCCTCGGTTTCCACATTTATAAAGTGTAAAATACATAAAGGCAAAGGCCATTTTCATTTTGTTCAACATAAAAGAGAGACTGCCCAATTAATATGTGTGGCGAGGTAGGGAGCAAGTAAAGACTAGACCACATTTGAACTTTTCAGGCATATAGCAAGCACGTAATATTAATGGCATCTGAATTTGCAAAAATCTCAAATTAAATTTTAGATCGAGACTCCTGCTTTCAGCCAAGAGGGAACTGCAGGGACTGGATTTATCCTCCTTGAAAGAACTGAAAAATTGAACAAAACATATGAAATAATGGTTTCCAGACAGTAGACATCATGCAGCAGAGGACTGTGATCCCTAAGAGAGGGGAAACAAACAGAAGTGAACTCCATGACTGACTGAACTTACTGCCTGGAGTTTCTAGGCCTCAGCACTGGGAGGGGGAACTCAGGCAGAGCCTGATAGTCTCTTGAGTTGAGGAGACAGAATTGTGAGTTTGGGGAAACCATGGCAGTTGGAGTCCTCAGTACAGAATACAAGAGAGGAGAGAGCTGCGTAGAGAGAGGAAGCTTAGGAGATCTACAGCTGAGCACTGATGAACACAGGGAAAGAACCACCTGAAAGGAGTACAGCAAACACTCCCCAGTTCTCACAAAGGAGGAGGAGGGGGGTGGAAATCTGTAGATGGGTAGAGCACGGGTAGAATCTAGCATGTGGCTAGATTAAAAGCTATTCATATATCCAGAGAAAACTCTAATCTGAAAAGATACATGCACCCTAATGTTCACAGCAGCACTATTCGCAATAGCCAAGACATGAAAGCAACCTCAATGTCCATCAACAGATGTATGGATAAAGAAGATGTGGGGTGTATGTGTGTGCATGTGTATACACATACATATACACACATAATGGAATATTACTCAGCCATAAAAAAGAATGAAATAATGCCATTTGCAGCAACATGATGGACCTAGAGATTATCATACTAAGTGAAGTAAGACAGAGAAAGACAAATACCATATGATATCACTTATATGTAGAATCTAAAAAAATGATACAAATGAACTTATTTACAAAACAGAAATAGACTCACAGACATACAAAAAAAACTCATGGTTACCAAAGGGGATAAGGGGCGGGGGGAGATAAATTAGAAGTTTGGGATTAACATATACACACTGTTATATATAAAATAAACAGGGCTTCCCTGGTGGCGCAGTGGTTGAGAGTCCGCCTGCCGATGCAGGGGATGCGGGTTCGTGCCCCGGTCTGGGAGGATCCCGCGTGCCGTGGAGCGGCTGGGCCCGTGGGCCATGGCCGCTGGGCCTGCGCGTCCGGGGCCTGTGCTCCGCAACGGGAGAGGCCACAACAGTGAGAGGCCCGCGTACCGCAAAAAAAAAAAAAAAAAAAAAAAGATCTATTAAAAAAAAAATTTTTTTAAATAAACAACAAGGACCTGCTGTATAGCACAGGGAACTGTATTCAATATCTATAATGGAAAAGAATCTGATAAAGAATAAATATACACACATACATAGAGAGAGAGAATTACTGCTGTACACCTGAAAATAACATGACACTGTATTACAAAATTAACTATACTTCAATTAAAAAAAGGTTAATTAAAAAAAACAAAAGCTATTCTGGCCCTGCCTAACAAAGTTTAAAAGGATCAAACTATTCAGCTGTATCCCAGAACACAGCTCAAGAATATTTATAAGAATACAAAGTATCCAGCACCTACCACAGTAAAATTAACAATGTCTAGCATCCGATCAAAAATTAGCAAACATGCAATGAAGCAAGAAAGTATGACTTAGTGAGGATAAGAACAAATCAATAGAATTAAATCCATGAGTGACATAGATGACAGATCTGACAGACAAGGATATCCAAAGTTATTATAACTATAGTTTATTTATACAAAAAGGTAGAGAAACTCTTGTACATGTTAAGACATGGAAAACATAAAAAAGATCTAAATCCAACTTCTAGAAATGAAAACTAAAATGGAAGGGACTCGCAGCAGATTAACTACTGCAAAAGAAAAGATTAACTGACTCAAAAACACAGTGATAGAAACTCCCCAAAATAAAACACTGAAAAAAAGTGAGCAAAGCACCAGTGGCCTGTGGGACAATATCAAGTGCCCAAATATATATATAAATGGAGTCCCCTGAAGGAGAGTAGAAGGAAGGGAACAAAAGAATTTTTTTCTGAAGAAATTATAAGATAAAAATTTTCAAAAACTATAAATTTTAGATTAAAATAGTACAAAGAGCAAATTATGACATTGTCATATCTCTTTCCCAAGTCCAAAGAAGACATTTCTATTCCACCCAGGAACCTTTATCCACTGAACCCCTCAAGACAACAATCTAAGCAGCTACAACCTATCCACAGGACCAGCAATTATTAAAATCTATTTACCAGCCTTGATATTCTGTTCCCTTGAAATGTACAATGGTTCAAACATAAAAAGGGGTGAGATTAGCCTGCCTTGCGCCAGAATTATAAAGCAGTATTGGAACAGTATAACAAGTCTACTCTTTAAGAGATTAGAAGGAACAGTACCAAAATGACAGCAGCATTAATCACTTTCAAAAATGGCTATAGCATTTCTGAAATGTAGACATCAATATAGCAGTTCTTAAAGTGTGTTATGCAATCCCTAGGAGTCCTTGAGACTCTTTCAGAGGGTCTGCGATGTTAAAATTATTTCCATAATAATATTAAGACACCACATGATTCATCTTTTCCACTGTGTTGATACTTGCATTGAAGGCACAAAGTTGGGTTGAGTCTGCTGGTGCCTTAGCTGAATCAAGGCAGGAGCACTGAACTGTACGTGTAGGCACTGTACTCTTCACCATGACTTGCAGTAAAAACAAAAACAAGGGCCTCCCTGGTGGCGCAAGTGGTTGAGAGTCCGCCTGCCGATGCAGGGGATACGGGTTCGTGCCCCGGTCTGGGAGGATCCCATATGCCGCGGAGCGGCTGGGCCCGTGAGCCATGGCCGCTGAGCCTGCGCGTCCGGAGCCTGCGCGTCCGGAGCCTGTGCTCCGCAACGGGGGAGGCCACAACAGTGAGAGGCCCGCATACCGCAAAAAAAAAAAAAAAAAAAAAACAAAAAAAAACAAAAACAAAATGCTAGTTGCACTTAAGAATATCCTTGATGAAGCAGGATAGACCATTAATTTTATTAAATTTTGAATACTGAGGACATTTTTTAAAACACTGTGTGTGACAAAATAAGAAGTACATGAAAAGCACTCCTGCTCTCCCCGCCCTCCCGCCGCCGTCGCCGCCCGCTCTTGCTTTCTCGCGCTCCCCGCCCGTTGCTCTCCGTTGGTTCTCTCGTTAGTCCGCCGCAGCTTCCTTAGCCACCCGCCGTAGTCTTTGAGCTTGCGACTCGCGGACAGGAGTCCTCGGCGCGGAGAGGCCGGACACGGAGTCGTCGCCTGAGTACCTTTCATCTGAGAAGTTCAAGGCACTTTGTAGAACTTCTGCCACACAGGCTGTGGGTCTTGCAGCACATTTGTAAGCAATGGCTGCCATCCGGAAGAAACTGGTGATTGTTGGAGATGGAGCCTGTGGCAAGACTTGCTTGCTCACTGTCTTTAGCAAGGACCAGTTCCCAGAGGTGTATGTACCTACGGTGTTTGAGAACTATGTGGCAGATATTGAGGTGGACGGAAAGCAGGTAGAGTTGGCTTTGTGGGACACAGCTGGGCAGGAAGATTATGATCGCTTGAGGCCTCTCTCCTACCCGGATACTGATGTTATACTGATGTGTTTCTCCACTGACAGCCCTGATAGTTCAGAAAACGTCCCAGAAAAATGGACTCCAGAAGTCAAACATTTCTGTCCCAACGTGCCCATCATCCTGGTTGGGAACAAGAATGATCTTCGAAATGATGAGCACACAAGGCGGGAGCTAGCCAAGATGAAGCAGGAGCCAGTGAAACCGGAAGAAGGCAGAGATATGGCAAACAGGATTGGCGCTTTTGGGTACATGGAGTGTTCAGCAAAGACCAAAGATGGATTGAGGGAGGTTTTTGAAATGGCCACGAGAGCTGCTCTGCAAGCCAGACGTGGGACGAAAAAATCTGGGTGCCTTGTCTTGTGAAACCCTGCTGCAAGCACAGCCCTCATGCAGTTAATTTTGAAGTGCTGTTTATTAATCTTAGTGTATGATTACTGGCCTTTTTCATTTATCTATAATTTACCTAAGATTACAAATCAGAAGTCGTCTTGCTACCAGTATTTAGAAGCCAACCATGATTATTAATGATGTCCAACCCACCTGACCCACCAGGGTCCTTCTGACACTGCTCTAACAGCCCTCCTCTGCACTCCCACCTGACACAATAGGCGCTAATTCAAGGAATTTCCTAACTTCTTGCTTCTTTCTAGAAAGAGAAACAGTTGGTAACTTTTGTGAATTAGGCTGTAACTACTTTATAACTAACATGTCCTGCCTATCCTCTTTCAGCTGCAAGGTACTCTGGTGAGTCACCACTTCAGAGCTTTACTCATTTTAACAGATTTCATTGGCATAGCTCTGGGTGGCAATCCAGTTTTTTGAAAATGTGCTCAGCCAGAAAGGCCCAAGTCCACGCAGCTGTGGCAAAGTTACAGTTCTGTGGTTTCATGTTAGTTACCTTATAGTTACTGTGTAATTAGTGCCACTTAATGTATGTTACCAAAAATAAATATATCTACCCCAGACTAGATGTAGTATTTTTTGTATAATTGGATTTCCTAATACTGATATTTGTCATCCTCACAGAAAGTGTATTGGTTTTTTTTTTAAAAAAAGAAAGTGTATTTGAAAATAAAGTCAGATGGAAAATTCAAAAAAAAGAAAAAGCAAAGCACTCCTGTTGTAATAACAGTTGTCCTCAGGAAACGCATTTGTACAATGTCTTTTTGTTGTTGTTTTTAAAAAAATTTTTTATTGGAGCATAGTTGATTTACATGTGCATAGTTGATTTACATGTGCAATGTTTAAATAGTTTAAGTAGTCGCTCTTTGGTGGAATACTTTTTTCTGTAAACCATATTTTAGTGTACAATTCAGTAGCATTAAGTACATCCACATGTTGTATAATCATCACATCTATCCATGTCCAGAATTTTTCATCATTCCAAACAGAAATGTTAGCAGTAACTACCTACTCTCTCTCGACCCAGCCTCCTGGTAACCTCATTTCTAACTTTCTGTCTCTATGAATTTGCCTAGATACCTCATATAAGTGTAATCATACAATATTTGTCTCTGTGTCTGATTTATTTCACTTAGCACAATGTTTTTAAGGTTCAGCCATGTTGTAGCATGTATCAGAACTTCATTTCTTTTTATAGCTGGATAATATTCCATTGTATGTATACATCACACATTGCTTGTCCATTCATCTACTGAGGGACACTTGGGTTGCTCCTACCTTTTGGCTACCATAAAATGCTGCTATGAACACGGGTGTACAAATATCTGTTCAAGTCCCCACTTTTGATTCTTTGGGGGTAAATACCTAGAAGAATCACTGGATCATATGGTAATTCCATCTTCAACTTTTTGAGGAACCACTAAACTTTTTAAACAGTGGTTGCACTATTTTACATCTCCACTAGCAAAGGATGAGGGTTCCAATGTCTCTTCGCCAACTTTTGTCAGTCTCCCTTTTTTCATAATAGACATTCTAATGGGTGTGAAGTGGTATCTCTTGGTTTTGATTTGCATTTCCCTGATGACGTTGAGCTTTGTTTCATGCACTTATTGGCCAACTGTATAACTTCTTGGAAGAAGTGTCTATTCAAATCTTCTGCTCGTTTTTGAATTGGGTTTTTGTGTGTGTGTGTTTTTCTGTTGAGTTGTTAGAGTTCTTTACATACTCTGGATTTAAATCCCTTACCAAATATATGTTTTGCAAAAATTTTCTCCCAATTTGTGGGTTGTCTTTTCACTCTCTTGTTAGTGTCCTTTGATGGATAAAGTTTTAAATTTTGATGAAGTTCAACTGATCAGTTTTTTCTTTTATTGTCTATGCTTTTGGTGTCATAACTCAAGAAATCATTGCCCAATCCAAGATCATGAAGATTTTCTAAGGGTTTTTATTTAGCTCTTAAATTTAGGTCTTTGATCACTTAAACTTAATTTTTGTATGTAAGTCCAACTTCATCCTTTTGATTGTGGTTATCCAGTTTTCCCAGCACAATTTGTTGAAAAGACTTGGCATCCCTGTTGAAAATTAATTGACCATATGTGTGAAGGTGTATTTCTGGGCTATTTTATTCCATTGGTCTATATGTCTGTCCTTAATGCCAGTACCACACCATCTTGATTACCGTAGCTTTGTAGTAAAGCTTTGAAATCAGGAAGTGTGAGTCTTCCAATTCTGTCGTTTTTCTAAATTGTTTTGGTTTTTTTTTGAGGTCCCTTGAGATTTTATTTTTTTGGCTGCATTGGGTCTTTGTTGCTGCGTGTAGCCTTTCTCTAGTTGCAGCAAGTGGGGGCTACTCTTCATTGCAGCACATGGGCTTCTCATTGCAGTGGCTTCTCTTGTTGTGGAGCACAGGCTCTAGGCGCACGGGCTTCAGTAGTTGTGGCACATGGGCTCAGTAGTTGTGGCTCGCGGGCTCTAGAGAGCAGGCTCAGTAGTTGCGGCACGCGGGCTTAGTTGCTCCGCAGCATGTGGGATCTTCCTGGACCAGGGATCGAACCCATGTCCCCTGCATTGGCAGGCAGATTCTTAACCACTGTGCCACCAGGGAAGTCCCACTGAGACTCTTAATGAATTTTAAGATTAGCCTGTCAATTTCTACCAAAAGGGTAGCTAGAATTCTAACAGGAATTGCACTGGACCTCTAGATCAATGTGGGGAGTACTGCCATCTTAACAATACTCAATCTTCCCAATCTATGACATGGAATATCTTTCCATTTATTTGGTTCTTTTTTAACTTCTTTCAGCAGCATTTTATTGTTTTCAGTGTACAAGTCTTTTGCCTCTTTGGTTAAATTTATTCCTAAATATTTTATTCTTTTTGATGCTATTATAAATGGAATTGTTTTCTTAATTTCATTTTTGGATTGTTCACTGCTAGTGTGTAGAAAGAATACAATTGAGTTTTGTAAAGTTTTGCATTTGATCTTATATCCTGCAACTTTACAGAACTCAACTATTGGTTCTAGTAGTAGTGTTTTTTTTAGTGGATTCCTTAGGATTTTCTACAAACAAGATTATGTCATGTACAAATAGAGATAGTTTTACTTCTTCCTTTTCCTTGTGGGTGCTTTTTACTTCTTTTTCTTGCCTAATCACTCTGGATAGAACCTCATATGTTGAATAGAAGCTATGTTGAATAGAAGTGGTGAGAGCAGACACCCTTGTCTTATTTCTGATGTTAGGTGGAAAGCTTTCAGTCTTTCACCACTGAGTATAATGTTAGCTGTGGGATTTTCATACATGGCATGGAATACCATTTCTACTTAAAAGAATGACTAATAGACAAAGAATGGTTACTCAGACTCCAATATTTGGCAGACAGTTTCTCCAAAATAAACAAAGTGACCTGTCACCTCAAGGAAAACAACTGAAAGTTTTTGTTGTCAATGATAAAACTCAAGCTTTTAAGCAAAAATCAGAATTTAAAAAAAAAGCCTATCCTCCACTATGAGCTTAACAGTTTCCAAATAAAACTTTTCTAATGATATTTAATTAATGAATGTGATTGTACAATGTGTCAACACTTGAAAATCTACATAACCTAGTGAACCAATATTTTCCAAGCGACCAAGGTATGATGCTACAAAATCGTGCATGTGTAAAAGATTCATTCCAAATGAAAGATAGACCAATGAATGTTAATGTAACAAGGTATAAAATGTTCATTGAGGCAGTTTAAGAGATTTGCAAAAATGTAAAACTACTTATTTTTAAAAATATTTTCCAGGGAGTTCCCTAGTAGCCTAGTGGTTAGGATTCCAGGCTTTCACTGCCGTGGCCCAGGTTCAGTCCCTCCTAGGGCAGCTAAGATCCTGCAAGCTGTGGGGCATGGCCAAAAGGAAAAAAAAAAAAGAATTGAAAAAAATTTTTTTCCATTAAAATGTCTTCACGTTAAAAAAAATGTTTTTAGGGCTTCCCTGGTGGTGCAGTGGTTAAGAGTCCACCTGTCGATTCAGGGGACATGGGCTCGTGCCCCGGTCCAGGAGGATCCCACATGCCGCGGAGCGGCTGGGCCCATGAGCCATGGCCGCTGAGCCTGCGCATCCGGAGCCTGTGCTCCGCAACGGGAGAGGCCGCAACGGGAGAGGCCGCAACAGTGATAGGCCCGCGTACCGGAAAAAAAAAAAAAAAAAAAAAGTTTTTATGTCAACATGTAATGGGCTTGTTACTGTTATTATTAAATGTTAACAGTTATTTTAAATATTTAAATATTTTTCAATTTCTCAGTTTTAATACTGAATATAGTAAATATTGATAGATATAACCCACATACATGAAAGTTCTTTGAGGTCCTCGATTTACAGAGTGTAAAGGGGTCCTGAAACCAAAAAACTTAAGGAAAAAACTGTATTAATTAACAAAAGCTCTACACAGCAAGTATATATTTGGTTTAAAGCAAACAAACAGTACTTTAGGCACTTATTCAGCCAACCCCTATATTAGAATTTCAGCCAACCCCTACATTAGAATTTCTTAAGATCTTATTATCACATATTAACAAACCATAGTAACTTATGATTGACTGGTCTGCAAGCACTGTCATATTAGAGTTGTACAGGATGGTTTTGAGAACTAAATGTGACTTCTTCACTGTCATGAAACTTCACCTTCTCCATTTTAGCCCAGTTTTTTAGCCTCTTAAGCTGGGAACTTAGAACTTTGTCCAACTAGGTTCACTGAACTCAACTGAATCTACCAATCATGTTACTACAAGAAATGGGAAGTTTTCCAGGATTGTCCTTGTGAATCCAAGCTGTCACCTAAGAGGTATCACATCTTTTTCTTCATTTAAAAAATAATTTGGTTGATTATATATTAATTATAGAAAATTTAGAAAATATAAAAACAGAAAGAAAATTTAAATTACCTCTAATTCCAGTAACTAGAAATAAGTACTGTTGATATTTTGGTATCATTCCTTCCAGGTTTTTATTATATAATAAATATATTATTATATATTATTATATATAAATATATATTTATATTTATTATATTTCTTACTTTTTACAAAAATGAGATCTTAATAGTTATACATACAATTCTGTGGTCTCTTCTCCTTTATAGGAATATTATAGTCATCATGCTGTACATTATATCCCCAGGACTTATTCATCTTATAACTAGAAATTTGTACCTTTTGACACCTTCACCTATTTCTTTAATACATTGTTTGCCTATCATTAATCTTTTTTTTTTTTTTTGCAGTACGCGGGCCTCTCACTGTTGTGGCCTATCCCGTTGTGGAGCACAGTCTCCAGACACACAGGCTCAGCGGCCATGGCTCACGGGCCCAGACGCTTGGCGGCATGTAGGAGCCTCCCAGACCGGGGCACAAACCCGTGTCCCCTGCATCAGCAGGAGGACTCTCAACCACTGCGCCACCAGGGAAGCCCTATTGTTAATCTTTATCGACAAAAAATTTTTAGTGTCTACATTGTACACCATATCTTCTCTTGTTTATGTAATTCATCTTACGTTGGACATTTAGGTTGTTTCTAGGTTTTGCCTTTCATATACAGCATCTAAATGAATGGCTTTGTAATTGTATTTTAACCCAAATCCCTTTTCTGTTCTTTCTGATAAATTTCTAAAAGTGGAACTATTGAGCAAAATTTTAAATCTTTCTATATAAATCACCCTCCAGACAGAAAGGCTAAACCAGTTTCATTCTACCACAACCAGGTATGAGAGTACTCACATTCCTATACCCTCCTTTTAAACACTAATTATAAGTAGATTTTTCCTTTTGTTGTTTGATTTTTCCCTTTTTTTGCCAATTTTGCAGGTCAAAAGAAAATTACTTTATGACTAACAAATTGGACTGTTCTTTAACATTCATATTTGGTCCTTTATGCTTCTTATTTCATGGATTATTTATTTCCTTTGCTAATTTTCTATTTAGACAGAATTTGGAGGGGGGAAGGGAGGATACTTATTTATTTTTCTTTCCTTTTTTTAAAATTGAAGTGTAGGACTACGGGAGACTTCCGGGTAAGATGGCGGAAGAGTAAGACGCGGAGATCACCTTCCTCCCCACGGATACACCAGAAATACAGCTACACGTGGAACAACTCCTACAGAACACCTACTGAACGCTGGCAGAAGACCCCAGACCTCCCAAAAGGCAAGAAACTCCCCACATACCTGGGTAGGGCAAAGCGGAGAGATCCCCACACAGAGGATCGGTGCCGAGTGGCACTCACCAGCCCGAGAGGCTTGTCTGCTCGCCCGCTGGGGCGCGCAGCACTGGAAGCTGAGGCTCGGGCTTCGGTCAGAGCGCAGAGAGAGGACTGGGGCTGGCGGCGAGAACTCAGCCTGAAGGGGGCTAATGTGCCACAGCTAGCCGGGAGGGAGTCCGGGAAAACTCTGGAGCTGCCGAAGAGGCAAGAGACTTTTTCTTCCCTCTTGGTTTCCTGGTGCGCGAGGAGAGGGGATTAAGAGCGCTGCTTAAAGGGGCTCCACAGACGGGCGCGAGTCGCGACTGAAAGCGCGGAGCCCAGTGACGGGCGTGGGACGCTGGGGCTGCTGCTGCCGCCGCCAAGAAGCCTGTGTGCGAGCGCAGGTCACTGCCCACACCGCCCTTCCGGGAACCTGTGCAGCCCGCCACTGCCGGGGTCCCGGGATCCAGGGGCGGCTTCCCTGGGAGAACGCACGGCGCGCCTCGGGCTGGTGCAACGTCACGCCGACCTCTGCCGCTGCAGGCTCGCCCCGCACTCCGTGCCCCTCCCTCCCGCCCGGCCTGAGTGAGCCAGAGTCCCCAAAGAGGCTGCTCCTTTAACCCTGTCCTGTCTGAGCGAAGAACAGACGCCCTCCGGCGACCTACACGCAGAGGCGGGGCCAAATCCAAAGCTGAGACCCAGGAGCTGTGAGAACAAAGAAGAGAAAGGGAAACCTCTCCCAGCAGCCTCAGAAGCAGCGGATTAAAGCTCCACAATCAACTTGATGTACCCTGCATCTGTGGAATACATGAATAGACAACACATCATCCCAAACTGAGGAGCCCAGAGTCAGTGCTGTGCCTCTGAGGTGGGAGAGCCAACTTCAGGACACTGGTCCACAAGAGACCTCCCAGCTCCACATAATATCAAACGGCAAAAATCTTCCAGAGATCTCCATCTCAACACCAGCACCCAGCTTCTCTCAACGACCAGCAAGCTACAGTGCTGGACACCCTATGCCAAACAACTAGCAAGACAGGAACACAACGCCACCCATTAGCAGAGAGGTGGGCTAAAATTATAAAAAGTCCGCAGGCACCCCAAAACACACCACCAGACGTGGACCTGCCCACCAGAAAGACAAGATCCAGCCTCATCCACCAGAACACAGGCACTAGTCCCCTCCACCCCTCCACTAGTAACCCACTAAACCAACCTTAGCCACTGGGGACAGACACCAAAAACAACGGGAACTACGAACCTGCAGCCTGCAAAAAGGAGACCCCAAACACAGTAACATAAGCAAAATGAGAAGACAGAAAAACACACAGCAGGAGAAGGAGCAAGATAAAAACCCACCAGACCTAACAAATGAAAAGGTAATAGGCAGTCTACCTGAAAAAGAATTCAGAATAATGATGGTAAAGATGATCCAAGATTCTATTTCCCAGATCCAAAATCCTGGAAATAGAATAGACAAAATGCAAGAAACAGTTAACAAGGACCTAGAAGAACTAAAGATGAATCAAGCATCAATTAAAAACACAATAGGGCTTCCCTGGTGGCGCAGTGGTTGAGAGTCTGCCTGCCGATGCAGGGGATACGTGTTCATGCCCCAGTCCGGGAGGATCCCGCATGGCACGTAGCGGCGGGACCCGTGAGCCATGGCCACTGGGCCTGCGTGTCCGGAGCCTGTGCTCCGCAACGGGAGAGGCCACAACAGTGAGAGGCCCGCGTACCACAAAAAAAAAAAAAAAAAAAAAAAAAAAAAAAACACAATAAATGAAATAAAAAATACTCTAGATGGGATCAATAGCAGAATAACTGAGGCAGAAGAACGGATAAGTGAGGTGGAAGATAAAATAGTGGAAATAACTGCTGCAGAGCAAAATAAAGAAAAAAGAATGAAAAGAACAGAGGACAGTCTCAGAGACCTCTGGGACAACATTAAATGCACCAACATTCGAATTATAGGGGTTCCAGAAGAAGAAGAGAAAAAGAAAGGGACTGAGAAAATATTTGAAGAGATTATAGTTGAAAACTTCCCTAATATGGGAAAGGAAATAGTTAATCAAGTCCAGGAGGCACAGAGAGTCCCATACAGAATAAATCCAAGGAGAAATACACCAAGACACATATTAATCAAACTGTCAAAAATTAAACACAAAGAAATCATATTAAAAGCAGCAAGGCAAAAACAACAAATAACACACAAGGGGATCCCCATCAGGATAACAGCTGATCTCTCAGCAGGAACTCTACAAGCCAGAAGGGAGTGGCAGGACATAATTAAAGTGATGAAGGAGAAAAACCTGCAACCAAGATTACTCTACCCAGCAAGGATCTCATTCAGATTTGATGGAGAAATTAAAACGTTTACAGACAAGCAAAAGCTGAGAGAGTTCAGCACCACCAAACCAGCTTTACAACAAATGCTAAAGGAACTTCTCTAGGCAAGAAACACAACAGAAGGAAAAGACCTACAATAACGAACCCAAAACAATTAAGAAAATGGGAATAGGAACATACATATCGATAATTACCTTAAATGTAAATGGACTAAATGCTCCCACCAAAAGATACAGATTGGCTGAATGGATACAAAAACAAGACCCATATATATGCTGTCTACAAGAGACCCACTTCAGACCTAGAGACACATACAGACTGAAAGTAAGGGGATGGAAAAAGATATTCCATGCAAATGGAAACCAAAAGAAAGCTGGAGTAGCAATTCTCATAGCAGACAAAATAGACTTTAAAATAAAGACTACTAGAAGAGACAAAGAAGGACACTACATAATGATCAAGGGATCGATCCAAGAAGAAGATATAACAATTGTAAATATTTATGCACCAAACATAGGAGCACCTCAATACATAAGGCAAATACTAACAGCCATAAAAGGAGAAATCGACAGTAACACAATCATAGTAGGGGACTTTAACACCCCACTTTCACCAATGGACAGGTCATCCAAAATGAAAATAAATAAGGAAACACAAGCTTTAAATGATACATTAAACAAGATGGACTTAATTGATATTTATAGGACATTCCATCCAAAAACAACAGAATACACATTTTTCTCAAGTGCTCATGGAATATTCTCCAGGATAGATCATATCTTGGGTCACAAATCAAGCCTTGGTAAATTTAAGAAAATTGAAATTGTATCAAGTATCTTTTCTGACCACAATGCTATGAGACTAGATATCAATTACAGGAAAAGAGCTGTAAAAAATACAAACACATGGAGGCTAAACAATACACTACTTAATAATGAAGTGATCACTGAAGAAATCAAAGAGGAAATTAAAAAATACCTAGAAACAAATGGCAATGGAGACACGACGACCCAAAACCTATGGGATGCAGCAAAAGCAGTTCTAAGAGGGAAGTTTATAGCAATACAATCCCACCTTAAGAAACAGGAAACATCTCGAATAAACAACCTAACCTTGCACCTAAAGCAATTAGAGAAAGAAGAACAAAAACATCCCAAAGTTAGCAGAAGGAAAGAAATCATAAAAATCAGATCAGAAATAAATGAAAAAGAAATGAAGGAAACGATAGCAAAGATCAATAAAACTAAAAGCTGGTTCTTTGAGAAGATAAACAAAATTGATAAACCATTAGCCAGAATCATCAAGAAAAAAAGGGAGAAGACTCAAATCAATAGAATTAGAAATGAAAAAGGAGAAGTAACAACTGACACTGCAGAAATACAAAAGATCATGAGAGATTACTATAAGCAACTCTATGCCAATAAAATGGACAACCTGGAAGAAATGGACAAATTCTTAGAAATGCACAACCTGCCAAGACTGAATCAGGAAGAAATAGAAAATATGAACAGACCAATCACAAGCACTGAAATTGAAAGTGTGATAAAAAATCTTCCAACAAACAAAAGCCCAGGACCAGATGGCTTCACAGGCGAATTCTATCAAACATTTAGAGAAGAGCTAACACCTATCCTTCTGAAACTCTTCCAAAATATAGCAGAGGGAGGAACACTCCCAAACTCATTCTACAAGGCCACCATCACCTTGATACCAAAACCAGGCAAGGATGTCACAAAGAAAGAAAACTACAGGCCAATATCACTGATGAACATAGATGCAAAAATCCTCAACAAAATACTAGCAAACAGAATCCAACAGCACATTAAAAGGATCATACACCATGATCAAGTGGGGTTTATTCCAGGAATGCAAGGATTCTTCAATATACGCAAATCAATCAACGTGATACACCATATTAACAAATTGAAGGAGAAAAACCATATGATCATCTCAATAGATGCAGAGAAAGCTTTCGACAAAATTCAACACCCATTTATGATAAAAACCCTGCAGAAAGTAGGCATAGAGGGAACTTTCCTCAACATAATAAAGGCCATATATGACAAACCCACAGCCAGCATCGTCCTCAATGGTGAAAAACTGAAACCATTTCCACTAAGATCAGGAACAAGACAAGGTTGCCCACTCTCACCACTCTTATTCAACCTAGTTTTGGAAGTCTTAGCCACAGCAATCAGAGAAGAAAAGGAAATAAAAGGAATCCAAATTGGAAAAGAAGAAGTAAAGCTGTCACTGTTTGCAGATGACATGATACTATACATAGAGAATCCTAAAGATGCTACCAGAAAACTACTAGAGCTAATCAATGAATTTGGTAAAGTTGCAGGATACAAAATTAATGCACAGAAATCTCTGGCATTTCTATATACTAATGATGAAAAATCTGAAAGTGAAATCAAGGAAACACTCCCATTTACCATTGCAACAAAAAGAATAAAATATCTAGGAATAAACCTACCTAAGGAGACAAAAGACCTGTATGCAGAAAATTATAAGACACTGATGAAAGAAATTAAAGATGATACAAATAGATGGAGAGATGTACCATGTTCTTGGATTGGAAGAATCAACATTGTGAAAATGACTCTACTACCCAAAGCAATCTACAGATTCAATGCAATCCCTATCAAACTACCACTGGCATTTTTCACAGAACTAGAACAAAAAATTTCACAATTTGTATGGAAACACAAAAGACCCCGAATAGCCAAAGCAATCTTGAGCAACGAAAAATGGAGCTGGAGGAATCAGGCTCCCTGACTTCAGACTATACTACAAAGCTACAGTAATCAAGACAATATGGTACTGGCACAAAAACAGAAAGATAGATCAATGGAACAGGATAGAAAGCCCAGAGTTAAACCCACGGACATATGGTCACCTTATCTTTGATAAAGGAGGCAGGAATGTACAGTGGAGAAAGGACAGCCTCTTCAATAAGTGGTGCTGGGAAAACTGGATAGGGACATGTAAAAGTATGAGATTAGATCACTCCCTAACACCATACACAAAAATAAGCTCAAAATGGATTAAAGACCTAAACGTAAGGCCAGACACTATCAAACTCTTAGAGGAAAACATAGGCAGAACACTCTATGACATAAATCACAGTAAGATCCTTTTTGACCCACCTCCTAGAGAAATGGAAATAAAGACAAAAATAAACACATGGGACCTAATGAAACTTAAAAGCTTTTGCACAGCAAAGGAAACCATAAACAAGACCAAAAGACAACCCTCAGAATGGGAGAAAATATTTCCAAATGAAGCAACTGACAAAGGATTAATCTCCAAAATTTATAAGCAGCTCATGCAGCTCAATAACAAAAAAACAAACAACCCAATCCAAAAATGGGCAGAAGACCTAAATAGACATTTCTCCACAGAAGATATACAGACTGCCAACAAACACATGAAAGGATGCTCAACATCTTTACTCATTAGAGAAATGCAAATCAAAACTACAATGAGATATCATCTCACACCAGTCACAATGGCCATCATTAAAAAATCTAGAAACAATAAATGCTGGAGAGGGTGTGGAGAAAAGGGAACACTCTTGCACTGCTGGTGGGAATGTGAATTGGTACAGCCACTATGGAGAACGGTATGGAGGTTCCTTAAAAAACTACAAATAGAGCTACCATATGACCCAGCAATCCCACTACTGGGCATATACCCTGAGGAAACCATAATTCAAAAAGAGACATGTACCAAAATGTTCATAGCAGCCCTATTTACAATAGCCCGGAGATGGAAACAACCTAAGTGTCCATCATCTGATGAATGGATAAAGAAGATGTGGCACATATATACAATGGAATATTACTCAGCCATAAAAAGAAATGAAATTGAGCTATTTGTAATGAGGTGGATAGACCTAGAGTCTGTCATACAGAGTGAAGTAAGTCAGAAAGAGAAAGACAAATACTGTATGCTAACACATATATATGGAATTTAAGAAAAAAAATGTCATGAAGAACATAGGGGTAAGACAGGAATAAAGACACAGACCTACTAGAGAATGGACTTGAGGATATGGGGAGGGGGAAGGGTAAGCTGTGACAAAGTGAAAGAGCGGCATGGACATATATACACTACCAAACGTAAGGTAGATAGCTAGTGGGAAGCAGCCGCATAGCACAGGGAGATCAGCTCGGTGCTTTGTGACCGCCTGGAGGGGTGGGATAGGGAGGGTGGGAGGGAGACGCAAAAGGGAGGGGATATGGAAACATATGTATATGTATAACTGATTAAATTTGTTATAAAGCAAAAATAAATAAATAAAATAAAATAAAATAAAATAAAATAAAATTGAAGTGTAGTTGATTTACAATGTTGTGTTAATTTCTGCTGTACAGCAAAGAGATTCAGTTATACATATACATACATTCCTTTTTTTTTTTTTTTTTTTTTTGCGGTACGTGGGCCTCTCACTGTTGTGGCCTCTCCCGTTGCGGAGCACAGGCTCCGGACACGCAGGCTCAGCGGCCATGGCTCATGGGCCCAGCCGCTCCGCGGCATGTGGGATCTTCCCAGACCACGGCACGAACCCGTGTCCCCTGCATTGGCAGGCGGACTCTCAACCACTGCACCACCAGGGAAGACCCATTCTTTTTTATATTCTTTTCCATTATGGTTTATCACAGGATATTGAATATAGTTCCCTGTGTTATACAGTAGGACCTTGTTGTTTATCCATTCTACATATACTAGTTTGCATCTGCTAATCCCAAACTCCCACTCCATCCCTCCTCCACCCCCCTTCCCTTTGGCAACCACAGGTACGTTCTTTAAGTCTGTGAATCTGTTTCTGTTTTGTAAATAATTTCATTTGTATCATTTTTTTAGATTCCGCGTATCAGTGATATCATATGATATTTGTCTTTGTCTGACTTACTTCACTTAGTATGATTATCTCTAGGTCCATCCATGTTGCTGCAAATGGCATTATTTCATTCTTTTTTTATGGCTGAGTACTGTTCAATTGTATATACATACACACACACACACCACATCTTCTTTATCCATTCATCTGTCAGTGGACATTTAGGTTGCTTCCAATGTCTTGGCTTTTGTGAATAGTGCTGCTATGAACGGAGTGCATGTATCTTTTTGAATTACAGTTTTGTCCAGATATATGCCCAGGAGTTGGATTGCTATTATCATATGGCAACTCTATTTTTAGCTTTTTTGAGGCACCTCCATACTGTTTTCCATATTGGCTGCACCGACTTACATTTCCACCAACAGTACAGGAGGGTTCCCCTTTTAGAGAGAATTTTTTGTTTTTGTTTTTGTTTTTTTATTCCTTGCCTACTACTTTAATCTATTCTCTCCTTTCTTCCTTTGTTGTGCCTCCTTTTAAATCTCCTGTGCTGACTTCTCTCCCCCGCCAGATGATTTTGCCCACTCTCATGGCTTTAAATACTGTTCTTGAACATCACAAAATTTCTATCTCTATTCCAGACCTCTCCTTCTGAACTCCAAACTCTAATATAGCCAACCAATTGCCTGCTTGACATATCACCTTAGATGGCCCATGAGAATATCTCAAACTTAAAGCTGTCCGAAATGGAACTCTTAATTCCCCTCTCTCAATGTACTTCTCCCCACATTTGTACTCTGAATTCTGCATTTTAGTAACTGCCGCCACCAATGGGCAGAGTTAATGACCACAAACCTACATCCCTGATTCTTCCTTGTCATCTTTTCTCACCCTTCTCTTGTCCAATCCACCAGCAATTCTTATTGAGTCTAGCTCCAGTCCACCTCTTATTGGTCCATTTTTCTTCCTTTCAACTTTTTCATCCTTAGTCTACACTATCTCATCTCTTATCTGGTATACAGCAGTAACCTTTTAACCTATCCCTCTACTTCCTTCACTGTTACTTCCACAAGCCTAATCCATTTCCCACACAACAGCCACTGTAGAAGAAAAATCAGATCATGACTTTCCCCTGTTTTATACCTTTCCATGGCTTCCCATTACACCATCTATACACTGGCTCAAACCAGAAACCTATCCAATCCATTAGCAAATCATGTTATGCTAGCTTTAAAACACAGCAAGTTCTGTCCATTTCTTTCCATCTCTACTACCACCACTTTGTTTCAAGCCATCATCATCTCTCTCCTGAACCAAAAAGATACAGGAGCATGGTGCTGCCCCTTTCCCAGTTGTAAGAAAGGCATTCCTAATGTAAGTGGGAATCTTTTCTCACCAAGCCCAAACTCCTCAACAAAAAGTTCTAAGCCACCATTATCTACCAATAGGATTTGGCACACTTGTTGAAACCTATTTTCAGGGTGCTAGGGAAAAACTATAGCAGTACAAATACTGCTGTTAGCTTGTGAATCACCACTCTTCCACTGGAGGATAATCTGGAAACCAAAAGAATACTAGTTCAGTGGTTATAGCTTGGAAACTAGCTAGAAAACGAGAGAACATAAGGTTATAAGCATCATGAGAGCTGTTTACTGCTCTATCACTGTTCTTAGAGCAGTGCCTACCACAGAGAAAATACTCACTACTATTTTTTCTTTAATGAATGGTTAGCACATAAGCTTTTAATTATTTCTGAATTATTCCTGGCTGAATACAACAAAACCAAATTTTGACCATTTCAGTTTATAACTACCTCTAAAGAGACAACATAGTTACAACAGAAAAGTTTAATCTTACTTCCAAAATGGATACAATAAGACAATGACAATTTAAAATTAACTGCACTGTATAATCCCATTCAGCTTCTACTATAACATCCTGCGCTCTAACGAAAACAGGCACAAAAACGAGAGTTAAAGATAAAAGGCAAGAAAGCAGCTTATGGTTTTGCTGAATTAATTTTTTTATAAAGTCTAAGAAGAATGAGGGCAAATATCTTTTGAGAAGTTAATTTACCTAATATCCTCTCTAAAACAAAAACAGGAAGCAACTATATTATATACTGATAGATACACTTATGTACACTCTTCTAGAGAATATTTAAGGGATTAGCTCTTCAACATCCAGTCTGGCAACAAATTCCCTCATGTACATGGCTTTGGGGGAATAGATATGTTCCCCAAGCCATAGCAGGTTTGTTTAGAGATGACACCTTGCCCTCGCTGGACTAATCACAGCACTTAGCTTTTCTTTCCAGAGTTGACTGGTCCAGAGATAATCAATTGATCTATACCAAGCCTAAGTCAAAACTGGAACCAAGAGGTAGATGCTCTGCTACCGTAAGAAACCCGTAAGATGTAAATCTTGGGTGTAGCAGAGGGCAGATTTCCCCACAATTCAGACATTAATCTGCATTGAGAGAATGCAGTGTCCTGGTAGCACTTTCAACCATGGTTTCAGTTATTCCTGAGGCTTGCCTGCATTCTTGCCCTTAGTGCAACTCAAGATATTCACTTTTTCTAGAATACTACAAGTCTACAAATTTTCCTCTCCCAAGAAGAAAAAGCAGGAACAAAGCATAAAAGGCCTATAACATTCTTTTGTGATAAAAAACATTGAGCAAAAAAGAAATGAAACTTTCTCAACCTGATAAAGGGCATCTATGAAAATCCCACAGTTAACATCATACTCAATGGTGAAAGGCTGAAAGCTTTCCTCCTAACATCAGGAACAAGACAAGGATGTCTGCTCTCACTACTTCTATTCAACATAGGTTCTATTCAACATATGAGGTTCTAGCCAGAGCGATTAGGCAAGAAAAAAAGCATCCACAAAGGAAAGGAAGAAGTAAAACTATCATCAATTGCATACATATAGAGATCATTCAAGATCATGCAAACATGATCTTATTTACATAATATTCTAGGGAATCCACTAAAAAAACAACTACTACTAGAACCAATAGATGAGTTCTGCAAAGTTGCAGGATACAAGGTCAAATACAAAACTTCACAAAATTCAACTATATTCATCCCACACACCAGCAGTGAACAATCCAAAAATGAAATTAAGAAAACAATTCCATTTGTAATAGCATCAGAAAGAATAAAATATTTAGGAATAAATTTAACCAAAGAGGCAAAAGACTTATACACTGAAAACAATAAAATGCTGCTAAAAGAAATTAAAGAAGACCCAAATAAATGGAAAGACATTCCATGTTCATAGATTGGGAAGACTTAGTATTGTTAAGATGGCAGTACTCCCCACATTGATCTACAGGTCCACTGCAATTCCTATTAGAATTCCAGCTGCCCTTTTGGTAGTAATTTTCAGGCTAATCCTAAAATTCATTAAGAATCTCAAGGGGGGCTTCCCTGGTGGCGCAGTGGTTGAGAATCTGCCTGCTAATGCACGGGACACGGGTTCGAGCCTTGGTCTGGGAAGATCCCACATGCCGCGGAGCAACTAGGCACGTGAGCCACAACTACTGAGCCTGCGCGTCTGGAGCCTGTGCTCCACAACAAGAGAGGCCGCGAGAGTGAGAGGCCCGCGCACCGCGATGAAGAGTGGCCCCCGCTTGCCACAACTAGAGAAAGCCCTCGCACAGAAATGAAGACCCAACACAGCCAAAAGTAAGTAAGTAAGTCAGTAAGTAAATAAATAAATAAATAAAAAGAATCTCAAGGGACCTCAAAAAGCCAAAACAATTTAGAAAAAGGACAAAGTTGGAAGACTCACACTTTCTGATTTCAAAGCTTTACTACAAAGCTACAGTAATCAAGATGGTTTGGTACTGGCGTAAGGACAGACATATAGACCAGTGGAATAAAATAGAGAGCCCAGAAATACACCTTTACACATACGATCAATTAATTTTCAACATGGATGCCAAATCCATTTGATAAGGAAAGGATAGTCTTTTCAACAAATGGTGCTGGGAAAACTGAATGACCACAAACAAAAGAATGAAGTTGGACCCTACCTTATACCATAAACAAAAACTAACTCAAAATGATCAGAAATGTAATCTTCATGACCTTGGATTAGGCAATGGTTTCTTACCTATGAAATCAAAAGCACAAGTACCCACAGAAAAAATACTGGACATCATCAGAATTTAAATCTTTTGTGCTTCAAATGATACTATCAGGAAAGTGAAAAGACAACCCACAGAATGGGAATAAAGTTTTATAAGTCGTGTCTGATAAGAATCTAGTACCCAGAATATATAAAGAACTCTTACAACTCAACAATAAAAAGACAAGTAAGGACTCCCCTGGTGGCGCAGTGGTTAAGAATCTTCCTGCCAATGCAGGTGACACGGGTTCGAGCCCTGGTCCGAGAAGATCCTACATGCTGCAGAGCAACTAAGCCTGTGCGCCACAACTACTGAGACTGTGCTCTAGAGCCCGCGAGCCACAACTACTAAAGCCCACACACCTAGAGCCTGTGCTCTGTGGCAAGAGAAGCCACTGCAATGAGAAGCTCGCACACCGCAACGAAGAGTAGCCCCCACTCACCACAACTAGAGCAAGCCCGCGTACAGCAACAAAGACCCAAAGCAGCCAAAAATAAAATAAATACATTTATTTTAAAAAAAGACAAGTGGGCTTCCCTGGTGGCGCAGTGGTTGAGAGTCCGCCTGCCGATGCAGGGGACACGGGTTCGTGCCCCGGTCCGGGAAGATCCCACATGCCGCGGAGCGGCTGGGCCCGTGAGCCATGGCCGCTGAGCCTGTGCGTCCGGAGCCTGTGCTCCGCAGCGGGAGAGGCCACAACAGTGAGAGGCCCGCGTACCGAAAAAAAAAAAAAAAAGACAAGTAACTCAGTTCAAAAAATGAGCAGAGGATTCAAACAGACATTTCTCCAAAGAACATATACA
The DNA here is from genome assembly GCF_025265405.1 of Mesoplodon densirostris. Classification (NCBI taxonomy): domain Eukaryota; kingdom Metazoa; phylum Chordata; class Mammalia; order Artiodactyla; family Ziphiidae; genus Mesoplodon; species Mesoplodon densirostris. Next base: position 112,236,603 of record NC_082667.1, on the reverse strand, counting down.
AATGGACAATAAACATGTAAAAAGACTGCTCATTATGTTACTCATTAGGGAAATGAAAATCAAAACCACAAAGAGATATCTACTTCATACCCAGTAAGATGGATATAACCAAAATAATAATAATAATAATAAGTATTGGTGAGAAGTTGGAACCCCCATACGTTGCTCGGGGAATGTAAAATGGTGCAGCTGCAGTGGAAACAGTTTGGTGGTTCCTCAAAATGTTAAACATAGAACTACCATATGACTCAGTAATTCCAGTCCTAGGTATATACCCAATAGAACTGAAAACATAGAGCTTCACAAAAAATTGTACATAAATGTTCATAGCAGCATTATTAATAATAGTCAAAAGTGGAAACAACCCAAATGTCCATAATCAAAATGTCAATACAATAAAATATTATTTAGCCATAAAAAAGAAAGAAGTACTATTCTATGCTACAACATGGATGAACGTGAAGACATGTTAAGTGAAAGAAGCCAGACAAAAAAGGCCACGTGTTATATGATTCCACTTAAATGAAATGTCTAGAACAGGCAAATCCGCAGAGACGGAAAGTAAATATTAGTGATCACCAAAGGCTGGAGGGAAGCAGAAGTGGGGAAAGGGGAGTGACTGCCAATGCACATGGGGTTTCTTTTTGGGGTGACAGAAATGTTCTAGAATTATATAGTAGTGATGATTGCACAACTTTGTGAACACACTAAAAACCACTAAATTATACACTTTACAAGGTAAATTTTTTAGTATATGAATTATATCTCAATTTTTTAAACTGAATACAAAAAAAGCCTCCTAACAACTAAACTACAGATCGCAAAGATGGTACAGTAAAGCCATATATTTTCCTTTACTGGAAAAAAAAAAAATGTATTCTCACCTCAAATTTATTTATTCTCACTTTATATATAATTTGTACAAACCTGGTTGTATGGTCAAAGCCTATAGTGGATTAAAAGCTTCATATTAGGGGAAATGAAATTGATATGGACAGATATACTGACAGTAAGGTTTTGTTAAACAGGTAAAAGAACTTACAAGCATTGTGTGAAGCCATTTAGTAAGGGCAAATTGGTCTAGCATTTCATTAGGTTCTGGCAGTACCAATGATAAATAGCCTTATACAACAATCTATACTTATAGTAATGAAAATAATGAAGATGATGAACATAATAAGAGCTAACCCACTTATCACTTGCAATGTGCCAATCACTGTTCTAAGTACCGAACATTTAATTACTTATTAAACTCCCAACAATCCTACACGGAAAGTAATACTATTATTTCATTTTACAGATGGAGAAACCGAAGAATCACACAGCTAAGTTAAGTGGAAAAGTTAAGATTCATACTAAGGCAGTTGGCTTCAGAGTCCCTCCTCTTCTTAACCAGTAGACTATTCTGCCTTTTAGTGACGAACTGTGTCATTAAAAAAAAAAAAAAAAAAAAAAAAGTCAAACAATGTTCAGTGTGTCTAAGAAGACTGAAAAATCTACAATTTTTATTCCACTATTTAAAAAAAAAACAAAAAACCTGTTCTATGGCAGCCTGTTATCTATAGGAGAAAGTCTTGAGGTCAAAAAACAGCTCTTTATAATCTGACTCCAACCCATATTTCCAGCTTATCTATCTTCCCTAATTCTAGCCAAACCAGACCGCTCATGTTCCTTAAACAAACAGAGCCTGCATTTTCATGCCACTGTGTTAAAGGCCTTTTCTTCACTTCTCTGCCTAGAAAATTCCTACTTACCCTTCAAAATCTAGCTCAAATAACACTTCCTCTGTGTCACCTTCCCCGATGCCACTAGGTAAAACTGTGTTCATACAGCATTTTGTACATATCTCTATTAAAGTATTTATCACATGACATCAGAATTGAACACTTAACTCTCCTTTTCACCTCCTAGAATTAGAACCTAGTACACTGTGGATAATAAATAAAATTTTTAAGTTTTGGTATGTAATAAAGTCCAAAATCATTTTTTTAATTCAGCAATACAAAATGACAAAAGTCAGAAATTTAAATAATTAAAATGGACAAAGTTCATTTTCACATAAATGAGATGTTACAAAGGTTCCTACAGATTGAATTCAGTTACCAGAAACCTTTTTAAGAAGAAGATACTAATACTCTGGACCAAACCTGAGTAATCTGTCACAGTAAAGGTAACATGAATAACCATGTGGGTAAAATTTTAAGTGAGAGTTGAAGGTTCCCAGAATCTAAGCCAACAGAGTCAAACGCTAGAAGGATACCATTTACTAAGTTACTGCTCGGCATGCTAACTGAATGCCCTCAGAAATTACTGTCCCCCGGGCTTCCCTGGTGGCGTAGTGGTTGAGAGTTTGCCTGACGATGTAGGGGACGCGGGTTCGTGCCCCGGTCCGGGAAGATCCCACATGCCGCGGAGCGGCTGGGCCCGTGAGCCATGGCCGCTGAGCCTGTGCGTCCGGAGCCTGTGCTCCGCAACGGGAGAGGCCACAGCGGTGAGAAGCCCGCGTACCGAAAAAAAAAAAAAAAAAAAAAAAGTTATCCAAACTACTGGCTAATTTTTTTCCTATTATCCCATACTTATAACCTACCTAATATGCTACCAGCTCGAGCAAAATCCTCTTACTGTTTACTGCCAACCCCAACTTCTTTCTTTCAGACTCTCACCTATCCACAAACTTTCATGATCTTCAGGGCCTCTGAAAGACCTACTACCGCCAACTCATCTTCATGGCTGTAAGTCACTGACTTTTCAGAGGTAAACAAATAATCAGAGCTAGGGATGGATCAATACTCTCCAAGGTAACCTTTTATACAAAACACAGCTTTAAGTCAAACGTCAACTTTGCATTCTATTCTTGTTGACATAAAATGAAAACCAACTCAACTATTTCTATGTGTTACCTATTCAGGCAGTCACAGACCTGAATAAATATTTGTGTAGTATTCTCCATTACCTAGGCTGAGAATTCTCCTCATACATTCTTTCTTTCCCCTCCTTGAAGAGGCTTATGGTCTGCTTAGTTTTCTTCATCAAATTCTCCATGAACACCCTAAAATACTCATTTTCTCCAAGGGTCTCCATCTTCCCCTCATATCTTGACAAGATAGTGCGGAGATGCTGGTAGGTGTCTGGCAGCAGGTCTAAGATATAAGGTGGGCTATTCTTTAGCGCCAGCTTTGGGTTCTGACACAACCGCACCACCTGCAACAAATGGAAAAGAAGGGCTATTACTTGGAGGATCTTAAGGGCAATTTCCTTTTTTAAGTTTAGAAAATTATAAAATGTGTGCTCTATTGCGGAAATATGAAAAATGCACAAGAATATAAGAAATGATCCATAACCCAAACACATACCCACAGGCAATCACTTTACATTTTTAGTAGTCTCCCTAGAGAGTGGGTTCTCAAAACCATATCTAACAGTTCAGACAACACATAGAAGACTAAACAATTGGGGTGGGGAAGACATCCACATACATGCCTAAAAAAATGCTAGATGAAGCATGGCGAATTCCTCTGAAATGCATGGCTCACACCACAGCAGAATAAAGAAAATTTCCAGGGGCAGAAATAAAGAACGTGGCTGCCCTGGGAGGTAAACCTGGTAACGCAGGAGCCTAGAGCTTTAACAACCACTAGGGGACAGGAGCACAGAGGCCTTGGACCCAGCAAAGAGTTGAACTGAGACACCATTCCTTCCCATATAAATGTAGAACTCTCAGAATTTGCCTGGTTAATTCATTTTACCTTCTTTTACTTTCAACTTTTCTCAGTTCTTAGTTTTAAGTAGGTCTCTTTTAAAGAACATATAGTTAGACTTCTTTAATCCAATGTAACAATATTTGTTTTTTAACTGGTGAGTTTATATTTGCTGTAATGACAAATAATTTGTAATTATTCCTACCATCTTATTTAGTACTTTCCATTTATGTGGATTTTTGTGTGTCTGGAAGAGATATAAATTAGTGGGACAGAAGTGCAGAAATAGACCCACACATATATAGACGCTTGACATCACAAAGGTGTGATCTTTCCCAAAAACAGTAGTGGAACAATCCATATAGGAAAAAAAGAAAATCAAACTAAACCCTTACCTTACACTATGCAAAAAATGAAACAAAACAAAAAACCTAGATGGGCTCTAGACCTAAATGTGAAAGGCAAATAAAGCTTTAGAAGATAAGAAAACTATCTTTCATGATGGAGAAAAAATTCTTAAACAGGGCCATAAAAAACATTAACAAAGGAAAATATTAATTAAATTCTACTATACTCTAAAAGAACTTCTAAGATACTACAAAAGAGTAAAAACACATGTACAAAATCAGAGAAGATATTTACAATATGTATATATCCAGACATACATAATCAGAATATATAAAGAACATCTACAGATCAGTAAGATAGGGACGATCTTTTTTTTTTTTTTTTTGGCTACATCGCGCAGCACACGGGATCTTAGTTCCCCAACCAGGGATCAAACCCGTGCCCCCAGCAGTGGAAGCATGGAGTCCTAACCACTGGACCACCAGGGAATTCCCAAAAATGGACAAAAGATTTGAATAAAAACTTGACAAAAGAAGATATCCAAACAACCAATAAACATATAAAATGGTGCTTAATCTCCTTAATCATTTTAATTTCATTAAAATGACAATTGTAAGCTCTCAATTAGATACTATCACTACACACACCAAATTGGCAATGCCAACCACTGGCAAGGAGCAAGGACCTTCAAATATTGCTGGTGGGAATCTAAACTAATAAAACCACCTTGGAAGATAGTTCGGCACTGTATTGTCAGGCTAAAGACTTACATGCCCTACAAACCTGCAGATCTCCACCTGGAAAGGTATACTGCGACACACACACAAAAATGTGTAACAACTAACAACTGCAAACAACCCAGATGTCCATCAACAGTAGAGTGGATAAACTGTAGTATATTTATTAGCAACAATACACTACCACATGGATGCTCCTCTCAAACAAAGTAGATCTAAAGAAACCAGAAATAAAATATATATATTACAATTACATGTATATGACTACATTACTATTACAAGGATATCCCTCTAAACTATATTGATGCAATATGCATACATAGGTGGTAAAAATATAAGTAACAGAAAGAAAATAATTTTACTTTACTTGTAGCTGATATAACTGTCCACGATAAAATGAAAGAGAACTGATAAAACATTAGAAACAAAACAGTTTAATAGGTTGCTGGATTCAAAATTGATATATCAAAAGGACATTCATAAAAATTTTATAAATAATTTTAAAATATAATTTTAATTGTTGCCATTTTGAATGGCATAAATAAAAATTTAAGGCTCCTAGGAATATATCTAACAAAAAATGTGTAAGACTCTTATGAAGAAAACTACAAAACTTCACTGAAGAACATAAGAATAGAAATTAATGAAGAACCCTATCATGTTTAAGGAGATGTCAGTTCTCCCCCAAATTAGTATATAAATGCAGTGCAATTCCTATCAAAATTCTAAAAAGCTTTTTCATGGAACTTAACAAGTTGATCCCAAAACCCACACGGAAGAAAAAGAGACCAAAACCAGCCAAGCCTATTTTGAAAAGTCACAAAGTAGGTGGTAGTTACCCAATGGATTATCAAGACTTTTTAAAATTTTATAATTAAAATAGTGTGATGTTGACCAAAGACAGATAAATGGCCAAATGAAAAAGAAGAGAGCCCAAACAGAGACACACATGTATGGAAATTCAGCATCAGAAGTGGCATTACAAATCAGTTCAAGAGGAATTCCCTGGAGGTCCAGTGGTTAGGACTAGGTGGTTCCATTGCAGAGGGTACGGGTTCGATCCCTGGTAGAGGAACTAAGATCCCTCATGCCGTTCAGTGTGGCCAAAAAAAGAAAAAAGAAAAGAACACACAAATCAGTTCAAGAGAAAAACTACTGGAAAACGGGTTATCCATATGGGGAAAAAAATTACATCCCTTACACATTACATGAAAAGTAAATTTCAGATGAATTAAAGATCTTGTGTGGAGAAAAAACTTTAAAGCTTTTAGAAAAAAATTTGGAAAATATTTGTTAAACTTTATGATCTCAGAGAGGAAGTATTTCTCAAGACACAAAAGCAAATCATAACCATAAACAAAACAAAATGACAACCCACAGAATAGGAGAAAATATCTGCAAACAAAGCGACCGACAAGGGATTAATCTCCAAAATATACAAACAGCTCATACAGCTCAATATCAAAAAAACAAATGACCCAATCAAAAAAATGAGCAGAAGATCTAAATAGACATTTCTCCAAAGACATATAAATGGCCAAAAAGCACATGAAAAGATGCTCAACATCACTATTAGAGAAATGCAAATCAAAACTACAAAGAGGTATCACCTCACACTGGTCAGAATGGCCATGATCAAAAAATCTACAAGTAATAAATGCTGGAGAGGGTGTGGAGAAACAGGAACCTTTCCACACTGTTGGTGGGAATGTAAATTGGTACAACCATTATGGAGAACAGTATGGAGGTTCCTTAAAAAACTAAACACAGAACTACCATATGATCCAGCAATCCCACTCCTGGGCATATATCTGGAGAAAAACATAATTTGAAAAGATACATGCACCCCAATGTTCACTGCAGCACTATTTACAATAGCCAAGACATGGAAGCAACCTAAATGTCCATTGACAGAGAAGTGGATAAAGAAGATGTGGTACATATATACGATGGAATGTTACTCAGCCATAAAAAAAGAATGAAATGATGCCATTTGCAGCAACATGGATTAACCTAGAGATTGTCATACTGAGTGAAGTAAGTCAGACAGAGAAAGACAAATATCATATGATATCACTTTTATGTGGAATCTAAAGGAATGGTACAAATGAACTCATTTACAAAACAGAAATAGAGTCACAGATGTAGAAAACAAACTTATGGTTACCAGCGGGGGAAAGGGGAGAGAGGGATAAATTGGGAGATTGGGATTGACATATACACACTACTATATATAAAATAGATAACTAACAAGGACCTACTGTATAGCACAGGGAACTCTACTCAATACTCTATAATGACCTATATGGGAAAAGAATCTAAAAAAGAGTGGATGTATGTATACGTATAATTGATTCACTTTGCTGCACACCTGAAACTAACACAACACTGTAAATCAACTATACTCCAATAAAAAAAAATTTTTTTAATCATAAATGCAAAGACTGATTAGTTTGACAACACTAACATTTTAGTAATGATAAATCATAAGAACTACTGAACTGCTTTTTCCTTTTGTTTAAAAAAAATCAATGCAATTATAATACTGTATTATTTTTTTCAACATCCTTTTTATTTTCTTCTTGGTAAACTGCACTTTCATCAACGAAATATCCTTCTTTAGAAACACTTCTTGCCTTAAAGTCCCCTTTAATGCATCTAATATAGCTAAACCAACTTTCCTGGCTTGGTGTTTGCATGGTGTATCTTTTTCCATTCTTCTATCTTCAAACTTTCTGTATTCTTACATTTAATGCATGACTTTGTCATGCAGAATATAGCTGGTTTCCTTTTAATTCTGACAATCTTTTATTTTAACCAATTTGACCTGTTTACACTTCAACTATGAAACTGTTATTATTGTAGGTCAAATACTGGCAATTTCATATGGTTCACTTAATAAGTACTGATCCTATAATAAATAATAAAATAATTTACTATTTGTTTCCTATGTATCTCTCCTGTTTCATCTTCCTTTACCTCCCCTTTCTTGCCCTCTTCCGGTTTAAGCATTTTTTTATTTTCCCAATTTTCTCCCCCATCAGCTTGCCAAATATACATTCTTTTACTACTCTTTAAATGAATACCTTAGTAATTATAAAATGCATCTCTGACTCATTAAATCTTATATAAAGTAGTACTTTTACCACTTCCAGACAATGCAAGGAACTTGGGACACTAACTCCATTTACTCTTTTCAAGTTATGTGCTATTACTATCACACATTTTAATTCCATGTATCATATAAAGTCCACAAGTCATTATTATTACTATTACTTCTGTCATTATTTTATACGGCCAATATTCATTCACATTTACCCACACAACCCCCCTTCCCAATGCTCTTCACTGCATCTGAAATCATTTTCCTTCAGCCTAAAGAACATCCTTTAGTATTTCCTTTAGGGTATAAGCTGCTGGCTATAAATTCTCCTCAGTTTTTGTTTATCTGAAAACATCTTTATTTTGTAACCACTTTTAAAGGCTATTTTCCCTGGATAAGGATTGGCAGTTATTTTCTGTCATCATTTTATAGCTACAGGCATACCTTGGAGATATAGCAGTTTCGGTACCAAACCACTGCAATAAAGGGAGTATGGCAATAAAGCAGGAATTGCAATAAAGCAACTCACACAAAATTTTTGGTTCCCCAGTGCATATAAAAGTTATGTTTACACTATACTATAGTCTATTAAGTGTGCAAGACATAGCATTATTAAAAAACAATGTACATACCTTAATTTAAAAATGCTTTATTACTAAAAAATGCTAATCATCAGCTGACAACACAGGGTTGCCACAAACCTTCAATTTATTAAAAAAACTCATTATCTGTTAAGTGCAATAAAATGAAGTGCAATAAAATGAGGAATGCCTTCTAGATGCCACTGTCACTGTTGAAAAGTCAGGCTGTCAGTCTCACTGTTGCTCCTTTGAAGATAAAATGTCTTACTCTGTGGTTGCTTAAGATTTCTCTTTGCCTCGGGTTTTCAACAGTTTTACTACAATGTGCCTAGGTGTAGTTTACTCTGGATTTTTCCTGGTGTTTACAGAGCTTCTTTAATTTGGAGCTTGATAATTTGTCAGTTTTGGAAAATTCTCAGCCAATTTCTCATCAAATATTGCTTTTGCCCCATTCTCTTTCCTCTCTCCTTCTGAACTTCAAGTACTTATACATAAGACCTATACTCAATATTCCATATGCCTCTCATACTCTTTTCTGTATTCTCCATCCTTTTGTCTCTCAATGCTTCAGTCTGGATTTTTTTTTTCTGACTTACCTTCTACCTCACTAATTTTTCCTTCAGTTTTACGCTATTAAACCCACCCACTGAGTTAACAATCAGTTCTTGTGTTTTTCAGTTCTAGAATTTCTATTTCATTATTTACCATTTCAGATCTCTGACAAAATTATCTATTTTATCTTTAATTCTTCTAACACATTAATCATAGATATAAGCCCATGACTGATATCTCAAATATCTGTATCCCCTGTAAGTATGTATCTTTTATCAATCTTTCCTGTTGGTTTTTAGTTGTAGTTTGTTTTTTCATAAGCCTAATTATTTTTTATTGAGTGCTGAACACTGTGTATAAAAAATTATAGAGACAATCTGAGGCTATGGATGATATTATTCAGAAAGGATTTACTTTTTTTTTTTTTTTTTTTTTTTTGCAGTACGCGGGCCTCTCACTGCTGTGGCCTCTCCCGTTGCGGAGCACAGGCTCCGGACACGCAGGCTCAGTGGCCATGGCTCACGGGCCCAGCGGCTCCGTGGCATGTGGGATCTTCCCGGACCGGGGCACGAACCCGTGTCCCCTGCATCGCAAGGCGGACTCTCAACCACTGCACCAGCAGGGAAGCCCAGAAAGTATTTACTTTTGCTTCTAGCAGACATATTTGGCTAGGGACACTAGGAATTCCAGGTCATCTTAATCTAACCCAAAATTGAGAAGATTAAAAAGCTGGGCTTCAGTCTTCAGTGCCCTGTAAAGACTGGTTTACTTCTGTTTCACCCTTACTCCTACAATTCAGGCCCTCAGGGACCCAAACCCAAAACCTAGAGTGTTTCCCAGGGCCCTCCACCTTGGCAGACCCTAATTCCAATTTTTTGTCCTCCTTGACATGAGCATTTTGAAAACTCTATTCAGCCTCTCAGCTATCACTTCCAGAATCAGGAATGACCTCATGGAAAAGGCAGCCTCAAAAATAAGGCTTACCTCTCAGAGCTTTCCTTATCTTCCAGAACCTGGCCTCTAATTCCTCACTGCCTTTATAGCTCTTCAACATCTTCTAGCTTTTCTAGCTGCCAGCAATATTATTTGGTTCAAAACAGCCTAGTCTAACAGTGGTAGAAGCAGAAGTCTGACTTCTTACTCTTTATTTAATATTTTAAAATGCCTATTTTCTTGCATCACCAAAAGCTCATTACAAACTTTTTAAAGATGTCTAAGTGATTCCACTCTATAGACATACCATATCTTAAACCATCCCCTCCACTTTAACATTTATACTGTCTTTAAGTCTTTGCTATTACAAGTATTGCTGTGATGAACATCTTTGGGCATTTTATTCTTCTAAATGTCAGATTATTTCCTTAGGATAGATCCCCCAGAAGTGGGATCACTAGGTCCACCTGGAACAATTGCAAAATTCCAATTTAATTACTAATGTCTCTTCAAATGATGTAAGACAACATTAAAATTTCTAAACTAAATATTTTATCCTCTGTACATCCTTTCCTGTACTCTTGAAAAAGAGCCCTATATAAGCCTGGCAAATAAAGACAAGCTGAATCAACAAAAATATATGATTTATGAATATTTTAACTGTTTTAGGAAGCTGCTCATCCTATCAAGGATTTCAAGCCAAAAAGGAACAACATAGCCAAGAAGAAAAGACTCTACCTCAGAAGACAGCTATATTCTAAATGCAACAGAGTTAAGAACTCATACTAATTAAAATAAATAGTACCCAATTTATAAGTATTACATTCCAAAACCTCATTTGAAAGACAGGTATTTATGATTCAGAATATATTTTTACAAAATATATATTTATAATAAAAATATTAAAATGGTAGGTTCTTAAATAGTCCATGGAGGGAGTTAGGGGAGACTGATATTGAGACTAAGAGATCAAGATTCAGCAAAGACTACAAGAGGTATATGATCGAAGGTTTTTATCTTCAGAGAATACTGAGCATGTTTTATATGGAGAAAGAACCAAAAGAGAAAAAGATAAATTAAAAGAAAATGGAAAATGGGATCTACAACACAGCTAGAACACTAAACACCCAATACCATTAAAAGAAGGGACACCTCCTTCCTTTAAAACAGGAAGAAAGGGACTGAGGACAGGTTTAGACAGACACAAATTCAGAGATATGAAGGCAGTACGTTTAAGAAGATTGCACTTGGTTTTGATTTTTCTCAACGTATGCATTCAACAAATATATGCCAGGCACTGGGTCACAGAAGTAAAAATACCATGCCCCTGAATCTGAGAGGAATCAGGCAATAAACAACAAAAAGGAAATCAACAGGAAAAATATCAGGTTCTATGCAGACAATTAAAATAGAATAATAAGAAAATGCTGGATGACGACTTCAGCACAGTGAGTAGGGAAAGCTTCTCTGAGGTGAATTTAGGCTAAGAGTTAAAATTACAGGAAGGAGCCCATCATGTAGAATCAGCAGAAGAGTAGCCCAAACAGAGGGAACAACTAATCCAACAGCCCTAAGGTGAGAATAGGTTTGGATTTGAGGAACAGAAAGGTCAGTGAGACTAAAGTGTAGAGAGCAAGGTGAAGAGGGTCATTAAGGGAGAGATGTGGAGTATCAGGGAATTAACAAGGAGACAGTATGATGAAGACTAAGATATAAGCTTTTATGTGTTGAATTAAAATTAAAATGTTTTAGTATCTTGACAAGATTACACCAAATAGCCAAATCAGAATGTCCTGTTTCAGTCATTTACCTTCAGTAAATTTCTTAACCTCTGAGCCTCAGTTCTTTTACCTGTAACACAGCGATAATACCCACCTCATAATAAATGTTTATGAAAGGGCTGCACAGTTTCCAATAAAGTAGACATTCAATGCTAGTTCCCTCCCCATTTCCATACAACTCGACCAGGTTTATCTGCAGGTTAGGCAGGAATTATCTATTGAAGACAGAATGTTAGACCTCACATCACCCTTTGTTGACTCCCAGAAACTGACACCCTTATTCCTACCATCTGGCCATGCCACAGCTACCCTTCCAAACCTGCATGGTCTCTGACTACTTGGTGACCAAGGAATAGAGAAAAGGCAGCAGGCCACCCAAGTACAGGGTGACCAACAATCTGCAAAAACTACAGTATCCACTCCTTCAAAGGTCCAAACCAAGCAGAGCTCCCCCCAAATTATTTGCATTTATATCCAGAGCTACACATGCCAACCCATAATATATTCTCCCTATTCAAAGGCAAATGCACTAACATTAAGAATTCAGGTTAAAATGCATTATTTGCCTAATACCTCTGGAAAAAAAGGTATACTTCCTTTCAACAACAACAAAACTAAACTAAAATTACTCTGCCCAACCTATAGTAAGCAATTAATAAACGCTGATTAATGACAATGACCTGAAAAAACACATGACCCCTCATAACAGATTTAAAATATCATGAGTTTTTAAATGTCTCCCAAACACTTGATTAGTTCGCATTTTCAAACTACTATCATGTACGTTCCACAAATGCTATCAGTCCCTCCTTAGAATGTGACCTTGTAAAGATCAACTGTAGATTAAATATCTGCTTTTCTCAAGATCTTTCAAAGATAAATCAATCACATGACCAGGGAAATCAGCACTCCTTAACACTAACACAGAAGTATATAGGTAGAGCAGCAACTCTCAGCACTCCTTAACACTAACACAGAAGTATATAGGTAGAGCAGCAACTCTTTTGACATTGAAATCTTCTGTAAAGAAAAAAAAAATTCCCTAAATACTTATAACCTCTAGGGAAGAAGTTTCCAAAAAGCTTTGTGAATAATTCAAGTCAATAGTTAACAAACATCAAAAGCCAAAAGAACCTGCCTTTATTAGTGAATGTTAAATTGGCAGTTTCAGTTAACCTCTAAAGCACAAATGTGCATTCTGAGCTTTAAAAATTCACCAAAAAATTTCCGAAAGACATTTTCCTGCTTAGTCTGTTCTCAATTTTATTTTGCTTTCCAAGTCTTACAATAGCAAAAATGGCTTCCTTTTGTTTACTTCTGCCTGTACATTTACAGCATCACTCAGAACAATGTCAAAAAGAAACATGCTTAGCTCTGGGAAACCAACAGTATCCTTGCACAGCTGCCATATACTCCATTCATAATAGCTTCCTCACTGGCCTAGCTCCTCCCTTTGCTTCTGCCAAGGGCTCAATGGTCAATAGAAAAAATTTGCAAAGTGCTATGATTACAATAAAGAGGAATAAAATTATGTTTGGAAATTGCTAAATTTTTAAAAACAGAAAAGTTACAGAGAACAGTGCCTATGACTAATTCTGTTCTGAACACAGAATCTTTTCTAACACTAAGGAATTGTATTTCTAACTAAGCAGAAAACTATAAGCATATATGACTGTGAATGACTAAGTATTTTTATCTCTGTAGACCTTAACTTATCCATGGAAGCATTTTTCATTTCAAACTTTTTCATATGTTAAAAAGCATGATTAAAATAAGCACTAAGCTTCAAAAGCAAGTATTCAGTATGGTGAGCTATACATAAAACACATAAAATTTGATTACAGTTTTAAAAGAATCAGTTGCTCAAGAGAACAGGAGGTACAGCAGAAAGGACACCAGGGTAGGAGTCCAGAGACCTGGGTCTTAGTCTGGTGACTGACATTAACTGGCTATGTGACCCTGGGCAAGTTACTCGTCTCTCTGGGTCTCTCTCCCTCTATAAATTAAGAGTTAGATCAATTAATTTCTTTTCTTAAAGCTTCAAGTTTTAGAAACTAATCAACTCAGAAACTTGAAGAGATTTAACAGTTTTACAAGTGTAACTACACAGTGAAGCTTTTTTTTTTTTTTTTTTTTGCTGTACGCGGGCCTCTCACTGCTGTGGCCTCTCCCGTTGCGGAGCACAGGCTCCGGACACACAGGCCCCGCGGCCATGGCTCGCGGGCCCAGCCGCTCCGCGGCATGTGGGATCCTCCGGGATCGGGGCACGAACCCGTGTCCCCTGCATCGGCAGGCGGACTCTCAACCACTGCGCCACCAGGGAGGCCCCACAGTGAAGCTTTTAAATGAAAACTTATGACAGTTTTTCAAAGAGAAATCAGAAACCCATACTTTTTTTAAAAGAAACATATCATCACTAGATAATGGCTCCAAGAAAAAAGTCTTTTACTTCTAATTACTCTTCTCCATTACTGATTTATCAAAACCCATTCAGGGACTTGAACTGTAATTACTACCCAACACTTCTCAAATACCTCCCAACGCTATTTATTAAAAGCACTATGTCACTTACAACTAATTACCAATCTCATTACTTTCATTTATCACATTAATTGCAGAAAAAAAAAATACAGCCAGTACAATGTAGGAAATTAAATAACCGACATGCGCTAACAGCTTAACCATGCAGTTTTTATACAGGGATTCTGTTTTTAAAAGGAAAATATAATTCTCTTCTCAGACTTATCAGTGCAACTTCAAACCAATACTTAGCATGAACTAGAGATTAAATGATTTTAGCATCATTTTTGGATGTCAGACCCTAATTAAGGCACAACTGTGAATTAGGATATTGTGGAGTTCTCTGCTTGGTCTAGTCCCTCTCCAGTCCCAATCCTCTTTCTGGTCTCAAGGATTAAGTAAAGATTTGCCTAATGATTCCCACAGGGGGTTCCCTGATCCCTTTGAACACCTTCAGTTATATCGCCAGTTTGCAAGTATGAGGACTGAGTCATCCTTAACTCCCTAGCACCCAGAAAAAAGTTCATGTTCAATGAAAGTGTGATGGTAGAAAAGGTGCCAACGTAATTTTCACCTAAAGTAACTAGGAATCAGTTACCATATTTAAATCAACAAACTAGACAAGGATTGTGGATGAAAGCAGACTTTTTGGAAGGCAATGTGCCAATATATACTTTTCAAACTTTAATGTATGACTCCTTTGACCCAGGACACTTCATTTCTAGAAGTTTATTCTAAAGAATCTTTAGCAACTGCATAATAGATATCACTGCAGCATTGTTTCTAGTATTAAAAATCAGAAATAACCTAGAAGACTACCAATATGAATTTGTTAAATAAACATATATATCCATATTATAAAATCTTATACACCCCTTAAAAAAAGAATTCAGGGCTTCCCTGGTGGCGCAGTGGTTGAGAGTCCGCCTGCCGATGCAGGGGACACGGGTTCGTGCCCCGGTCCGGGAGGATCCCACATGCTGTGGAGCGGCTGGGCCCGTGAGCCATGGCCACTGGGCCTGCGCATCCGGAGCCTGTGCTCCACAACGGGAGAGGCCACAACAGTGAGAGGCCCGCGTACCACAAAAAAAAAAAAAAAAAAAAAAAAAGAATTCAGGACTTCCCTAGTGGCGCAGTGCTTAAGAATCCACCTGCCAATGCAGGGGACATGGGTTCCAGCCCTGGTCTGGGAAGATCCCACATGCCGCAGAGCAACTGAGCCCGTGCACCACAACTATTGAGCCTGCGCTCTAGAGCCCGCGAGCCACAACTACTGAGCCCGCATGACACAACTACTGAAGCCCGCCTGCCTAGAGCCCATGCTCCACAACAAGAGAAGCCACCGCAATGAGAAGCCCACGCTCCACAACGAAGAGTAGCCCCTGCTCACTGCAACTACAGAAAGCCCACACACAGCAACAGAGACCCAATGCAGCCATAAATAAATAAATAAACAAATTTATAAAAAAAATTATTCAGGGAGACCTACATGTAGTATTAACATGGATAATCTCCATAATATAGCAAAAAAATTTTTAATTCTAGAAGCATTTTTGTTTAAAAATCCCACTTTTGCTTAAAAATGTGTAATTTTATAAGTATGTATTACTTTCCAAATTTAAGAACATAATAATTAATACCTTAAACATAAATAAGATACTCTACTGCCATTTCTTTTTTTTTCTAAATAAAATCTGTCAAGCTTATCTATAAAATAAAAGCAGCTGTGGTATGGGGCCTTGCTACTTGAAGTGTGATCCCTGTCAGCAACACAGAATCGCAGGCCCTACATCAGATCTACTCAGACTCTATGTTTTAACAAGATCCCCAGATGATCTGAATTCATGTTAAAGTCTGAGAGGCACTGGCCTGTAAGAATTACTTGAGGGACTTCCCTGGTGGCACAGTGGTTAAGAATCCACCTTCCAACACAGGGGACACGGGTTCGGGCCCTGGTTAGGGGAGATCCCACATGCCGCGGAGCAACTAAGCCCGTGCGCCACAACTACTGAGGCTGCGCTCTAGAACCCACGAGCCACAAGTACTGAGCCCGCGTGCCAGAACTACTGAAGACCGCGCGACTACAGCCCATGCTCCGCAACAAGAGAAGCCACCACAATGAGAAGCCCGCGCACTGCAAAGAAGAGTAGCCCCCTCGCCACAACTAGAGAAAGCCTGTGTGCAGCAACGAAGACCGAATGCAGCCCTAAATAAATAAATAAATAATATTTTTAAAAAAGAAAAAAGAATCACTTAGAGTCTGAACAGCAGTTCAAGATCCACATAAAAAGACAAAAGTATTAGCTGGGTGGCTTATGTTACTTAAACTCTCTGAATCTGTTTCTTTCTCATAAGACACATTATTTTGAAATTTTTGCTGTATCAGCAGATGTGAAATTGTAAACTGCTCAGCAATATAAGGAATTATTAGAACTTGGTTACCAGTCTTAGTGAGTAAATGGTAAAAAGGCAACAACTTGCTCAAGTCATAAATCTTTCAAGGGCAATGCTATCCATCCAGGCTTCTCAGAGCTGCTTAGAAAAAAGGGACTGGAGGGATGGACCCCAAACAGTAGACAGTGGTTACCTCTGGAGAGGGTAGTCATTTTGCGGTATGAGAGTAAAAGGAGACCTTTACATTTTGTTCTGCATATTTTATGGTTCATAAATTGTTTTCCACAAAGAGTGCTACACCTGTGTACTGCTGTTCAAAGTAGCTCTAAGAAAGGAGGAGGCAGGAATTAGTATCCCATCCCCCTCAATGAAGTGGCAGTGAGTTGGCCTCATTTTAAGATTTCTTGTGGTTGATCCCAGAGCAAAAGGGAAGGTCAGTGGTGGCTGTAAGAAGGCGCCCAAGGCAGAGAAGTCTGCTAAGCAAGACTCGCCACCCATCCCAAAAGTTGCAGAGGTGAGGCCAAGGGTCATTGCCGATTTAGGAGTTTCTATGGCAGTGACATTCCATCTCCTAGGGCTTGAATCCCCAGTGGGTGTGTACCACCAATACCATCACTGCACCCCTTTCCCCTCCTCCTTTTGGAAGCTGCTGCAGGAAGGAACATTGTGGGGACAGAGCTGAGGCTGGCTTCCAGTGCTCCTGGTTGACTACTCCCACCTATTTCCTTCCAGCACAAAATGTGCTAATCATGAAAACATTTCACAATGACTTGCTTGTTATAATCCCCCTCTTCCAACAAACCTAATGATCAGAATTAATTCTAAGATCAGAATTAACAACTTCATTGGAAAATGTGATTGAAATTTAGGCTCAGTTTTCAAACTAATGCTTAGTCCATTTTTCTTTTAATGCTCTAGGTTAGTCATTAGGGGGGTGATTTTCATAGCATAAACATTATCCGTATGTTTGACGATAACATGAACTCCAC
Organism: Mesoplodon densirostris; assembly: GCF_025265405.1. Classification (NCBI taxonomy): domain Eukaryota; kingdom Metazoa; phylum Chordata; class Mammalia; order Artiodactyla; family Ziphiidae; genus Mesoplodon; species Mesoplodon densirostris. The sequence goes on along the minus strand of NC_082667.1, from coordinate 112,218,967 downwards.
CAAAAGTGAAGACTTGGGGACCAATCTGCCCATGTGTATACAGCCAACAAACAACATATTAAAAACAGGTTGGGGCCTCCCTGGTGGCGCAGTGGTTGAGAGTCCGCCTGCCCATGCAGGGGATACGGGTTCGTGCCCCGGTCTGGGAGGATCCCATATGCCGCGGAGCGGCTGGGCCCGTGAGCCATGGCCGCTGAGCCTGCGCGTCAGGAGCCTGTGCTCCGCAACGGGAGAGGCCACAACAGTGAGAGGCCCGCGTACCAAAAAAAAAAAAAAAAAAACAGGTTGTACTACAGCAAAGGTCACCAAAAACTTCAACCAAAGCCACGAAATGAACAGAGCAGATCATGTTCTTCCCTGGCCTAACCCTACTTTTATTCCATATACCCTTCAAAATTTCTATAATGAATCACACATGAAATGCTCAGTGAGCTCACATTTCATACGGAACTAGGGAGAATTTTACATCCCTTGGGGGAGTTTTTTTTTTTTTTTTTTTTGCGGTATGCGGGCCTCTCACCGTCGCAGCCTGTCCCGCGGAGCACAGGCTCCAGACGCGCAGGCCCAGCGGCCATGGCTCCCGGGCCCAGCAGCTCCGCGGCATGTGGGATCCTCCCAGACCGGGGCACGAACCCGTGTCCCCTGCATCGGCAGGCGGACTCCCAGCCACTGCGCCACCAGGGAAGCCCCGGGGGAATTCTTAATAGGCATGAATACAACAGAACCTTTTTGTTTACAATGACTGTATACTACCCTTATAACCAAATAAGGTAAAACTACTTTTAGTAAATGTTACTTTAATTCAACACTCAAAAAAAAAAAAAAAAAGATTCCCTACCTGATCCTCCTAATTGATCACATAGAAAATGTGGGAACATGTTTTGATCCCATTTTACTTTGTTAAAATGTTTGCACTTCATTCAGCAAGTACTGTGTTAGGCACAGGAACTGATGTTAAGACAAAGCCTTGGGACTTCCCTGGTGGCGCAGTGGTTAAGAATCCGCCTGCCAGTGCAGAGGACACATGTTCGAGCCCTGGTCCGGGAAGATCCCACATGCCACGGAGCAACTAATTCCGTGCGCCACAACTACTGAGCCTGCGCTCTAGAGCCCACGAGCCACAACTGCTGAGCCCGCACGCCTAGAGCCCATGCTCCGCAACAAAGAGAAGCCACCGCAACGAGAAGCCCGTGCACCGCAACGAAGAGTAGCCCCCGCTCGCCACAACTAGAGAACACAACTAGAGAAAGCCAGTGCACAGTAACGAAGAACCAGTGCAGCCAAAAATAAATTTTAAATAAAGACAAAGCCTTGATCCTGAAGAGCTCTAGTGGAGGGAGAGACAGATGAAACAAAAAGTGGTAAATGCTATCACTTTTTTTTTTTTTTTTTGCAGTACGCAGGCTTCTCACTGTTGTGGCCTCTCCCGTTGCGGAGCACAGGCTCCGGACGCGCAGGCTCAGCGGCCATGGCTCACACGCCCAGCCGCTCCGCGGCATGTGGGATCTTCCCGGACCGGGGCATGAACCCGTGTCCCCTGCATCAGCAGGCGGACTCTCAACCACTGCGCCACCAGGGAAGCCCACTTTTTTTTTTTAATGAATCCCAAATTTTGAATCACAAATTCCTGGGTGACTAATATTCCTAGAGTTAAAATTAAATTGGGAAGGGGCTACCAGAAAATAAACACCTACTTTATTAATACAACAGCAACAGAAAGGGTTTCCAATTGTTAGAAGAAAAATAACATGAACCAGCTCCACCTGGTGGGTGTGACAAGATGAAATGCCCACATTTATTGTTTTGAGAGCCCCCCACTGCACTGCAGATGTTTCATCAAGGACAGCTGCCATCAGAGCTGAATGGCATGAATTACGTGCAATGGGAGAATGACGTGTACAAACGTCCATGATAACTATGCAAAGTAACCAGTCCACATAATTTGAAGAGACACAAACCCTTAATTTAAAGGAAGATATTTCTTTTAATGGTACTAGTTAAACACCATGTTAACATCATTCAAGAGAACATCTACTTTGCCTGAGTGTGTGAATGGCAGGTGTGAGAGTGTGTGTGTGCGTGTTTGAGAATTGCTGTTGTATACCTACACAGGTCACTTTCTGAAAAATGACTTTTGTTATGGAGACTTTGTTGTATACGTGAGAAGTTATTGTATGGAGGAAATAACTAAGCCTTAGGAGGTGGGTAATCCTGGATTCCAAGTCAAGTTCCCCTATTAACTAAGTTACGTAACCTCTCTGAAGCTAAGTATCCATAAAATAGGGATGATACCGCCAAAGAACTACTGAAAGAAATAAATAAGTTTAATGTAATTAAAAATGATTCCCGGGCTTCCCTGGTGGCGCAGTGGTTGAGAGTCCGCCTGCCCATGCAGGGGACACAGGTTCATTACCCCGGTCCGGGAAGATCCCACATGCCGCGGGGCGGCTGGGCCCGTGAGCCATGGCCGCTGAGCCTGCGCGTCCGGAGCCTGTGCTCCGCAACGGGAGAGGCCACAGCAGTGAGAGGCCCGCGTACCGCAAAAAAAAAAAAAAAAAAAAAGATTCCCACCCCCATTCCTTTCCCTTTCAGAATTCCTTTGGGGCACACAAAGCAGTTTAACAAATATTTACAACGCAGTTACTATTGTGTAAGGCCTTGTGACTGGACACTGCAGGAGATAAAGAGATTATAGTTGCTGTCCTCGTGGAGTTTACAATCTTCAGAGGTTAAGATAGAGAAGAAATATGTACATGATGTTTAAACTTGAGATCCCACATCACTTTGAACATACAGTCACTTATCACTATAATGTAATCTCCTGGAATGTAAGAATTTACACCTAGCACTACTATGAGAAAAAAGTCCAATGAAATATACTGATTCATAAATTCTATTAAGTGCATCTTACTTCCAAAATACAGGAAGTTACTTAAGGTGCTTTTTTTAAGGGCAAGCAGGAGAAGGTAAGTAGCAGAAGGATTATCTTTTTAAAATGCTTTTTTAAACCCATGCTTTAAAGGAAAGCATTTTTCCCATAAATTATAGCCCATTAAATAAATGAACACCCGGGCTTCCCTGGTGGCGCAGTGGTTGAGAGTCTGCCTGCCGATGCAGGGGACACGGGTTCGTGCCCCGGTCCGGGAAGATCCCACATGCCGCGGAGCGGCTGGGCCCATGAGCCATGGCCGCTGAGCCTGCGCGGCCGGAGCCTGTGCTCCGCAGCGGAAGAGGCCACAACAGTGAGAGGCCCGCGTACCGCAAAAAAAAAAAAAAAAAAAAAATGAACACCTTAAGGTTTTACTAACATAAGCTAATTTAAAATAAAAACATAGGGCTTCCCTGGTGGCGCAGTGGTTGGGCGTCCGCCTGCCGATGCAGGGAACACGGGTTCGAGCCCCGGTCCGGGAGAATCCCGCATGCCGCGGGGCGGCTGGGCCCGTGAGCCATGGCCACTGAGCCTGCGCGTCTGGAGCCTGTGCTCCGCAACGGGAGAGGCCACGGCAGTGAGAGGCCCGCATACCAAAAAAAAAAAAAAAAAAAAAAACACAGCATGGACCTAAAATACTGCCAGCATGACGCTCTACTTCACAGGTGGACAAACTACAGCCTGCAGCCTTTTTTGTACACCTGCAAGATAAGAATGGCTTTTACATTTTTAAAGAGTTGTAAAACAACAGGAAGAATATTGTGGGCTTTCCTGGTGGCGCAGTGGTTAAGAATCCGCCTGCCAACTCAGGGGACAAGGGTTCGATCCCTGGTCCGGGAAGATCCCACAGCCTTTGGAGCAACTAAGCCCATGCACCACAACTACTGAGCCCACGTGCCTAGAGCCTGTGCTCCACAACGAGAGAAGCCACCACAATGAGAAGCCCGCGCATTGCAACAAAGAGTAGCCCCTGCTCGCCGCAACTAGAGAAAGCCCGCGTGCAGCAATGAAAACCCAACACAGCCAAAAATAAATAAAATAATTTTATTTTTTAAAAAAAGAATATAGGACTGCATATGTGGCCAGCAATACCTAAAGTATTTACTATCTGTCCTGTGACAGAAAGTTTGCCAACTCCCACTCTACTTCATAACGGAATTTTGAGTCTCTCACTAAATTAAATACCTTGATACTTCTATATTTACATTCAAGGCAATTTATATGATTGCTCTCTCCACTCCCCTGCCTTGCTGTCTCTTTACTTACTAGCCACTTTCTTCACATACAAGTATCTTCACAAATATTAATTACAATATACCGGGGTGGCAAAAAGAAAAACCTAGAGGCTGACCATGTCTTCTGTTTAATAACAAGCATTCTAGCACAAGCATTTTTCTAAGAATGAGTTTAAGTTCTGCAATGGAATAGTAAATTGGGCCTATGTTGACCAGAACCCATGACTTATGCCAACTCCTCCATCCGTATACATCCAATATTGCAGAAGAGGAGACAGTTCCCAGGGCTAAACCAATAAACTGATTAATAATAGGCTGGGATAATATTCACCTAGCTTCAACAAGGTTAAAACAGATATGAGATGGTGACTTAGAGCTAAATTCAATAAATGTGTGGGACATCTATACATCTGACACTAAGTTCTTCTCCACTTATATCATATGGCATAAAGTCAAGAAGGGTTAGTGATACATTTAAGACTTTCAACAATAAAAATAAAGTGAAAAAAGAGAACATCTATGCTCTAAACAGCAAGAGTAAAAGAGACGGTGCAATCTAACACTACAGAAATAGTCAGAAAATCTGGAAAGCAGTATGAACCTACTGGACTAATACCTCAGAAAGAACTATTTTCATTTCAGCACAACCAGTAATATGTGATATGGGGCAAAAAGTACTAAAAACCATTTTCCAAAACAAGCAACACAAGAATAAAACAGTCCTTTCCCAACGCTAGAATGGAAAAGCTAGAAGCCTACTTTCCTTGAAACTACCGAAACCTGAAAGGCATTGACTCAAAACTGAGAGGTCTTTATACTTCCCAAATAATTAAACATTCTGCAGAAGAAATCATAATTCAATACACACTCTTTAAAGAGATGAATGAGAAAGACTTAAGGGGAAATCTTATTTTAAGGACTACGTTACATAGACTCAAAAGTTTGATAAAAAGTTTATTATTTTAAAGGAGAGGTCTCTAATCAATATGATTTTGATACATCACATGTTGATACAATGAGAAACTAATTAGAAATGCAAATGTTTTTTCATTCCAGGAGAAACCTTTTAAGTCATTAACTCTAAACCCCTAAAATGCAAGCCTACAATCTTCGGATTTTGAATATATTCCATATATGTTTTCAAGGTGTCAATGCATTTAAAATTTCCTTTATGCCTAACTTTCTTTAATGGTTTTATTACAATTTCTAATAATGAAATTAGCATTATAACACCAATATAATCAACATACAAATACTTGTTTATTAATTACCATACCTATTACTTAACATGAGAAAAACCAGCAGTGAAAAAGAGGCTTCTGAAACCACTGGTATGCCCTACAGGAGTGCTAACTCATACACAGGACTTATTAAGAATTTATATAGCACATTTATATTTGCCAAGTGCTTCACAGTCACTTTTATTAGCTGTTTCTAGTGCAAAACAATCCATGAAGAACTTTACAGAAGAGAAACCTAGGCCCAGAGAGGAACCAAAGAAAAACAATTTTACTCTGGAGGAAATAACACCATTCTCTTACAATCTATGCCTGATCCTTCTAATCACCTTTCATCTGCGGAATGAAGTTTGCAAAAATAAGTTATTAATAAATGTGAAAAATAGCAAGGAAATATTGAATTCTCTGGAACAAACCGTTAGACTGTTTAAACACTTTAAAATACTTGGGACTAACTACTATGTTTCATTATACAGACACAACTATAAGGAAGTAAAATCCTCTCAAATGCCAAACTTAAAGTGGGGTTATTTTTCACACTTGCTAAAAAAAAAAGAAAAGAAAAGAAAAAGTAACCAAAGCAGCTCATCTAACAAGTTTAAAGTCAGGTTCTGTTACCAAAAAAAGTAGAACCCAACGAAAAGCAGTGTGTGTAAGGAGGAAGTTCTGGAAGAAGTCCGAATCTGCTGCCTAACCCGCTCAGTCAATATATCTCTCCGAAAATAATGGTTATGAGCAGAACTTGTGGTTTAATCAGTGCATATCTATCTCAGCACCAGCAATGGATCCCATTCAATGTTTTGGAGGAGAAAAACTTGAGCCAACGCTAGATGTGGAGGAAAGTTCCTTCCTTGGCTCATTTAAACACCCTCCATTTATTTTCTCTCGGTGTTGCATCTTAATGAGAAGAAAAAACAGAAACAAAAACTATACGCTCACCTAGAGCGCAGTTTGCCTGCGGAGTTGTCAGGACCCCAGGTCTCTCAACCAGAGCCCGTAAACCTAATTCCCTAGTCAGAGCTCATCCAGCTAACAGTCCCAGCCGGTAAATCAAGCGCTCTTCCTCACCCCCTCCCTCCTATCTCCCGGGGCCAATTCCGTGACCCACATCCCTATACACTGCACAGAGCCGCAAACTCTGCACCCCCATTATACTTCCTCCCTGGTGGCTCCCCAGTTACCCTTCACCCCAGCCGCCACCCCATCTTTGTCTCGCAACCCCAAACACACATCTCTACGTTCCCTCACTCCCAACCGCAGCCCTTCCCCCACCGCCGACCCCCATCCTCCCGGTCTCCTCCCCACCCCCGTATTCCCCACCCCTGCGCCCCGTCACCCCAGCTCCTCGCCTCCCCAGCCTCGCATGACCCGTCCCCTCCCCCAGCTTCCTCTGTCCCTTCCTTCCCGTCCCTCGGCCCCTCCGCCCACGCCCACCCCTGCTCCCGCGGGTCCTCTGCAGGCCTTTCACCTTGTCCATGAGCTTCCAGCACTTCTCCACCATCTTCTTGTCCACGGTCCCCGGAGGGTGGGGGCTGAGGTGGTGGTGGTGGTGGTGGTGCGGCTGGAAGGCGTCCTTCATGAGCCCGATCAGGCCTCCCGAGCCCGAACCCCCGGAGCCGCCGCCGCCCCCGGCCCCAGAGCTCTTTTTCACATTGCCGGCCATAGCCCGGGGAGGGTTAGGGGCCCAGCCGCGTCCGCCGGCTCCGCTTGGCTGCGAGTGAGGGAAAGAAGGAGGGCGTGAAGGAGGGGCCTCTCCCGGCCGCCGCCGTCACAGCCGCCGGCCGTCCGGGCGGAGGGAGGGGCGGTCGCGGGGAGGGGAGTGGGCGGCGCCGGGAGCGTGGGTCCGCGCGGGCGCGCCCCTTCAGAGAGCGCGAGCCCGGGCGCGGGAGGAGCGCGCGGAGCGGGCGGCCGCGTCCGGACTGGGGAACGACCTCTCCTGCGCCACCCCCTCCCGAGCCACAGCTCCCGGAAAGCTGCGGCCAAGTTTCCGCGCCGTCTCCCCCGCCCCTACCGCGAGGGGGGGTGGGGGTGCTGCCCAGGCGGAACCTTCGCGCTGCGCCCCCTGCTGGAGGAGCGGGGAAAGGGCGGGGCGGGGTCTAACGTGGAGCCTGCGCACTAGGCAGAAGCCGAGCCCTCCGTGTTCTTGTGGGTTGTGGGATGATTCTCCTGGAGGCGGTCATTGGGCTATTTAAATTAAGACAGGTGGCCATAGAAAGAATCTGCACTTCAAGTCTTTACCCCACACCTGACAAATGAGGAAATTGAACTTAAAGTTGTTTGCTTCTTAACACTGTGGGAGAAAAAGGGAAGTTTTTCCCCCACTCCCTAGTGTTTTAAAGTCCTAAAGTCAGGACCAAGGACAGGAATGTGAATGCTGCAGATTGTTGCATCCTGATTAGACCCCAGAAAGGCTTGAGACACTTAGGCCTCGAGCTCTTCTTCCAAGCCCTTTGACCCTTCTGAAAACAAAACTCTTCCCCCTTTTTTTGCTTTGAACACAAGTTCCTTTTCTGGAAATTGAATATGTACTTAAGATTCCCCTGCTCAGCGCACTGCACCACAGGTGGGCACTGCCAGCATCAAGCCCTGACCACAGAAACCTTGAGCTTCAAGCCCTGGCCTGAGGAGTCCTCGCTCCTCCCAGGGAACAGCAATGCAGTTCCCAGTCACTTCCACTTTTCTAGTCTCAAAGTTCCACTGGAAGAACTTTGAAAAAAAGAACCTCTCTCCCAAAGAAGGAAGTGCCCTGCCCTAATTTGCTAATTCTGAGCCTCAGCTTTGGGAGCATGCAGGCCCTGGTGTCTCAATAAGTACTCACTTCCGCCTTAGATTCCCCACCTGGCTCTTCTACAAAGCTCTTGACTGATTAGGGAATTAAGCTTATCAAACAGTCCTGTAAGAGGGGAAAAAATATCCTTGTCTGCAATTCAATGGCCTGTATCTAAGATTGATTGCGGAGTCAAAATTATCATTTCCTATCAGTAGAATTTCCATTAGTCAATTCCTACCTAAAAAGAGTTTGAATGTCTAAAGAAAACATATAGGCAAAGCTCTTAGATAATTGTCAAAACTTCCCATCCCTAGCGCATCCACCCTTAGTTGCAGGCTCTCCTTTCCTCTCCCTTGGTCTATTGAAACATTTTCCTCACTGATTTCCCTGCCACCTCCAATCCATGCTGCCACCAGACCAGTGTTCCTAAAGTATAGGTCTGACAGCATAAAACAAAACAAAACAAAAAACGTTAAACACGCCCCAATGCCTCCTGAATGAAATTAACAGTTATGATCTAACTCCAAACTACCTTACAGTTTTATACTATTCCAGTACATATATCCTATGCTGGGTGACTCACCAACTCACAAAATACAATTCTTTCTTTTTTCATCACTATTACTCAGAGCATTCCCTCTGCCTAAAGAGTGCTACTAAAGTCCAATCCATCTTTTTATACTCAACTCAAATATTGTCCTCCTTACCGGACAGTCCTCCTCTAAATTTCCATAACCATCTATTTCTCACCTGCCACACATTAATTTATGCTATATTGTCTTATCGACTTTGGTCTTCCACAGTACCTAGCACACTATAGACATGCAAGGGTACTTTTTCCCCTCGTAGTCAAATCCTAGATTTTATGGAGTATAGGTTAAGAAATTAACCCTTGGAGCTGTGTATGAGCTTGTAGGTCATCTTCACAATGTACATCATCATTGTACATCTCTGGCTTGGTTTAAGGCTTCCAATTTGCATTATGTTCAGTATGGTCTGTATAGAATGGAATTGTAAAATGTGCACTCTGTTTCTGCTGCAGTAAGCCATATTTCTTTTTTTTTATTTATTATTTATTTTTGGCGGCGTTGGGTCTTTGTTGTTGTGCACGGACTTTAGATGGGGCGAGCAGGGGCTACTCTTCGTTGTGGTGTGCAGGCTTCTCATTGTGGTGGCTTCTCTTGTGGAGGAGCACGGGCTCTAGGCACGTGGGCTCAGTCGTTGTGACTCGCAGGCACTAGAGCGCGGGCTCAGTAGTGGTGGCGCACGGGCTTAGTTGCTCCGCGGCATGTGGGATCTTCCTGGACCAGGGCTTGAACCCGTGTCCCCTGCTTTGGCAGGCAGATTCTTAACCACTGCGCCACCAGGGAAGTCCCCATATTTCTTTTAATATAGGATGACCTATATTTGTCTCGCATTTGAATGAAGTAGAGAGGGTGACGCTTCTCTCCTCTGTATCTCTTTAAAACCCCCAGAAGGGATCCTATTAAAAGGAAGACAGAGTTGTGCTGAAGTGATCGTTCCTGTTTTCACTTATGAACTGAGGTTAATGAAGAAAGAAGGAAAGATGGACCTTTCTTTCACAATTTTCACTTGGCTTGTTTTCAGAATGTGCTGGAGATTGAACTGTTGATCACAATGTCTTTCTCATTCCTGGATTATTCTAGAGCTGGCTCAGTTTGTATCACATCATGTGACCTGTGGCAATTTTCTTATTCCATTTCACCTTCGCCCCAAACCACATCCTCTCTGCACCTGAAAGTCGGTTGACTGAATATATTTGAAAAGTAAATGCTCTTCTGAGACACGATTTGTTGTTTATACTCTGTAATTTCTGTCCTCAATATGGGACTCCGTGCATCAGCACAACAGAGACACTAATTATTCTATTCAAAAGTCCTCAAACAGGCTTCTGGATGAAGGGAAGGATCAGGACAGGAACCTCTACTGCACTCCTACTCAGGGAGAGAGGGTTCTGGGGGGAGGGGGGGGAATAAATGAAAAACATGCTTCAAGATTAGAAGAAAAATCTCCGATTTGGGAGATATGCACAAGGTTATCTGACACTGAGGTACAGGAACAGTAAGCAACGGGAAGAACAAGGCCGGTTCTTCTCTTTACTCTGTAAAATGTCCCCGGGGTCAGAGAGGTACCCTGCAGCCACAAAGGTGACAAATAAATATCATCAGCCTCTGCCTGAATCTGCCTGCTCCCTAGAGGAAGGATTTTTCCCCCCAGATCTCATGGCTATCTCTTCAGATCTGTTCCTGACAACAGGCAATTGACCAAAAATGACCAAAAAATGTTGAGGAAGACAGAGATAGGAATATCTAAATAAAGAGTCTGCAGTTCCCTTAATCCGCAAGGGGAAAAGCCCTGAAGTTTCTGCTGTTTTCATTCTAGCCAGTATGGTGTCCAGAGATCCCAGTGACAGACAGACAACAAGGCTTCCAATAGCACAGGGCTGGAGAGAGGGGGTGGGGGACAAGGGCTGCTGACCAGGGCAAACCACTAGTCATTGTCCCTTCCCCAGATTTATTTGTCCAACTCTTCATGACTCCAGCAAGAAGCATCCCTAAGTGGGGGGCACCCCCCCCAACATTGCTCAGTAAATAATTTAAATAGAAAAACGCAGGAGATTCAGTAGAAGGTCAAGTAAGTCCACTAGAGGGAGCCCCAACCAACTCAGTACTGCAGGGAGCCAAGCAAGGTATTTTCTCAGCGCCTGTCTGAAAGTCAACCACAGACCGGATTACGGGGAAAGAGGCAATACATGAAGTCACAATGAGAGAAGACAGTCCTGTAAATACCCAGGGAAAATCCAGGCCTTTCAAGATTTACAAAATCAAAGATTTCTTTTTTACTTTTTGGCCGCACTCTGTGGCTTGCAGGATCTTATTTCCCCAACCAGGGATCGAACCCGTGCCCCTTGCAGTGGAAGCACAGAGTCCTAACCACTGGACAGCCAGGGAAGTCCCCAAAATCAAAGATTTAAAGACCAGGAAGCTGAGGCTGAGCAAGTTTAAATGGCTTGCTCAAGTTTACATATCCGGAGGGAGCGGGTAAGAACTCACAGCTCCTATCTCTAACCAGTGCCCTTTCTTCTCCATTTGCATCTCTCTATGTCAACAGCCTGGGGTCCTGGGTCTACCTCTCCTTTGCGCCTCATTTCTCTGAAAGGGGAAACTCTCTCAACCACCTTCTTCTGCACTTCTGTCCTTCATACACCACAGACTGCCTTCCTGAAGGAGAGCTTCAACTTTAAACCTAATAATGTCATTTTGTTGATGAGACCTTGGGATGTGTAAATGGCCCAAAATGGCTACTGTCAGTCCTTTTCCTCTGTATCAGCACAACAGCATTATTTCAGATGTGTAAATCTGTAATTTGTAAGTCTCCAAATTGCAGGCTGTGCTACAGAGAAGTGAATCATAGATGGTCGGCTCCAAAACCCTTTCTCCTCAAACTACACTTAGGATTTGGGGATAAGGAGAGTACTGGCCCTCTGAGACCTTGGTATTTTAAGCTTTGTATTTAGTCCCTTCTACCTTCCTATGGACACCATGTTTCCCAGTTGCCCGGACAACATGCAGCCTCCAGAAACCCAACCTTCCAGTTCTCAGTCCCGCCCCCGACGGAAATTTGCCACTCTGGATTGGTTCCCAGAACCCAGTCTCCTCCTCTGGCTCTTAGATCGTTGGGCCTCTTCTCTGCCCCTCCTCGTGTGTGGGTCACACCACAGGGAGACACAACAGAGGCAAGAGAGGGTCTTGCAGGAAGGAAGAGGCAGGGTAAGGATGATGGGAAGAGGGAAGGGACCAGGTACTGAGCTTTGTTTTCTCTGAAAGAGGATTGCGAGGAATGATCTCTGTACTTAGAACCTGACCGGTAGAGAGAAACAACTCCATCCTTCCCAGTGGCCTCAGCCTTGCCTAAGTTTCCAAGGAAAGCAAGAACAGAAGCTTCTGAAAAGTATAAGAGACAGAGTTGGAGGCTAGAACACTAATTCTCCTGGGACTCCTGGTTCAGTCTAGGGGTCAGGAAAGCATCTCCATGTCCAGACCTAAATACGAGTCCCCTCTCTCCCCCAGGACAGCAAGGAAATACGACCTAAGACCAAAGAAAAAGGGACAAAAGCTGGGACACAGAAGAAGAAAAGGAATGCAGCTGTTGGTGAGTCAGACTGGGTGGAGGTGGGTGCCCCCTGCCTCTCCATGTTCTGGCTCAGAGACCGAGCAGAGGTCCTCCAGAGAGAATTCAGCCCTCTGCCTGATAAGACGGAGCTGTCTTAACCCTCCTTCATATCTGCATCCAGATTCCATGGAGCTGGGGAAGTGGGGACATCAGCACCCACGCCCATCTGAGCCCCCTCTGGCTCTGTGCCGTCCTTATGTATTCATTACACAGCTTTTGAGCACCTGCTATGTGCTGGGCAGTGAACTCATCAGACTTTGCCATCAGAGATCCCTCATTTAGTGGTCCTGAGATCTCCTGCAAAAAAAAAAAAAGTCCAGGGTGTGGGATGAGGATGGGAGGGGAGTAGGTAAGGCTGAGATCCTGACAAGCTGAGGCTCTGCCATCTTGCCAGGGCAGATGTGGAGACTGAAACCATGCACAGGCTGGCACTGCTGGAAAAGGAGCTGCTCCAAGACCACTTGGGTAAGAAGGGTGGAAGTTCTGGGGGCAATAGAGGTGGGACAATGGGCATTTCTGTATCCCTGGGAGCTTGAAGGGTTGGAGCTATGGTAGAGGGCTGAGCTGATCTCTAACCATCCCCTAGTGGAAAAAGATTGTCAAGAGTTGGGGTTGTGAGGAAACGGTGGGCAGTAAGGGTTGATAAAGGCAGCTATTTTTTTCTTAATTTTTTGTCCACACCACGCGGAATGAGGGTTCCCCGACCAGGGATCGAACCCTCACCCGCTGTGGTAGAAGCACGGAGTCCCAATCGCTGGACTGCCAGGGAAGTCCCAAGGCAGCTGTTTTTCGTAGCCAGAACACAGAGGGAGTTTGCGGTTTGTAGTAACGAAGAGCCTGTAGGATTCTAGGGGGGAAAAGCAAACACCAGAATGACAGTGAGAGGCTGGCAGCCTGCTGCCAGGTTTCCAAAGGTGGGCAGAGTCCATCAAGGCCATCGGGGCTGATTTAGTGGGGTCCCCAGCCACTCCTGAGGGCTGCTCTGGGACTGTTCACAGCTCTGTGGAGGGATGAGGCCCGCCGAGCCAAGGCTTCTGAAGACCGGCTGAAGCAGAGGATACAAGAACTGGAGGCTGAACCGGAGGGGGCCTGGAGTGAAGGGAAGGCCATATATGCAGGTGTGCAGTTGATGAAGCGGTGGGCAGGAGACAGGGGCCTGGAAGAGGGCACCCAAGAGGGCCAGAGGATGCTGGGTAGGGAGACAAGGAGGACTCCCATCTGCCATGCCTAGTCTCAGCCTTCCCAGCACACACAAGAATCCTGAAGGAACCAAACAAAGGCCTCTGGGATCTTGGGCAGGGACCTTCCATGATGGCCCACGCCACGCACTTGATGCTGTGTGGGTTACAAAACGCAGCCACAGCCTTTATCTCATTCATCCCGTGGGACTGAGTGGGGAGAAGGGCCTGAACCCCCATCCTGAGTGGCAGGGGGAAGGGGACCTTGTTTCCTAGCTCCTTCCCCAGCTTCTCAGAATCACCACAAGAAGAACCAAAAGGCCTTTACGCATCTGCCCCACTGGACCAAGCAGAGCCCTCCCCACTCACAACTTCCCATCCTTTCTCCATCCCTCTGTCCCCACCTGGGTCCCTGGCCACCCACCGTCCCCACCACAGAGATGAGTCGTCAGTGCTGCACCCTGCCGCAGGCGATGGAGACCCATAGCAGGCAGCTGGAGGAGGAAGTGAGGGGCCTTCGGGAGCAGTTAGATCGGCTTCCCCACCCTCGAAGCCCTTTCTCTTGGAGGATCACTGCTGCTGTCCAGACTGAAGAGGTGGATTTAGGATGTTTCTTCTCTAGAAGACTGCAATCTAAGCTCTCATATTGCTTTCCCCACTGACCTTCCCACCACTGAGAATTGCAGCAGATGGTTCAGGATGGCAAAAAAAAAAAAAAAAAAAAATCTTAAGTTATAAGAAGAAGACCTGGGGCTTCCCTGGTGGCACAGTGGTTGAGAATCTGCCTGCTAGCACAGGGGACGCGGGTTCGGGCCCTGGTCTGGGAGGATCCCACATGCCGCGGAGCAACTAGGCCCGTGAGCCACAACTACTGAGCCTGCGCGTCTGGAGCCTGTGCTCCGCAACAAGAGAGGCCGCGATAGTGAGAGGCCCGCGCACCGTGATGAAGAGTGGCCCCCGCTTGCCACAACTAGAGAAAAAGCCCTCGCACAGAAATGAAGACCCAACACAGCCATAAATAAACAAATAAATTTTTTTAAAAAAAGAAGAAGAAGAAGACCTAAGTCTCTCACCCCATTTCCCTCTCTCAGTGGTGTCTCCAAATCCAGTTCTAACTCCCCACCACCGCCATGTCTCCCATAAGCAAAACATATTCCCGCTTAGTTTGGCTGATTTTTATAACGAAACCAAGCTTAAATGAAACTGTTTAACTTACTTATTTCCTTATCTTCAAGGCCTAATGCATGGTAGGTCCTAAATAACTATTTGCTAATAAATGAGTGAGCTTCTAAATAAGCATATACATGTATGTGTATGTGTGTGTGTGTGTATATATATATATATATATAGAGAGAGAGAGAGAGAGAGAGAGAGACTTTTGATCTCTTCCATCTTGGTAACAGGATAGAGTTGAAAAATTTTAGCACGGCGCACAGATTTTCCACAATTTTGGCCTCAAATTTTCTTATCCTAAAATAGCTTTATTTTAGCTATAGATATCCAAGAGCCGCTTATCTGCCATGCAGGCCCTGAGCCCCTTTCCTAATCTTTGTCTTATCTCAAATTTAAACGCAGTCAGCATTTATGAAGCACTTCCTGCATACTAGGTGCTTTCCCATATATTATCACATTTAACTCTCACAGCAAGCCTGTGAAGTATGGGTCATTTTCTCTATAAAGATGAAGAAACTGAGTCTCAGAGAGAGATATGTCAGTCATTATACAAGTAGTAAATGACAACCAGATTTGGGACCCAGATCTCTTGTCCCAAGCCCACTCTCTCTACTCTACCTTAATGGTATATTTCAGCTCTTTATAGGAACTATGGGAAAGTTGATGGCTCTGGGGAAGTCTGGAATGATCCCACTCAAGTCCTGCTCTTTGGGTACCTTTGGAGACTCTGTTCAAGGGTAGAGTGTCACCATCCTGTCCTCTTCCATCCTTCTGCCCCCGTCCCAGAGATGTGCCAGAGGGAGGCTGAGGCTACACAGAGAGAGGCTGTGCAGGCCCTTGGAGAGTGGGACCGAACTCTGGCTCAGCTTTGGGCCCACGTGGCAGACATGGAGGCCAAATATGAGGAAATCTTACATGTAAGCCCTACCCTCTGGAGGCCAGCCATCCCAGTGCCCAGCATCCCCCACCCCAAATCCCAGCTAGTGTGACAATGACAGACCAGGGGGAAGGAAAAGAAGCATCTCCATAGGGAACTCTGCTCTATCTTAAGGGGATACAACCATGCCTACCCACTAAGACTAAGAGCTTTGAGAAAACACTGGCTAGGAAAGCTTACAGACCAACCTGGGACACCCCTCATCCAGCCCTCTCCCTTCCTGAGATCTGAAGCTTGGTGTCTGCAGGACAGCCTGGACTGGCTCTCGGCCAAACTGAGAGCCGTCAAGCCTCAGTGGGATGGGGCTGTGCTGAGACTCCACGCCCAGCATAAGGAGCAGCTCTGCCAGTTTGGACTCAACCCCCTGGATCTTTGACTGTGAGCCTCTAGTCTCTGGGGCCCTCTGAGGTCCCAGCAATAAAGCTGTCTGTATGTAGAACTCAACAGGACTGTGGGCTGTGATTTTTGGCAGAGATGAGTGCCCCTCACGGGAACATCTCAGTTCTGGGTTTACCCCTTACCCTGAAGACTGAATAAGAAGAGAGAAATTTGACAAGGTCTCAACTTCTCTCCTAGAGAAACTGGGTCCCACCCCTTGAGCCTGAGGCCCTTTTGGTCACCCTACCCCCACCAACACAAACAAAGGCAACCAGATTTGTGGGGAAAGGCCATTTCTATAATAGACCAACAGTGACCAGGCACCAGCTCCCATAATCCTAAGGTGCCCACAGAGGGAAGGGGCAACCGGTCTCCAAATTCCTGCAATATACCCAACCGTCCTGGAGTCATGCTTAGGGCAAATTCCAGGTGGCTTCAATCCCAGCCGGCCCCACAGCCCACCAGGAAAGGGAAAACTCTGCTTCTCCTCTATGTTACTACAACTTTCTCAGTTCTACTTCATTTCTGGTGAAACGTGGCAGAGGGAGGTTTCCCACACCAACTAATTCTCCGTAGACACAATTTAACTTTTGTGTTACAATTTAACTCAATTCCGACACTGTCTACCTGGAGGTATCATCAGACCCCGCAGGTTAAGGGCTCTGTCCCACAGACTGCCCTCGACCTCAAATACCAATCTCCAGTCCAGGTTGTCACTTGTGCTTCTGACCTACTAGCTATCAATCAGAGGTTCCCACAACCCCCTCCTTGGGTTCAATCATTTGCTAGAGTGATTGAACTCAGGGAAACAGTTTACTTACTAGATTACCAGTTTATTACAAAGGACACAACTCAGGAACAGCGGGATGGAAGAGATACACCGGGCGAGGTATGACCATGGAAGCTGCATGCCCTCTCCAGGTGCGCCACCCTCCCAAGCACCTCCACGTGTTCAGCAACACGGAAAGCTCTCTGAAACTGTCCTTTTGGGTTTCTATGGAGGCTTCATTGTGTAGGCATGATCCATCAATCCATTGAACACTGGTGATTAATTCAACCTCCAGCCCCTCTCCCCTCCCAGGAGGTTGAGGGTAGGGGTGGGGGTGGGGCACTGAAAGTTCCAACCGTCTAATCACATGACTGGTTCCCCTGGAAACCAGTGCCCCATTCTCAGGTGCTTTTCAAGAGTCACCTCATTAACAAAACTAGGTGTAGTTGAAAGGGGCTTATTGTCAAAAACAGAAGACAGCTTTCTCTCTCTTACTACTTAGGAAATTCCAAGGATTTTAGGAGCTCTGTGCCAGGAAAGGGTATGAAGGCCAAACATATATTTCTTGTTATAAATCACAAAATCATACCACTCATCTCACGCAGATCTTCATCCTTGGGGCACAGCTCCCAAAGATCCCACATGACTTCCTTTGGAATCAAAGGGGAGGCTCCCTCATGGGCCCACCTGAGGCCTCTGGCCACACCCTCTTCCAGGAGGTGGGCCCATGGGAAGGGAGGGAGGCCAAGGACTATCCTGTGATTGGAGGTATCCGGAGTCCTAGAGCTGCAGCTTCTGGTTTAAAGAGAGCATCTCAGCTCCCACCACCTCAGGCTGGAGAGTGGAGACAGGAAAGCTTGGGCAGATCTGTGCCAGGCATAGGGGGCGCTACAGTAGATCTGAGGCTACAGCCCAGTCCTAAGCAGAGAAAGAAGGGAAGAGGTCATTCCGAGACCAGAAGCGTTCCCTTTCCCTGTGCCCCCCCTCACTGGGATGCCCAGGAATAGGGCTTCTTCCCTGGGTCCTTCTGTCCCCACCTACCATGGCCTGAAGTCCCAACCTGAGTGCCCCACACTGCTCCACCCTGCAGCCTCCCGCTCTGCCCTCTTCTCTGGCTCCCCTCTGTCCTCCTCTGGCTGACTCACAGTCCATCTGTCTCTCCTTCCTCACCTCTCCAGACCCTGGGGGAATCCAGGCTTCCAAGCCCTGCTGAGATCTGGCCGCCAGCTTCAGGCATAGGGGTGGCTCCGCCTCAGCCAGCTGCTGAAGTCTTTCCAGGTCATTCTCTCCGCCCATGGGATACCCGTTCACCTCCAGAATCACATCTCCCATTTGCAGTCCTGCCTGGGCAGCTGAGCCTCCTAGGGTCACCTGGTGGAAGGAGGGGGATGTAGAGCTTGGAACACCATGGAAAAGTCTGCTGGGTGTACTGAGGCTCTGGGAGGGAAGCAGAGGAAGGCTTGTCAAGAGGCAAATGATTGAAAAGATCCAAGGTCCCTGGGGTATCAGTCACCTGGGAGATGAAGAGATGAGGCCCATTGGCCACACAGCTGAGTCGGAAGCCATAGCCACCACCGGGCCCAGGGTACAGGAAGCACTGGCGGAAGCCGCGTGGGACGGTTGTGTCTTCAACTGGTGGGTCCTTGGTCTCAACCAGAGAGGCTGAGCCGGTATCCTGGGGAGAGTCAGGAGCCTCTGTGCTCTCCAAGAAGAGAAGGGGGGACAAGCGAACCTGGAAAAGAGGAAGATAGGACAAACCCTGCTGCTTCTCCCCAGACCCGAGCCCTGCTCTCTTCCTGCCCTCTCTCTAGCCCCCGCCCCTCAGCTCGCACCATGTTGAAGAAGCGGTCAGCCTCGGGGTTGACGACAATGAGCGAGACGCAGGAGCCCTGTGCCCGGATCTTGGACACTGTCTCTTCATGGCCCAGCCCTTCCACGCTCTCCCCAGCCACAGCCACCAGCCGGTCCCCAGCCTGCATCCCGGCCTTCTCCGCTGGCAGTCCTGGGTCCACCTCCCACAGGAACTGACCTGGGATGCAGACATCCTCACTGCTCCTTCCCCACTGACCCCCAGTGCCG
This sequence comes from Mesoplodon densirostris, assembly GCF_025265405.1. Taxonomy (NCBI): domain Eukaryota; kingdom Metazoa; phylum Chordata; class Mammalia; order Artiodactyla; family Ziphiidae; genus Mesoplodon; species Mesoplodon densirostris. The sequence goes on along the minus strand of NC_082667.1, from coordinate 112,200,087 downwards.
GCCCAGGCCACTGTATGCACACCGGGGGACTGACCCAGGGCTACACAAGAGGAGGAGGCCCGGGCTGGGGTTCAGCCAGGGCCACCACTTGTGTGCACTGAGAGGTGTATATATACACTTGTGTGCCCACCCCAAGGCCTGCCTTCCCTCCCCGCCCCCAGGGCTCTCACTCACCAGGCCGACCGTCAAGGCCCTTCCCCTCTCGGAGCATGAACCCGAAGCCCTGGGGTCCTTTCTCTAGATGCAGACAGCGGGGCTTGCTGGGCAGTGCCCAGCCCTCTGCCAGGGGTGCAGCCAGGGGCATTCCCAGCTGGCGACACCGTTCCTCCACCTCTGGCCCTGCCACCAGCAGGGTCACCTGCTTGCCACTCTGCCAAAGCTGTGGGGACCCAGCAGGGCATCAGCATCAACCACCTGGGTAGGGAGGGCAGAGGCAGGCACCTCCTCACAGCCCCTCTTCCCAGGCCCAGGAATGGGGCACTAGGGAAGGGAGAGGAGGGCCTAGCACAGAGTGTAAAAGGGAAGGATGGTGACGGAGGTACAAGATCGGATCAGGCGATTAGGCGTGTGGAGGAGGTCTGCTTCCCGAGGCAAGGACCAGGCCCAGAGGGGTGAGGACGGATGGGAAACAGGCGGTCGTACCTTCTTGCTGAGTTGGCTGTGCGTGAACTTCTCCACGCTGACCCCATTCACTTCCAGCAGCCGGGCCCCAGGGGGCACTCCTGCCCGCTCAGCTGCCCCTCCAGTGCTCAGCACCAACCAGAAAGGACCCTGATGTCCTGGAAGCCCAGACAGCAAGTTTCTGCCTGCTGCCTGCCCAGAACAGGGCTGAGATCCCCCTCCTGACCCCTCCCGAGCTCTAAGCTCACCTTGGGTGATACTGAAGCCAAAGCCACCCTCGTCTTTCACTATGTGGCACAGCCGAGGCCGGACCCCTCGGCCGAGAGTGGGACAGAGGTGGGCATCGTTCCCCCACTGAGCTCGGGCCACCTCATGCACGTGCTGCGCCAAAACCGTCAGCAATACCCGAGGACCGCTGGCCCGGATGCGGCGTATCACCTGAACGGTGGGCACACGGAGCGGGCTTGGGCTGGCCCCTCTTGCCAGCTTCCCCTCCCTGGAAGCTACACTTTTCACCATGGGAACCAGCTCTCTGGAGGCCTTCACGCAACCATTCGGACCTGGGCATCCCTAAATTCTGGGAGATGGGGGAGGTTGAGCCTTGGGTCCTGCCCCCATATACCCAGGGAGGTGACCAACCGGCTTCTGTCTCCCTGAGGTGCTATAGAATGTTCTCCTGTACCACAGGGGTCCCAGCCCAACCTCACCACTGAATAGTCTTCATGTTCCACGACATGGTTGTTCACCCCCAGGATCCAGTCTCCTTCCCGAAGACCCTGGCGCTGGGCAGAGGTGCCTGGCTCCACCCTGCACACCACATGCCCAGCCCTGCCCCGCTGCTGCTGCAAGTGGAAGCCAAAACTCCTGCCCTCCTCTCTGTTCAGCAGATAGAAGCGAGGTCGTTCCAGGCTCCAGAGATCTGGAAGGGGAGGTGGGCGGCAGAAAAGGGGGAGGAGAGGGGACATGACCCAAGTACAAGTCGCCTTGTGTCTGGCAGACCCTGCCCCTGTGATAGAACACCAGACAGGCTTCTGCCCAGTTAGGTATTGGGCAGGGGGACTGAACACGGCCCAGGCAGAGTGGCGGGGACAGCAGGAAACGCCGGGCCCCCTTCCACCTCCACGTGGGTACTCCCACCAAGGCCGTTATCAGAGGGAGACAGAGTGAGTGGTTACCAAGGAGACGGGAAGCTGTGTGGAGCCCTGGTGGCTCTGGGGAAAGGAAACGGTTGCCCCAAGTGGTGGGGGGTTACCAGAGGGCTCGTGGTCTTCAGCCAGGGAGAGCACAGGATTATCAATGCCCAGTTTGGGGTTAAACTCAAACTTCCTGCAAGGAAGCAAGTCAAGCAGGTAGGAGAAAACTGACATCCGGACTTGGGTCCCAGGCTCGCCTTGAGGTGCTAATGGCCAATGGCAGCTGAAGAGCTTCCCCACCTTCAATCCCTCCTCCCCTTGCCCCAGTCCTTCACAGCACGGCACTTACGGGGCCAAGGAAGCTGTGTCCTGACGATCTGCTGGGAAAAGAAGGGGTGAGGGGAGGAGAGGTATATTCTGCCCCCCGAGACTCCTCTTCCATGGTCCTTAACTGAAAGGACTTCGGGGAGCCCCCAAAATCAGGACTCGCTGCAAAAGGGTCTTCCCTTCCCCTTCCTTCCCCTCCCCGGCCAAGGCCTCCAGATACGCACAGAAATCTGAGCATATCAGTACAGGGCGTGGACCAGGAAGGCAGACACATCCACCCACTCACCTCTCCCCTCCTGACTTCCAGTCTATTTGCCTCAGGGCTCCAAGCCCCAGTACCAAGTGTGTCCTGGTCCCAAAGCCTTCCAATCTGCCCTCCACCCTAAAGTCCCCCCCCCCCCCCCGCAGAGGATTTCTCCTGGCCTCTTACCTGCAGCTGCTTCCATGGTTGGATCAGCGAGCGAGGCTCAGTGTAGGGACAAGGTCCATCGAAACCAGCTGACCCTCCCACCTACCCCGCCACGTCCCGCCTCCTCCAAGACGCTGCCTTAGAAGCAGTCGGTAATGGTTCACGGGAGGAGAGTCTTGTCCTCTGGGGAACTGTGTATGTCCCTCCTGCCCTATTCTTGAGCCCCGACTTTCTCAGGAGACTCTGCTGCCATCCCAGTTCCCGCTCTGCGCCGAGAAAGGTCACTGTAATTGCTGGGCACTGTAATTCCAAGCCTGGGATAAGTGTATGAGAAGGGTGACAGGAGCCCTATGGCCCAACATGGCCTACCCCCATGCTGACATCTTGTTCTTGAGCCACCCTCAGGGCCTCTGAAACTAGTGCCCGAGAAACATCTGCAACAGATTGTGGTCAGTGGTTTAACCAGAATGACCAAGAACAGTACCCTTTCTTGAAAGCAACAGGCAAAAAAGACTCCACAATAGTTGGAAGACACAGCTCTTTAATAGCAGCAAGTCAGCACCCATGCCCCTAGGGGCCACCGAGCTTGGGTACCATTGTGGTGAAGGGGAAACAAGGGTGAGGACACAGCACCAGTGAGAGAGGAAAGTGGCTGCTGGCATCCTGGGTGTCCCGGGGTGTCCCCAGAAAGCATAAAGGCAGGACGCGGAGGCCCTCCAACACATCTGGATGGCAAGGCCCCTGGCAAGGCCGACAAAAGAAGTGTGCCCCCTGGTGGCACAATCCAAGAGGAGCTTGGTGGTGGTGCTACAGGACAATGTGGCCACCGAAACGCCCCATCTTTCAGTCCTTCTATCCGAAGGGAGGGGAAGCATGCTCCATGACCCGGAAAACTCCAGACCTGGGAGCACTGGTTAGACACGCCCCAGGAGAGCAACTGACACAGCTGTGCCCATTCCTTTGCCTCCAGCCCTGAAGGGATCTTTCTGGAAGCGGTAGTGCAAGCTAGGAGGCCACAGACAGAAGCGGCTTGGGGCCAGGGGACACACTGCTGCCACTGTCTCAGCTTCCCGGGCCTCCCAGCTGCTCCAGGAGGGCCCTGACCTCGCCCTCCACTCGAAGCAGCTGGGCTTTGCGCCAAGGATTAAGGGTGGCTCCTCGGTTATCTTCCAGATCCCGCAGCAGAAGCTCCAGGTGGCGCCGGACCCGGCCCCGATCCCAGCTCTTGAGGTTCCGCTGGACTTCACCCAGGATCACTGACCAGTACTCGGACACTGCTGTCCCCTCTGTCAGCGACACCACGACCTGGGCACTGCCCTCAGTGGTGCTCCCCGAGTCCCGCAGGGCCTGGCGGCACTCTGAGCTCAGCTCGTTGAAGTAGAGGCTAGCAGGAGAGAGAACAGTAGATGCTGTTCAGCTCTGAGAAGCAGGGGCATAGGGTGGGTGGACAGAGAGTAAGGGGTCTCATAACTGTTCCCCTGGCTGTGAAATGCAACGGGGTAAGTGTCTGCAATAAACCAGAGATGGAGGGTGGTGGCCGCTGGGAGGCAGGGGTGATGCTAGAATTCAGTGGGACCAGGGTCAGTAGAAATGGGGCCACTAGGACCCTAGGAGAAATGGTGGTGGAGAATCAGGGCAGGGGAAGGGCCAATCACCAAGGGTCTTTGGGGAGATGGAAGTGGAGGGCAAGACTCACTGCAGCAGCTCCAGGGAAGGGTGCTCCCGGGCAGCCTTGGCTAAGGCCAGGGCCGCTGTGTCGCCAGCACCGTTGTAGGCCACATTCAGCTCCTGTAGCTGCTGGTTACGGTCTAGCTGGGCAGCCAGCAGCTCCAGGCCCTCATCCCCAAGGCCCGTGTGCAGCAGAGACAGGTGTTTCAGCGAGGTGTTTCCCGCCAGCCCCTCCAACAGCAGGGCCACACCCGCCGCCGTCAGCGGGTTGTTGGACAGCCTAGGGCCACAAGCACCCCAAGGTTATGAGGGTCCCTAGCAGATGCCCTGTGCTACGCACTGCGACTTGGGCCAAAACGGTGCACCACTTGGGGCAGAGACCAGCCTGGACACAGAGAAATGCAGGCCCAGGAAAAGAGCATGCAGAAACGGGGGTGAGGCTCACTGTAGGGGAGGGAGAGTGGGGTGGAAGCCGGCTTCTCCCGCCCCTCCTCCCGCCTTCCATTCTCCTTTGGGACTCCCCTCTTCCCTCTCCCCTTCCTCGTCACCATGTCCCTTCTTGCTCCTTTTTTCACCCCCTTCCAGCCCCTGCTTCACCCTCCCTTCCTGCTTCCCCATCCCCCGCCCCCTCCCTCGTCATTCATCTCCCCTTCCCCCAACCCAAAATCAGGAACCCCGCTTCTGGGTTGCTACTAAATCAGTCAACACTGGGAGCATCTATTGAGTGCCCAGCGTCAGGGTCATCCTTGTGAGGCGACAGGGAAAATCCTGGGAGGGAATCAGTGGCGTTGTTACCAGGTAACCAGCCTGGGTGTTATTCCACCCCCACCCCAGGCTGATTTTAGCCACGCAAGAGGCTTTCTTAGCACCAATTTATTGCTGGTGGCATCTTTCCCCCTGCCTGGCTGCTTGTACTAGAAGTCGTGGGGTGGGGAGCAGGTCAAGGTCTACACTCCCGCCTTCTTTACTACAGCATGGGTGTGCCTGTTCCAGGCATGTTGGGAGGTGGGGAGCTCACCCTTGATCTTAGCTGGCCAGAAGGATGGAGCCCCCCCCGCCAGGGCACTCACCGCAGGGTGGTAACTTGGCACTGGTCATGCAGCAGCAAGTCTCGGAGGTCCCTGCAGGCCTCGGGGCCCAGGCTGTTGAGTTGTAAGCTGGAGCAGAAGGTGGACAGAGAGGAGGTGAGAAACCAAGGAAGGAGTTCGGCATGGAGCCTGCCCACCCACCGGGCCCCTCCCTCGCCATCCTGCCTCTTGTGGTCCACAGCTGTGTCCCCTTCTGTAGCTCTTGTCACCTCCACCCGCACCAGATTTCACCCCACCCCCTGGTCCTTCCTCACTCCCTTTGCTTTCCCAAGCACCTTCTCCTCCACCTGTGCACGAGGACAGGGCCTCACCCCAGCTTCCGGGCACGCAGGAAGACAGGCCTGAGTGTGCGCAGCCCGGCAGGGTCCAGTTGGCAGGAGGCCAAGTTCACCTCGTCCAGGGCATGCCTTCCACTGCCCAGGACAGCTGCCACCACCGAGCACTTGAGGGGTGTCATGCGCACGCCCGCCAGGCTGAGTTGGCGCAGGGAGCCGAGCACCTCGGCGGAGAAGCGCTGATTCTGGAACTCATAGTGGAAGAAGAGGTGGTCAAGGAGCTCCGAGGGGGGCAGCACCTGCCGGCCCAGCTTGCCCAGCTTCTTCCTGATGGCCTGGGCATTCTCCAGGGCATCCAGGGTCTTGATGGGGCAGCCGAGCTGAGCCAGCAGTACCCGGTTATGGGCAGAGAGAAGCCCGCCCATGAACATGGGGAAAAGCTCAAAGACCTCATCCTCTGTGGGCTCGTCCAGGTGGCACCGGGGGCCCTCCACACCCAGGATACTGGCACCCATCTGGTCCAGGACGTCGTCGTTGTAGTAGTCCTCCTCTCGGAACATCTCCAGCACCATGGCCTGGGCCACTGCCTCGCGGCTCTTACCTACCACACGCCCGAACACATGTGGAACCACCTGGAAGGGAAGCAGGGTGAGGGCGCTGCAGCCTACTGCGTGCTGCTTAGCCTTCTGGCCTAAGCTTAAGGTGCAGTCTTCCTGACTGCTCCAGCCTGATGATCTCCCTTAAACTCGAGCACGATTTGTCTGATCATACTCCTCCCCCTGCTGCAGCACCTTCCGTGGCTCCCCACTGCCCATGTGGAATATAAAACTTTGCATAGGGCTTCCCTGGTGGCGCAGTGGTTGAGAGTCCGCCTGCCGATGCAGGGGACACGGGTTCGTGCCCCGGTCTGGGAAGATCCCACGTGCCACGGACCGGCTGGGCCCGTGAGCCATGGCCGCTGAGCCTGCGCGTCCGGAGCCTGTGCTCCGCAACGGGAGAGGCCACAACAGTGAGAGACCCAAGTACCGCAAAAAAAAAAAAAACTTTGCATAATTTGGCCCCAATTTGACCTTTCTGGAGTCACCTCTCAACACTCGTCTCACGTACTCCAGACACTGGGAAATTCTTTCTTTATCCCAAACACCCCATACATTTTCAAGCCCAAGCATGGCGGGAAGGAGTTAGCATATATTATGCATTCAGCTTGGTACCGGGCTAGGTGGTATAAATACATCATCATCTTTAACATCATCATTGTCATCACAGCAGCGATGACAGATGTTGCTCCTACTGCTTCAGACCCTGCACGATTTGGCCTCGTGAAATAAAATTCATATTTTAAGGAAAGATGAGAAAAATTTAAACAGAAAGTTTTTCTCTGCCCATTTGGGCCTCCTCCCTCCCCTCCAGTGTGCATTGTGCATCTGCATTATGCATTTAACTAGACCTCCCCAATGGCAGAAATACCCGCTCAATGATAAAGATCAACTTTTCTCCTTCTGGCGCCAGCCATATAACTCCTTAGAAGATAACATTCCTTTCTCAATCCTGTAAGGGGTCACAATGACCCACCACTCGCCTTGTATATGCAGACATCTTTGGTGAACTTTATGTACAATGCCAATATATCATTTTCCTTAAAGATAGAGATTGGTGCAAAACAGACTGCTCAGAGACCTGAGGAGATACTGGGCCTCACCTTGTGGAAGATCTTAGCTTCAATACTTACTTATGATCCTATTAATACTACTAGCTATATTACTTGTATTTGCCTATTTTATAAGATTGTTGTTTCTTGCATTACCAAATGTGTGACTGAGCCTCAGATAAAATTAGTGATGATTAGGTGACTTGAAACAATTGATCAAATATATAGTTCTATAAGATGAATGATTGTAATAGTGTAACTCTAGATAAGGGAAGAAACAACAAGAGGGAACCGTTCCTTGGATCATAACGGACTAGCGAGACAGGGGGTCCAGAGGATTTTGGCTACTGTTAATAGGGTCTAGTCCACTAATAGCACATTGAGTGACCTATCAATGAAATCCTTGCCTGACCTGGGAATGAGCATTCCTAGTGCTGTGGAACAAATTGGTCACGAAATGCCTCCCAAACCTTGGTGGAAACTAAGACTGAAAGGGAAGGGACTGTAAAATAAAGAATGTTGCCCACCACCCAATTCTACAAAGTCAAGTCATTAGCCACTGCAGTCACTGGCTACAATAACCTTGAAAGGAATTCAGGGCGAAGATCAGGATAAGGCACTTTGTGCTTTGGGAAAACTGACAGAACTGGTCCTTAGATATTTCAGGAGAAATTTTTATGAACCCGGATTCTTGCATCTTTCCATACTTAGAAAAGCACTAAAACCATTAACTGAGATGTCTGTTCCTCGTGACTAGGTGCAATCTTCTACTGCGATGTACGTTTGATTACACATACTTCCGTTGCCAAAATCACATATACTGAATACGCTGGCCTCCCTCTTTTTTATTTTTATTTTTATTTTTTTGCGGTACGCGGGCCTCTCACTGTTGTGGCCTCTCCCGTTGCGGAGCACAGGCTCCGGACGGGCAGGCTCAGCGGCCATGGCCCACGGGCCCAGCCGCTCCGCCGCATGTGGGATCTTCCCGGACCAGAGCACGAACCCGTGTCCCCTGCATCGGCAGGCGGACTCTCAACCACTGCGCCACCAGGGAAGCCCTGGCCTCCCTCTTTATGTCTTTGAAATAGTTCTCAGAACTCTCTGAGAGACTGTCTCCTGGGTTATAATCCTCAGATTGGCTTGAATTAAAATTTCCATTTCTTTCTTAGATGTGTTAGGGAACCGTTGACTAAAACCACCCGCCTTGGCCAGGCACGATGATGACCACTTGCATGAGTTGTCTCATAACAGGAGGTCCCGATAAGGAATATGGTGGTGCCGTCAAAAACTAGAGAACTCAGGAGGGGCCAAAAAGAGGGAGGAGAGCCAGCCCCATAATATTGTCCTACCAACCTCCCAGAATCCTTCGTGCTGGAATCCATCTTGGCTGAGACACGCGTGCCACCAGGAAGGACCTTGAGTCAGACTAAATAGGGGCCAAGCAAGACGATTGGCCAGAGACAACCCAGAAACTAACCCCATTACCATAAAACCTGAGGCTACAAGCCACGTGGCAGAGCCGCTCTCCTGGGTTCCCTTACACCACTGCTCTCTGTCTGGGTGGCCCTTCCCAATAAAGTCTTTTGATTTGTCAGTACGTGTGTCTCCTCAGACAATTGATTTCCAAGTGTTACACAAGCACTTGCTCTCAGGGACTTCTCTGGTGCTGCAGTGGTTAAGAATCCACCTGCCAATGCAGGGGACATGGGTTCAAGCCCTGGTCCGGGAAGATCCCACATGCTACAGGGCAACTAAGCCCATGCACCACAACTACTTGAGCCTGCGCTCTAGAGCCCATGAGCCACAACTACTGAAGCACGCGCGCCTAGAGCCCGTGCTCCACAACAAGAGAAGCCACCGCAATGAGAAGCCCACTGCACCGCAATGAAGAGTAGCCCCCGCTCACTGCAACTAGAGAAAGCCCGCGCACAGCAACAAAGACCCAATGCAGCCAAAATAAATTAATTAATTAATTAATTTTTTTTTTAAAAAGAGCTCGCTCTCAGGCCCTGGAAGGGGTCCCCCTTCTGGCAACAGATGGACTATTGATCAATTTTTCATTGACAGGCCCCTGTCAACCATGGCGCCTTCATGACAGCCTCTCACCCTCATTCACTCTGCTCCTGTCCTCTCGGCTTCTCTCTCTCTCTTTTTTGTTTTTTGTTTTTTGACAGTGCCAAGATAGTTCCTCCTTCAAAGCTGTGCCCTCTTCCTGGAGTGTTCCCCCCCACACACCCAGCTCTTCTGGCTAATCCTCCAGGGATCAGATTAAAAGCCCTTCCTGCAGAGAGGCTTTACTTATCCCCCCAAACCAGGTCCCCCCTCCCCCTTACATACTTCCATAGCACCTGGAACTTTGCTTTCCAGGCACTTCCCAGAATTTTTAGTCACATAGTTACGTTGACATGTTTATGTTGAGACTGTATGATCAGAAAAGGCAGAAACCTGGCGTTCTGTTGCTTTTTCCTCCGAATCTAACACATTGCCTGGCACACAGCAGGCACTCAAATATTTGTTGAAGAACTGAATGTTTGGGAGGTTGGCGACATCAGCTGCCATCCTTGCAATGGTTCTGAAAGGAAAGGAGAGGTCCATTCCTCTGGCAAGAGCCACCAGGTTGTTTTGTGGCACCTCTCTCATGTGTTTTCTTTACTTTTTACAGGCGAGGTTCCCACCATGGAGGTTATAGTGCCCCTCCCCCAACAAGCATCTGGAGACAAGACACAAAAACTGTCACTCTGGGAAAATGAATCAATAGGCTCATGAAGAAACAGATGGGACCCATCCTCTGCTAGGCAACCCTCCCTCCGAGAGGGCTTGGGGGTGTGGTGCCCCCTTAAGTAACTGAGTGGCTTTCTGAATCCTGTCAGGAGACCACAGCCTCTCACTGCAATCCAGATGAGGCAAGCACATCCTCAAAGGGGTGGGTGGCCTCAGCAATGGCCATTACCTCCTTGCCTGAGGCAATGGTGTAAGAAGGGATGGGCTGCCTGAGACTGTTTTTCTGTTTAACTAACAAATAGCGCTTACTATGTGCCAGGTCCTGCAGATGAAGACATTTAATCCTCATATTGGGCCAACAATATAAATTCTATTATTATCTAATATTATTCATTTAACAGATAAGGACCTTGGGGCACAGAGAGGTTAAGTAACTTGTACAAGGTCACACAGCTAGTAAGTGGAAGAGCCTGGATGTGAACCAGGTAGCTGCGTTACAGAATCCCTGTTTTTAACCCTGAGGCTTTGCTGCCTATAAAAAGGAAAACTTGTTAAAATGTTGCCAGCTCACCAGGGCTCTGCTTCCCCAAGACTGATTACTGAAACATTTCTAGAGCGGACCAGGGTTACCTAGCAAGGCGCCATAGCTTCCTAGAAATATCCATAGTACATCAATTAAGCTTGGCAGAAAGAGCACAGGATTCGGAACCACAAAACCTGCACTCAGATTCCAGTTATTCTCCTTACTATCTGAGTGACCTTGGTCAAGTTACTTAGCCTCTGTGAGCTCCAGTTTCCTCATCTATAAAAGGGATCATAGGGCTTTCCCTGGTGGTGCAGTGGTTAAGAATCCGCCTGTCATGCCAACGCAGGAGACACGGGTTTGAGCCCTGGTCCGGGAAGATCCCACATGCCACAGAGCAACTAAGCCCGTGCGCCACAACTACTGAGCCTGTGTTCTAGAGCCCAAGAGCCACAACTACTGAGCCCATGTGCCACATCTACTGAAGCCCGTGTACCTAGAGCCCGTGCTCCGCAACAAGAGAAGCCAGCGGAACAAGCAGTCCAAGCACCACAACAAAGAGTAACCCCCCCTTGCCACAACTAGAGAAAAGCCCACGCACAGCAACAAAGACCCAATGCAGCCAAAAATAAATAAATAAATAAATAAATTTTTTTTAAAAAAGGGATCATAATTATATTTCATTTACAAGGCACCTGGCAGACATCCACCAAGAGTGGCTACATCTTCCCATCAAAAACTTAGTACATCCGCCCTGCTCACAGCACAGTCCTCAGGCCTGTAATTTGGTTTCTGGAGCAGACCTGCACCCAGGACCGACTGTTCTAAGCCAATTACCAATGCCATTTATCCTCCTGGTATAAATGAATAAAATGGCATCTGCTTTATAAACCTGCCTCTGGTGATTAAGTTAGGAAGAGACATCACTCCCAGAGTCTAATCACCTCTGAGGAACAGATACAATTGGGTTTCTGGACCTGCAAAGCACAGGACAGACCCTGGACAGTAGTGACCCCTGCCGCCCAGCAACAAAGACTAGGAGGAGAGAGGCAAAAAGCAAAAACAAACAAAAACAAACAAACAAACAAAAACCTATCATTAGAGTTATGGGATTGTTATGAAAGTCCCTGCACCCTTAGATTCCCCTCCAAGCCTTCCCCAGCCTGTGGCTTCTCTCTCCCGCTTCCTTATGCCCCATTCCCACTAAAAGCCACATTGCCCAAATCTGAAACAGAGCCAAGAAGAGGATTCATAGTCATGCAGGAAGAAGCAGTTTCCTTCTGGGGAGGAGCCAGGGTGAACGAGGAGGATGGGGGCCGGCAGCCTGGGATCCTAGGGCTGTTACCTTGATCAGGTTGAAGAGCAGGGGCAGGGCCCGCAGGGGCAGCAACTTGGCCATGATGCCCAGGACCAGGCTGACATCCTCCCCGACACGGCCCATGAGCTCGGCCACCTCCTTGCCCACTCGCTGCAGAGTCGTCTTCCGCAAACCCAGCACAATGTAGAGGGCAGCCAGGTATTCCTGCATGGCGGGCACAGTGAACACGAAGGTACCCAGGTGCCCTGGCTCAACGCACGGGGCCAGAAAAAACCTCAGGGCATCCCGGCGGAACACATGCAGCAGCTGAAACCCCTCTTCCGTCCGGATGCCAGCTTCCAGGCAGCCACGGACATCCTCTTCAGAGAAGTACGTCTTGCGGGAGGACACCCCCTCGTAGGCCAACTTGCCCATGGTTCGGGCTGCATAGGCCATCAGGGACAACTTGGAAGGGTCAGTGCTGTCCAGCATCTCCCCACTGAAGTTTAGATGCAGGAAGCTGGTGTAGATGCTTGTGAGGGTCTGGCCAGCTGGTGTGGGAGCGTGCAGGAAGTGCAGGGTGGCACAGACAAGCCAGCAATAGGAGGGCAGGAAGCAGGCAGCGGCGATCTGGTGGTGCCCCTCCAGGTTCCGAGAGAGCATCTGCACCAGGTGGTCACGCTGAGCCGGCGTGACTGAGACCCCCCCAGCTCCGTGCCCGCAGTCTGGCTGGTTGAAGCGGAGCTGAAAGTAGAGCTTCTGTAGGTTGGTATCGGAGAAGCCACAGATCTCGCCATAGCGGCCCACATACTTGCTGGGGATGCGGCCGATGGCAGAGGGCCGGGTGGTCACCAGAATGCTGGCCTGGGAAGAGCATGGTTGAGAGTTAAGAAAGACCCTTGTGGGCTTCCCTCGTGGTGCAGTGGTTAAGAATCCGCCTGCCAATTCAGGGGACACGGGTTCGAGCCCTGGTCCGGGAAGATCCCACATGCTGCGGAGCAAGTAAGCCCGTGAGTCACAACTACTGAGCCTGTGCTCTAGAGCCCGTGATCCACAACTACTAAGCCCACGTGCCGCAACTACTGAAGCCTGTGTGCCTAGAGCCCGTCCTCTGCAACGAGAAGCCACCGCAATGAGAAGCCCGCGCACTGCAACGAAGAGCAGCCCCCACTCGCCGCAACTTGAGAAACCCGTGCACAGCAACGAAGACCCAACGCAGCCAAAAATAAATAAGATAAACAAATTTATTTAAAAAAAAAAAGACCCTCGTGTCCTGATTGCCTCACTTGCCAGGGAGTCCCTGAAGACTGAGTGTTCAAGGATGAAGATAATGATGACCACGGTAATTATAACTCACACTTACTGAGCACCCACTATGATCCAGGGCACTGTGCTAAGCACTTCAGATGCAGTATCTCATTTGTTCAGTACAACTCAAGGAGAGAAGGAAACAGAAGCCTGGAGGAGTTACTGACTTGCTCAGTCCCACGGCTTGGAAGTGCGGGGGCAGGATTTGAACTAACCCAGAGCCTACGTTCCTACCCATTAAACATGCAGACTCAGGACACGAAAATCCTGAGGGGGCAAATTGGGGACAGTGGAGGTAGAGCAGGGTGCACTCACCTCGGGCAACATGTATTTGCGTAGCAGGTTGACGATGATGGCAGCTGGCGCCTCTGGCTCCTCCGGGTCACTGCAAAGCCCTGTGCCCGCCAACCGGAAATCAAGGTTGAGGTGCTCCAAGCCGTGGAGCACAAAGAGCAGGCAGGAACCAGCAGCGGCCATCAGAGGCAGAATCTCCTTCAGGGGTGCGTAGCGCTGGGCCACAAGTTGGCACAAGGAGACTGGCTCAGGGCCCAGGGATGACAGGTCCTCGCAGGAGAAGGGGATCAGCAGCTTGAAGGTTGGCAGCCGCCCGTAACACCAGTCCAGGACCATCTTGCGCACCAGCGTGCTCTTGCCTGTGCCCACTGTCCCGTAGAGCACCACTGTCTGCACGCGGCACCCACAGGCATCTGGGTCAAAGAGCTGAGACAGGGCCAGCGGGGGGAGCCCAGCAGAGGGTGGCTGATGCTCCAGGGCCAGCTCAGCCAGTGGGCGAAGCAGCTCATCAGGGGTGCTCTCGCGGATCACAGGGTCTACGTGGACCGTGTCTAGTGCAAAGGTTGGGCCGAACTGGCGCTCTTCCTTGGGCAGCCGGCTGAACCACTCGGCCAGGTTCTGGCGGTGCCGCTGGATAGCTTCTGGATGGGAAGGCAAAGGGAATATGTCAGGGAGAGGGGCTGAGAAATGCAGGAGCTTAAGGAGGTGGAAGGGTCAGGTTGTGGAGTCAAGACACAACGCCAGGAGATGCCAGGACCCAGAATGGTGCTGGACACACAGGACTCCCTCAGACTGTCCAGAAAGTTTGGACCCCTGTGGCAGAAAGTGGGAAGCCATGGAACGAGTGAGGGTGAGTCTGGGCTGACTGGCTGTATGATTATCTATGTGTGATCTTCACCTGACAGCTAGAGGCAGTGTGTTGAAGGTAGGGATGTTATATTCCCCCCAGTGCTTTGTACATCGTAAGTGTGCACTGCATGAATGTTGCAGGAAGGGATACATGGACAGATGGATAATGGGGCCAGGGAGAGTGGGTCCACTAATGGCTGATTGTAATGGATTCTCTCTACCTCCTTCCTGCTTGTTTCTCTCTCCAAGCCCTTCTTCCCCACGCTCCCTGAACCCACCCCCGCACGGGGAGCCCAGCAGCCCCTCTCCTCAGGCTGACTGAGGAGCCAGTCCCTTTACCAGCTGCAGCGATGCCCTGGAACAACTGTCCGTGCCTCCCTGATGGGGGACCACTGCCCGCTGAGCTTCCGTGATGGCGTGTAAAGGCCCTGTGAGCAAGGAAAAGGGATGAGCTGGGGCTTGGCTGTTGGGCTCAGGCTCTGCACAGGCTCAGAGTCCAGGCCTGCCTGGACTGATGAACTTCTGGCTTCCTGAGATCCAGGCCTGACTCTGGACAGCTAAGTCCAGAGCCTCATCTGACTCTCATACCCTTCCCAGGGCCTGAGGTCTTGCCCCTACCCCTCCAGTCCCCCACCGTTGACTGCCTGCCTGGAACTCAGACTGACCACTGCCAGACTCCACCCGCTTCCCACCGGCCCTCCCTCTGGCTGACCACTGTGACTTGTACTATGGATGATATAAGCTAACTTCCCCTTAGGCCTGGTAGCGGAGTCTATACCCTCTCCAGCCCGGAAGACCAACTCCCCCCAGGAGATCAAGCTCTCTCCAAGTCCTGACCCTTCCCAGGCTACTCTGCTGTGCCCAGATGTGTCCTAAGGTATGACACTGAGGCCTCACCTAGGGGGCCCAAGGGGGCGCTCCCCTTTAAGGGGCCAACTCCAGTGGATCAGGAAGGGGATACGTTCACCTACAGAGAGAAAGCAGAAGGAAGAAACAGCATCCAGAATTCACCCACATTAGCTCAACAATACACAGACCCCACATCTACATCAAATCCCCATCATTTGCTCTCATAGCATCATGTACTGCCCCTTTGTAGCAGTTATTATGAAATTTTATATTTCATTATGTAATTATTTGATTAACATTCATTCACACACTCACCCCCATTCCTCCATGAGAGCAGGGATCACATCTGTTTTGGTTCACAAGTACCTACTTAGAACTTAGCATGGGGTCTGGCACATAGCAGGCACTCAATGAATATTCATTGAAGGCAAAATGAAATCAGACAAGTGTTCCCGGACTTATGTAGCTACAGGGACTCTCAAAGATCATCTAGTCTGACTCCCTTAGTTTAGGATGGGAAAAAGGAAACTCAGGGAGGTACGGTGACTTGCCCAAGGCCAACAGCTAGTAAATCACAGAGCTGGGACTAGCATGCCTGGTGTCTGGATCCCTTCTCTCTTGGAGGTGCCATCTGGACTCTGGAAAGGGAGAAGTGGCAACAGAAACCCCTGCTTCCTGCTCACCTGCTGGCTGGAGTACTCTTCCCAGACCAGGGCCCCAAGAGGCCCTAGGCAAATGGCAGCCCCACCTCATGGCAGGAGAGAAGGTCAGGGCCTGGGGGACTGAGCACACCACCTTCTATCCTGTTCCGCTGCAGGAAGAATGGTGTGAATGGACCCCACACACCCCCACTTTCCCACCCCACCTCTCATGCAGGCCAAGGGAGGCCCTTCCTCCTCAGCAGAACATCAGCCTTTCCTTAAATACCAGCATCGCCAAAGCCCTGGCCTGGCTTTCAGACCTCTCTCCTCTACATTCCCCACCTGAGTGATCCTACCACCCACTGGTTCTCCCCTGAGGCTTCATGATCACCTTTCTCCTGAATTCCAGCCTAGTGAGCTGTTTTATTTAGGTGTCCTTTTCTTTGCTTGGCTGCCAGCAAGCTCCTATGAGTCCTGTGTTCATTTTCAGTGGCTTTTCTGAGCCAACGTTTTCCAGTAACAATCATCCACTCTCCTCTGAAGTTTTTCCCTAGCTATCAGGTCCTTTTAGCTGAGTTTTAATGGTTTGATCATTTTATCTTCTCTGTGACTTTTATGTAACCTGCCTTTGAGGCTGGCATACATTATAGATAAGTGAATGAATGACTTCCTATTTGATATCTCCATATGGACATCCTGCCAATGCTTCAAGCCGCACCTCGCAGGACTGAACTCAGCATCTCTCCTCCCCTTCCAGTTACTTTATTGCAAATCTTCCCAATCACATGATTTCTACTCGAAATCTGACCTCTTTGTCTTCAAATCCTTCCCCCCTCCTTCACACAATGGAAACAGCCCTGCCGGTTCCTCATCGCAGTACTTTGCCAGCCTGTTCCTATTGCATAATCCTTACCACCCTGTGCTAACTTAGACCCTCCACCTCGTTATTGGCCTCTGCCTTCAGTCTCATTCCATTCCCATCCCTGATCCCAGACACCAATCGCCTCCCTAAAATCCTAGGTTATGTAGTGTCCAAACACCTGGCCCACACCAGCTATTTTCCTGAGTTTCCCCCTGACCCGTACCTCACCGGCCAGGCTTACTGAATTCTTGCTCCCACTTTCCTAACTTTGTTCATACTCTTTCATCAGCTTGGAAAGACCTTTCTCCCCTGTCAGAGTCCTACCCAATCCTTTCAGAACCTGCTCAAAGGTCCTCTCTCCTGGGAAGTCTTTCCTGATCCCTCTGAGCTCCCTTAAATGAAGCATACAGCTATCTGGCACCTGGTCTCCACTGAGATGTGACTCCTTAAGGGCAGAGCACACTTGGGGAGAATTGGGTGCATTGGGCCCTATGGCCAGCAGGGCCAACCAGTGGAGGCGAAGCCTGGGGCTCAAACCAGGAGTCCCGGGGTCGGGGGCGGGGTGGGGGGGAGTATAGAAGGGTTAAGAGACGGCCCTGGAAGGCTGGAAAAGCTTGGGGAAACTAGCTCAGTGGGATAAAATCAGTTGCAGGGCCTCTGACTCAAGATGGGACTGGCGGTGGGGATGGGGGTAGGGAGGCCAATTGTCGGAAGATCACCGCTGGTCTCCAGGGCAGTGAGAAAAGGAGAGGGCACAGCAGGAAAGGTACGGGCGGGGTCTGTGCTCGCACAGGTCCAGAGCTCCTCCTCTTAAACTGGGTCCCAGCTTTCCTAGTTCTAGTTGGTTTCAGAGCCCAAGAGTAAAGCCCGCCTGAATGCCCACCTCTCAGAGCACCGGCTGCATCCCACGCATCCCCGGCCGCCAGCTCCTAGCGGCACTAGCCCAGCACCGCCCCGCCCCTGCTACTTAGACCTTTACCGCCGCTGCCCAGGCCCGGGAGCCGGTCGCCGCCAGAGTCTCCCGCTTGCTCCCAGAGGCCCCGGCGCGCGCGGCGCTTCCTGCACGCCCCGCCCGCCTGCGCGGAGCCCTGCCAGCCCTGGCATCCGGCCCGGCGGCGGGCAAGCGCGAGCACGAGCCCAGGCGCTCCGGGCCGCCGGGTCCTGGGAGGAGGGAGATGGCGAGAGAGGCTAGTGTCCCGGAGAGCAGGCCCGGGGCGGGGACTTCTTCCCCATCTGTCTCTCCTCCCCCCACCCTCAGTGGTACAGCCCTCCATCCAGGCGGGCCCTGCCTCGGAGACTGCCCTCTGCAGGTCACGAAGCGCCAATTCCATCCCATTACTCACCACCTCCCAGGCAGGGCTTCTTGTTATGCCCATTTTACAGATGCAGGAACTACAGCTCAGAAGGGTGAAATGACTTGCGCAGGTTGACCCAACTAGGAAGGGGAAGAGCCAGAACAAGAATCCGGGGCCTGGGTCTTCCTACCTCACCCCCGGACCTTCCCGAGGCGACCCCCACCCCCATCCCCCATCCCCCATCCCCAGGGCACTCTTCCCTCTGGGCCTCTTCACCGCTTCAGCCTGCCTCCTTACAGAGATCTGAGTCAAGGTCTTCTTGGGTCCTCCCTCTGTACCCGGCTCTCTTCAGACCCCACACCTCTGTGTATGGCTTCTGGTCATTTGGGTCAAGGCAGGCAGAAGAATGGGGCTGATGGACAGCTCCCACCTCGACCTGCTCCTCTTGTCTAGCACCCAACCATAGCCTGGCCCTGGGGCTTCCTGGTCCTCAAAGCCCCCAGCCTCATCTCTGTGCTTCCATACCAGGCACACCCAGGGCCCAGGTAACCGATGGAGGAGCCTCCCACCACCCACAGCCAGGGCATGCCTCCACATGCAAACACAGGTTGCACTGAATGGAGGTGTACAGTCGGGAACTGGTAGAGAGGCGCCTTGGACAGGGCTGAGAAGAGGGCTTTATGATCTTTACCCTCCGTCCAGACTGAGGACAGTGTGGATATTTCACTTATACATGTAAACATCTGTTCTTTCAATGAACACGTGGTATTGGGCTAGTATCGAGCAACCAGAACAAGGTGAACAGGGACCAGACCATAGCAGCTCCCCTCCAGGGGGCCCAAATGATGGTACTTCAGAGGGAGTTGGAAGCTTTAGGAAAGCCTGGGAGAGGAAGTTACTAACTGCCTCTGGCACAGGAGGTGACATTTGAACTAGATCTTAAAAAATAAGCTGGGGGACTTCCCTGGTGGTCCAGTGGTTGAGAATCTGCCTTCCAATGCAGGGGACGTAGGTTCGATCCCTGGTCAGGGAAATAAGATCCCACATGCCGTGGGGCAACTAAGCACACGTGCGGCAACTACAGAGCCCACGCACTCTGGACCCCCTGCGCCACGACTAGAGAGAAGCCCACGTGCAGCAACTAAGACCTGATGTAGCCAGAAACAAATAAATAAATGAACATTAAAAAAATAATAAGCCGGTACTCAGTCGTAAAAAAGAATGAAATAATGCCATTTGCAGCAACATGGTTGGACCTAGAGATAATCATACTAAGTGAAGTAAGTCAGACAGAGAAAGACAAATATCATATGATATCACTTATATGTGGAATCTAAAAAAATGATACCAATGAACTTATTTACAAAACAGAAATAGAATCATAGACATAGAAAACAAACTTATGGTTACCAAAAAGGATATATTTGGAATTTGGCATTAACAGATATACACTACTACATATAAATTAGATAAACAACAAATAGCACAGGGAACTATATTCAATATCTTGTAATAACCTATAATGGAAAAGAATCTGAAAAAGAATATATATGTGTATATATATACATACATGTATAACTGAATCACTCTGCTGTACACCTGAAACATCATAAATCAACTATACTTCAATTAAAAAATTAAAATTAAAAAAAGCCAGAGAAGGGAAGGGCATTCCAGGCAGCAGGGAAAAGAGCACATTTGGTTTTAACAAAGTTCTGGACGAGGAGTAGGATGGGGTGAGGGGAGAGGAGGTAGAGTAACTGCTGTGAATGTGATCTTAGGGGTGACATTTCAGGCCTGGAGGGCTCCTCTAGCTCCACTCCACGTACCTAGCCACGTGAGACTGACAGGCCCCTGGCTGCGTTACTGGACACAGCTCAGAGCAAGACATTCCCCTCCCCCACCCCTCAGCGGGCACGACAGCCATGTAGGTTTTATTAATAACATATAATTTGACTGGCCTCTTGCAGACAGAAGTACTGTGAGTCACACTGTGGGCACGTGCTCTGTCGTCGGACCTCAGGATGGGGCAGCAGGTGCTACAGAGCCACAGCACAGAGAAGTGCTTTGGTCATCTCTGCCCTCCAGCACCTTGCACAGACCCTGTCACAGAACGCAGCTGCGTTGAAGGAAATGACCTCTGGGTCCAGGAAGTTCGGCATTCAGGGAGAGTGGGCCCATTTCAAAACATGCTTGGATGCCCCCCCCCCCCGCTGCAGGTTACTGAGACTGGGGGGAGAAATCGCAGGTGGTTCTCAGGGGCAAGAGCACAGCATCTTGAGAGCTTGCTCAAGTCGCTTCTCGAAGCCTTGGTTCCCTTCTCTGTGAAAGGAGGAAATGATCATACTCATCCTAGTAGCCTCATGGGGTTGCTCCAAGAATCAAAAGAGCTTTCTTCGCAAATATGTGAGCCACTCTACGAATGTTCTCGGTTCCTGAATGGCCCTTGCTGGCTCTGGAATGGCTGTTCACTTCCTTTAGCTCCAAGGGGAAGTTACAGATGTGTGAACTTATAAATTTTACTCTTTGGGGAGTATTTTAAATTTCATCTTAAAAGAGAAAGAGTAAAAATGAAGAATCTTAAGAAAGACTATACGGTGGCAGAATTTTGTGCCCTCTGACTTTTAGGAGCCACGTATTGGTATCATTCCAGGGAGAAGGTGGCACCCAGAGTGCCCCCTCAAGCTAGCTAGAATTCCAGGAGCTAGGACTCAGACTTCCCACATCCCATTCCCATGCCCCACTTCCCACCCCCCACTCCCACCCCCATAAGAAACAAAGTTAGTCCATCTCCAGGCAAGCACCCATCCGGTCATAGATTGGGCCCTACCCTAGCCCGGGGCATAGCACAACTAGGGTATTCCAGGCAGCCGGCAGAACTGATGCCAGCCCCTTCCTTCAGTCCCCAAGCTCAGGATCAGGAGGGAAGAGGGAGAGACAATGTACTGCTTCTTGGGTCATCCTGCCACCAGCCCTCAAGGCCTTCTGGACAATTGCCTACTCCAAATCTCAGGCTACCAGAGCCATTTGTAGTCCTGGTGGTTGATGGCTTGGCCATGGGAGTGTGGTTCGGTAGGAAAGAAGCGAGGAAGAAATGAGGAAAGTTGTGCTGAGACCTGTGGGGTTCCTGCCACTTTCATCCTGGGGCTTAGGTCACTGGGGCTTTCTGCTTCTCACTGCCTTCACAGCCCCTAACCTCCCCACTCACCCACAGGCACAACCGGGGAACCAGGGCTCAGTGAGTTCTGAAAAGAGAGTCACATATCACTCAGGCAAGAATGCACCTATGCAACAGACACAGAGCCCCTGCACGCAGCTTGCAGATCCACCAGTGACAAACATCATGGGCTGAGGCCAAGGAGGAGGAGTCCGGAGGCAGAAGACCTGGTTGTCAGAGCTGGTCCCCACTTCCATTAGCTAAGGGTCCTTGGGCAAGTTACTTAACCCAAGTCTCAGTTAGCTCATCTGCAAATGGGTTATCGTGAGAGATAATGCAGGGTTGACCTGACGCTCCCTTGAGATAATGAACATAAGCATCTGTAAGATGTGAAGCTTGATACAAATATCTCTTAAGATACACATTCACCAGCTTGACTTCCCATCCCCTGCCACAGCCTCCCTGAAGCTCATAGACTTCTTGCCAAGAGCTCTCACAGCCCATGGTACCAGGTGGCAGACCCACACACATTTACACACTGCATACTGTATAAATATAGGTTTTATTAATAATGGGTGAACTCCCACAAATACAACTGGCATCTCTGTGTGATGGGGAGAATCCGTGGCAGGGTAAGGAAGGTAGAGAGGTGTGTGTACAGGACGAAGTGGGGACAAGAGCCCTAGGGGAAGGGGAAATCAGAAGTAGAATGAGCCTGGACCCGCACCCCCAGGAAAGCCAGACATGTTCTAGGTGTGTCTGTCGCTCTGGTGCCACGGGCATGCTGCTCTGGCGCCCAGGGCCCACCTTGGCTGATAGAAAGCAGGTGGAGAGATGCGGACAAGAGTTTGAATGGGCAGCAAGTGGCCATGGAAGGAGAGGGGGAGTGAGACTGCCAGCTTGACACACAAAAGAAGAGCCATGGGGTGGCAGTGGCCAAGTTCATCTTATGCTCATGCTTGTGCTTGTGTGGGGTCCTGAACTCCAGGGAGCTGGTGCCCTGTGCCACCCCTGGCTTGGGCCGGAGGTAGGGAGGGAAGACTGGCGGGTAGACACCTGCGGATCCTGGAGATGCCCCAGGCAGCACCAGCCTCATCCTTAGAATCAAAGCGGAATCCCCGGGAGGAGGTTGACACCGCCCTTCCCACAGCACCCACCATCACCACCACCATCACTCTTCCTGTGAGCCACAGCGGGACAGCGAGTGTGTGTAGGGCCGAGATTGCCTGTTCGCATATATGTGCCTGTAACTCAGGAGAGGTGAGGGAGCATTGCGGGACCACGTGAGCAGCGAGGAAGGAGGCTTGGGGCTTCTCCCATTCACCCCCCAGAATAAAGTGCATTCTCCAATTCCAGTGGCAGATGGGAGAGAAACACAGACATTATTGCAGAGGTGCTACAGGCCCGGTCCCCACCAGAGGTGATGGGGAGGAGCCCATGGCGCCAGGCCTCTCCAATCCCCAGGATGGGGAGGGATGATCCAGACAGAAAACCCAGCTTCTGTCCCAACAGACTGTCCAAATCAGCCAGGGTCTAGGGGCAGGGAGAGGTGAGGAGGAGGAAGAGACTTCCAGAGTCCATCCCTACTCCATTCCAACGTCCAAATGGGACATCCAGGGGACCCCACCAGGGCCCAGCCCTGGAACACCAACCTTATAACAGCCCAGATTACAAACACTTGTGTGGTGGGGACCCCCGGGGGGGCCACTTTGGTCAGTTGTCAGTGGGGGTCTGGAAAGCCTGGGGCTCCCAGACAGACAACAGAGGAGGGGGGTGCTGTGGGAGCAGAAGGCAGGTGGAAGCCTCCCCGTGGTCATTGCATGCAGATGTTGGAAAGAGGAGGGAGGAAGCTACAGACCTACAGACCGCATCAACTTGGGAAGACCCCTGGGCGTGGCGGGGAGGCCTGGCACCCCCAGCCCCAGGGCCGCGGCTGGGAGCGCAGTCCAACAGCCAGCCTGTGGAGGAGCTGAGAGAGGGGAGGACGGCTGCACCAGCAGCCATGGCCCAAGTCTACAAGGTTAAAACAGTCCCAAAGGGCCGGGGCCGGGGGCTTCCTGCTGCAGGGGCTGGGGCACAGGCCAGAGCAAAGCTCTATCTCTCTGACTTGACCCGGTAACGGAGCACAAGGTATGCCAGCAGCCGCAGGGCCAGAAAGAAGATGCCCAAGACCAGGAAGTCCATGTAGAGCTTGGCATCCTCCACATCCAGCGCTCGGAGGATGCTCTGTGGTTCCTGGAAAGGGCAGCGTTCCTCCAAGCAGGTCAGGTCTCCTCTCTCCATGCCATAGATGGTCAGAATCACACCCTCAAAGCCATACCTAGGCAAGCAAGGGCATCAGAGCGGGACACAGAGCACAGGGACCCTGCTCCCTGGGCAAACTGCCAGAGCCCAGGTGCAATCTCTCACCCTTGGGGCTTGGCCGCCTACAGGGAGGAGCAGGGGCAGATGGTGAGGAAGGGGCACTGACCTGACATAGGAGAGGTAGGAGCTCCATTGCAGGTAAGTGGGGATGGTTTTGAAGCTGACAAAGAAACCGGAGAACAAGAGGACAGGGATGGCGGTAACTGGGCCCACAAATGTGGCCACCTGGAGGGGAGGGAAGGCGACCGGGCCATCACAGGGGTGATCAGGACAGACCCAGGACTGGGGTGGCCCCCAGGTTTCCTGTAGATCCATCCCATTCCTTAGGCCAGCCCCTGATTCCTTCCACCAGACTCTGTCCCCCCTCTTGGGGGTCGCCACCTACCAGCCCCTCACCTGTAGGGAGTTGGAGGCAGCGCCGATCAGCAGCCCCAAAGACTGGGCCACCAAGGCCGTGGCAGTGGCCAGGGCTGAGAAGAGCAGGAAGCGGCTGGTCTCAGCTGGCTGGCCTGTCATCCAGTACACAATGCTGCAGTACACCACCGGGCACACCACCTGGGGAGCAGGCACAGGGCTGCGCAGAGGCCGAGACCCTCCACTCCACCCAGGCAGAACCTCTAGGACAGCAATCGCTAGAGCATCCGCGCCTGATCCTGCCTCTGCACTCCTGCTCATGCAGTCACATGAACTTGACACATGCCCTTCCTCCCCGGCTCTAAGAACCTCATTCATCCTCCAGTCTCACCTCTTCCATCAGGCCTACTCGGACCCGTTCAGGCACGGTGACTTCTCTGAAGGTCCTTCCCATCTGGACCAGCATATTCCTTATATTGTTAATTAATTAACCATATATATGAGAGCGTTTTGTCCCCCTGGATGCCATCAACTCCTGGAGGACAGGGACCGAGCCTACCATGTACAGGAGGGCAGATTCTTCCCTGCACAAGGCGCCCAACCAAGAGGCAACCAGAGGTGGAGCCCCAGCTGAGCTCTTCTCACCCTAGCACAGTGCAGCCTCCACCCTGAGGAAGGGACACGTTTTCTAACTTGTTTAAAGGTGGCCTACGGATTACTGGTGGCCCTGGTGCTTGGAACAGGGTAGTGGAAGTAGTTTACATGTATTAACTCATTTCCTTCTCATAAACAATCCCGAGGTAGATACTATCTATCACCATTCCATTTTATAGATGGAGACACTAAAGCAAAGAGTGATTAGGTGACTTGCCCAACGTCTCACAGCTAACGAGGAGCAGTACGGCTCCAGAGCCCACGCTATTCTCTACTGTCGCGAATAAGATTCAGAGTCATTTGTAGGGCTGTTATTTTCATCATTTTCTGTTTGTCCTCTCTTATTCTCACCGGAACATAAGTTCCACAAGGTCAAGACTACTTCCCTCATGTTTGTTGCTGTATCCCTAGTGCCTGGCATGGAGCCTCGTGCATGGTAGGTGCTCACCACCTCTTGCTAAGTGAGAAGAAGTCAAGGAAAGGATGGCAGGTAACAAGGTTAAGGGAGGCAAGCAAGCAAGGATGGAAGGAGCAAGACAGAAGGGAGGCAGTGGAGGGTGGGTGGGAAGAGGCTCACCTGGAAGGGCACATCGGCCATGGTCTTGGCCAGGTAATACGCTTTGAGGCTGTACCAGTAGTTGAGATGCTCCCGCATGAAGACGGCCATCTCTAAGGGGACTGGGGACACAGGCCGATTAGGCACAGCTGTCCAGCACCCTGGCCTTACCCCGTGCCCCCCACTCCCGCCCCACGCCCAGGGCAGCTCGGCTCACAGGTGAGCACAGTTGGCATCAGGGCAGCAAACATGAGGAAGAGCATGGAGAAGAAGAGGCAGCCCGTGTTGTTGAAGACCTTGCTGGCATCGTCACCGATGTGCAGGTAGAGGAGACCAATGAGCACGCCGATCACCACATGGGACATAAACCGCAGGTGGGTCAGGACCTGTGTGAGGGGTGATCATGAGGAGAGAGGATGGATCACAGACTAGGGATGGGCAGGCCACACTTGGGTAGGAATGTGGGGGTGCCCTCACAGGTACAGAGACCCACGGGGGCTTTAGGGGGAGCTGTTGGGGGAGGGGCCCCATCACCATCCCAGCTGCTGGGATCCTACACCCCACAAGGCCAGGCTTATGCCAGCCTCCCCTCCCGCAACTTGATGTCTCACCGTGTCCCTGAGGATGGACAAGAAGGTCCTCTTGAAGAGGATGCAGAACTGTGTGAGGGTGCTGGTGGCAAATGTGTGGCTTTCAATGGGATCCACTTCCTGGAGAGAGGAAACTGGATCAGGTGAGCCTACCCTACCCCCCACCACGCACCCAGCTCAGTTGGTGGGAAAACCCCTGAGCCTGTCCCTGGGGCAAGGGTCCTCCAGAATTCTCCACCATTGAGTTGGGTACCTGGAAGCTGGCCTTAGCGGTGTGAATCAGAGTGAGATTCAGAGAGAGACACAAAGAGGGAGAAAAAACTTGGGAGGGAGGAGATAGAAAGGAGTTAAGGACACCCATGGGGGCTACTAATAGATCAGTCACTTCTCTTTATTTATTTTATTCATTTATTTATTTATTTGGCCACACTGTGCAGCTTACTGGCCGACCAGGGATCGAACCCACACCCTCGGCAGTGAAATCACAGAGTCCTAACCACTGAACCACCAGGGAATTCCCCAGTCACTACTCTTTAATCCATTGAAAACATTTACCCTAAGCGTATAATAACCTTATGCCACCAATTTCACAATATTATTAACAATGATAATAATGATGACCAAAAAAAAATAATGATGACAATAGCAACAATAACCCTCCCAGCCTTCCAGGGTTATAGTATCTCATTTAAGGAAAAGAGCTGGAGGGAAAACTCAAGAGCTTTTATAAACAGAAGTGGTCTCTTTCTGAACTAGCTGAAGTGTTATTTTGAAAGGTACAAAAACACAAATTGAAACTCATTTTCATTGTAAAAATAAAATAAAAATTAAAAAATTAAGAAAAGAGCTGGCATGGAATGAACACCAACTGTACCAGCTACGGTGCGAAGAACTTTGTGTGATGATCTAATTAGTCCTCCCAATAACCCTGTGAAATGAGTATCATCACCTCCAAGTTAGTGATGATAGTAAACCACACTGGCCACGAGGCCAGAGACAGCTTCAGTCTTGCTTACCAGGTGGCACTAAGGACAACGTGCTACAGACGCTCAGTAAGAATTTGTTGAACAAATAAATGAATGAGAAAGTCGAAGCTCAGAGAGGTTAAGTAATGTGCCCAAAGTCACACAGCTAAGAGCAGGTCTATTCCAAGTCCTGGGTTCTTTCTAAGTACCCAGTGGTTGTGATGCCTCTGGGGCATGTCCTCTTTGGCAGGGCCATGTCCAAGGTCCTCTCTCTCCTCCCCCAATCTGCACTCTGCACTCTGCCCTCTCCACCCCTACTCACCGGAGGGCAAGGGGGACAGGGGGCAGGGACCTCATTCTTCTCAGGGCTGCTCTTCTTCTCTGCCATGGCACAGAGCCCATTCTGCACAGCCCTGAACAGCAGGGGATTCAGGTCTCCGTACTCGCCAGAGGCCACCTCGATGACTGGGGGACACAGAGGGGTGTGCTCAGCTAAGATCTATCCTTGCTTCCCAAGGGCAAGCCAGCCCTTCCTTGGGTGTGCACGGAAGGCAGGCGACAGTGAGATCTCTGCCCCTGGGAGGCCCAAATGCATGATCTGAACCCCCAGGTTTGGCCCGCCACCATAACCCAGCCCCTACCAACAGGCCCCCACTCACTGAAGTCAGCTGGGTTGTGGTAGGTGGGGCAGTGCAGGCCGAGCCCCTTCAGATAGGGGATCAGGTTGGTGACCACGCCCTTGAAGATGCACTGACCCTGGCTCAGGATGTAGAGCTGAGGCAGAAAGAGAAGGACGAGGAAAACACCACGAGCGGGTCAGGCGGGTCCCATGACACCTCTACTGACCCCTTCCCTCTCCCTATCGCAGGCCGGTCACCTTTGAGTCCCAGAGACCCTCACCTTGTCAAACATCTCAAAGAGCTTGGCACTGGGCTGGTGGATGGTGCAGATGATAGTACGGCCCCCCTGGGCCAGGGACTTCATGAGGGACACCACTTGGAAACAGGAAGCGCTGTCCAGACCACTGTCCAGAGAGAGGCCACCAGGGGGCGGGGTGAGGTGGGCAGAGACAAGGGAAGGGGCTGTTTGGGTGGGGCAGCTGCTATGAGGGCGAGGGAGCTGGCAGGAAGGGGGTCATCCTGGCCATCGCTTTATCCCATCCACACTGTACGATTCAGGCATTCGGAGGTACCAAGAAGCCCAGAGTACTGTTAGGTGTAACAAGCAATTATTAAGCACCTGTTGAATGCCAGGCACTGGGATTACAAAGATGAATAAATAAGACATCGACTCTGGTTGGGAGGGAGAGAGAGAGAAATGCACAGATCATTTGAGATAATGTGCACCACGCTGTAGAATCATGGGGTGAAGTGGGGGGAGGATTCAGCTCTGTTGTACAAAGGTGTTGGAGGGTAGTCAGAGAAGGTTCCTGAGGGAGTCTGGCAGAAGAAAGAGCTAAGCCAGGTGAGGGAGGGAGGAAGGACGGGTGCGGTGGTGAAGGGCATTCCAGGCAGAAGACACAGCATGTGCAAAGCTCAGAGGCATGAAACACATGGCTGGACTAAGAGAATTATAAGTGATTCAGTATTATTAGAGCATGAAATACAAGACAGTGTGAAGCAAGATGTGAGGTCAGAGAAACAGCTTCAGACCAGGACCTTGTAAGTCCTCTGACTTCATTCTGAGGGCAAATGGGAATCACTGCATATTTTTAAGCAGGGGAGTGAGTATTGCCAGACTTTTCTTTTAGAAAGTTCACTCTGGTGGCAGTTTGGAAGAAGGATGGGCTGGGAGAGACTGGAGATGAGGAGATAGGAGTCTATTGCAGAAATGCAGGCAAGGGTTGATGATGTCCTGGATTTAAGCACTGGCACTAAGAATGGGGGTGGGGCGAATCTGAGAGATGGAAAAAGAACGTAGAATCAGCAGGACTTGGCGATTGATTGGCTGTGGGGGAGAGAAGGAGCAGACGACATCTGTCAAGGAGGACATCGGGATTTCTGCTAGGGTGAAGGATGGGACTGCTATGGCAACAGGATTGGCAGGGGTGGAGCCCTTCTCTGGCCCCAGGAGGCTGCAAACACATGCTCTTGTCTCCAGCAGTGGGGCAGATGCAGCCTCTAGCCCTGGCTCTGGGCTGAGGGGAGGAGGCATCCTGGTGGGAGAGGAGGGGGAGAGATACCTGGTAGGCTCGTCAAAGAACATGACAGGTGGGTTGTTGACCAGCTCCAGGGCGATGGCCAGGCGCTTCCTCTGCCCTCCGGAGAGCAGGGCTGTCCTCGTGTGGGAGCAGGACATCAGGCCCAGTGCTGTCAGGATCTCTGTCACCTGGCCCGGCCGCCCACCCACCCCAGGTCAGCTTCAGAGTCTCTGCTTCCCCCAGCACCACCCCAATTTAAGTAAGCATCTCCCTGAAGCGTGATGTCCCAGCCTTGACCGCCCCTCTCCTACCACCCAACTCGGGGGCCCCAGAACTCAGCAGCAGGGAAAAGGGCAGCTGTCCCGTCCCCCTCCCCCACCCTCCCCCACTCACCAGCTCCTTCTTCACCTCCTGCTTCTCACTTAGCTTCAGGTTAGCAGAGACCTGGGGCCCAGAGAGAAGGCGGATCAGATATGCGTGGGAGGGGGCACAGCCTTGACCCCTTAGCCAATGGGAAGGACGGGGACAGCAGATAAAGGGAGAACTAGGAGGAGGGGACGGCCACCAGCTCTCACCATCATGGCTTCCAGCACTGTGAGGTGTGGCAGCAACATGTCGTCCTGCATGATGTAACAGGACATCTTTCGGAAGGTCCTCAGCTCCCTCGGCCTCCCGTTGACCAGGATCTGCCCCTTCATTCCAGACTCCCTGAGGGAACGTTGGTTGGGGATGGGGCTCAGCGTCACTTCAGAACAACTTCTGTGCTCCCCAGGGGACCCTCTGCCTGGTCCTGCCCCCACTCTACCCCAGCCTTGTCCTCACCTGTATCCTGCCAAGATGTTCATGAACGTGGACTTGCCAGCCCCTGAGGGGCCCATGATGCCAATCAGCTCCCGGCGGCAGAATTTACCTGATAGGCACTTAAGGAGAGTCTTATAACCTGCAGTGAGGGAGGGAGGAACTTTTGATCAGGGCTACAATGAACAGAGACACCCCAAACTCTTAGGAGCCATGGCTGACAGTGAAATAGGCAGTCCCTACTCACTGTGAATCGGTTAGGATGGAGGAGTGACCCTCAGAGCCCCAACAATAACCTATACCCTCTCATCCCGTCCCCCTAGAAACGACCACCACTAATGTCAAAGTACCCGAAGTGACAATGTTCTTCTTTGTTTTTTTTTTTTTTAATTAATTTATTTATTTTTGGCTGCATTGGGTCTTCATTGCTGCGCGCGGGCTTTCTGTAGTTGTGGCGAGCGGGGGTTACTCTTCGTTGCGGTGTGAGGGCTTCTCATTGCGGTGGCTTCTCTTGCTACGGGGCAAGGGCTCTAGGTACGTGGGCTTCAGTAGTTG
This sequence comes from Mesoplodon densirostris, assembly GCF_025265405.1. NCBI lineage: Eukaryota > Metazoa > Chordata > Mammalia > Artiodactyla > Ziphiidae > Mesoplodon > Mesoplodon densirostris. The sequence goes on along the minus strand of NC_082667.1, from coordinate 112,170,146 downwards.
TGGCATGTGGGCTCAGTAGTTGTTCTCAGGCTCTAGAGCGCAGGCTCAGTAGTTGTGGCGCATGGGCTTAGTTGCTCCGTGGCATGTGGGATCCTCCTGGACCAGGGCTTGAACCCTTGTCCCCTGCACTGGCAGGCGGGTTCTTAACCATTGTGCCACCAGGGAAGCCCGGCAGTGCTCTTCTGAAGGCCGTGGGTAAACCCCCACATCTGACGGATGGGCGTGGAGAGGAGATCAAAGTTACAGTAGACTCTACTCTTCTACAAACAACAGCGGCCACTCTCTCATCCCCTCCAGGAAGGCTTTCCCAACGATCCAGCCTCAGCTGGCTGACTGTCCTCTGCGCTCCATAGCACTTCTCATATGTCAACACGTTTGTTACTTGATGTGCCTGCCCCTCATTCCCCTCGTCCAGCCTCTTAGTCAGTGAGCTCCTTGGGGGGAAGGGTTTGTGTCTTTCTCATCTTTGTAACCTTAGCAGACTGGCTGGCACATACTAGACGCTCAATAAGTGTTGGTTCTATGAGTGTGTGTTCTCAGAGCCTTGGCCTCCTTCTAAAAAGCCTTCTTCGGGGTGCTCTCTCTGCCCACCAGGCTTGTCTCTGCAGACCCTAACGTGGCCCAGTAAAATCTCACCTTTCATTCACTCACTGGGAGGCAGCATATGCATTAAGAGTACCAGTTTGGAGTCGGGTGGATCTACGTTCAAATTCCGGCTCCACACTTACCAGCTGTGTGACCTTGGGCAAGTTGCTTAACCTCTCTGAGCTCCAGGTCCCTCATCTGTAAAATGAGGATGATAGTACCTATCTCATAGGGTTGCTATAGGATTCAATGAGATCATATATGTAAAGCATATGACACAGTGCTTGGCACATAGAGCCCATTAAAAACAAGTGACATTTTATAATTAATCCCATTTGGCAAGCGCTTATCGATACATACTACATTCCAAGCTCTGTACCAGACAGTGCACCAAAAAAATGAGGAAGACATAGTTCCTGCACTCAAGATGGTGATAGTCTAGGCTAAAAAGATGGACAAGAAACCACCTATGGATCTGAAGAAAGATAAAGTGAGGGTTATAACAGAAGTACAAATCATGTGCAATGAGAATGCAGAAAATGGAATTGATGAGAGTGGAAGGCCAAGGGGAAAATCAGGAAAGGCTTCATGGAAGAGGTGGCATTTGAGCTAAGTCTTGAAGCATGAGCAGCATTTCAAAATGGAAAAGGAAGGCAGAGGCTCTCCAGGCTTTGGGAGGAAAAGCTCTGCTATACAACAGCATATATGTAATACAATCCAGGGAACAAAGGGCAGAGACTCCATGGAGTCAACTGGTGAGACAAGTGGGTGGAGAGGAAAGATGAAGCCAAGGAGGCTGGCCTTGCCTGCTGTGCTTGCATACCTGCCTCAGTGAGGCCGAAACACCAATCCCCTACCAGGTACTTTGCTCACTACCACCTTCCTCCCACCCGTACGGAGCCCAATTTCCTCTCCATTCTACCTCCTCAGCAGAGGCAGTGAAGGGATGTGATCTTTCACCCTCCCTCCACAGAACCCAGCCCTCCCTCTGGACATATCCGGTCAGTCAGGGGATCAGCTGCTGCCCACTCCGGGATCCTGATCACACCAACCCCCCGTATGGTGCTTTCCAGTTTACAAAGCTCATTGCCTCAGTCACTGCTGTAGCAACATGGATGAGGCAACTGGAGCCCAGAGACATCCAGTGACTTACCCAAGTTCACAGGCACAGAAAGTTCTTTACTGGGAGAGGGGAAATCATAGATTCCAACCTTCTGCCTCATTCATCATCGCCGTCAATGAGAAAGACATGTGGTTGTGCATGCCAGTGTATGCCTTTCAGAGCTACTCACAGGAAGCGATTTCTTTTTCAGGGGAAGAAATTGACAGTGATGATCCCTCCCTTCATTTAGTCCCCACCAAGCACTTGATTGAACACTATTGCCGAATTCAAATATCACCCTATGCTTGCCTTTCACAAAGCATTTTCACAGCTAACGTCTCAGCTGAGCCGCACAACAAGCCTGTGTGGTGGGTATTCTTATCATCCCTGTTTACAGATGAGGAAAGTGAGGCCAAGAGAGGGAAAGCAGCCTGCCCAAGGTCACACAGCTTACAAGTGGCTAGGAACCCATGTCTTGGGACTCCTGCTGGACCACAACTGCTCAGCATGGGAGGGGCCTGCCATGCCTTCAGGATGGAGACCCACCACAGTTCTAGGTCTACCTCAGTCAGTAACTCTCTTCACAATTGTATGAAGTCACTTAACCCTTCAGGACCTCCATTTCCTCATCTATAAAATAAGGATAGTATATCTCCTCCCAAGGACATAATAAGGTTATTATGAATCATAAGTAAGAAAATTAATAATAATTAATAGAAAAGGGTCTTAAAAATCAAGAAGTGTCCTTTGTAATTAGGAGAGGTGAGTGACAAATCCTTACGTGGGAAAGACAGAAATCTCCCTCTCTCCACGCCCCTTGCTCTTTTTCCTCTCTGCCTACCTCTAATTGCCTTCTGTCCTCCAGAGAAGGGGACAGGGATTCAAGTGAAAAGAGGAGGCAGAAAGAGGAGGACAGAGGGCAGAGAAAGGGGCAAGGGATGGACGAGACGGCAAAATGGCCAGTAAAGCAGAATGGGGCTGGCAAGGACAAAGGAGGGAAGGACCTGGTCAGGGGTGCCCACTGGTTGTGGCTGGTGGCTTGAAGCAACCAGAGAGGTGGCCCATCTAGGCACATCTCTTTTGCATTTTCATTTCTCCTTAAAACTGTGAGGGCTAGGAAAATAACAACTACCTCCTCATTTGGCCCGGAGCTGGTCTCAGGGCCAAGAGGCTGCTTAGGGTTAAGGTGCTGAGCAGGGAGCCCGGATACCTCAGTTTCCAGTGGTTCAAGCCCTGTGACCTTTTGGTCCCTCATGGGAGTGAGGGTAGGGAGTGCAGAGAGAGCTCAGGCTCAGCCCTGCTCTGAAGCACCCCAAACATTTCTTAAACCTCAGAGAACAATGTCCCAGCTCCACCCCTGATCCACACCCAGGCTCTGGGGAAAAACCCAGCTTCCCTATTCCCAGCTCAACCTGCCCAGGGCAGGGAGGGTGGGGTGGGGGGCAAAAGCTGCAAGGGATACAGGAGATGGTCAGGGTTCAAAGGAACTCAGAGCCCCAGCCAGACCTTACCCCACTGTCCTAATGGGAGAAACAAGGAAGAGATGGGAATGCTTAACAGGGAAGTTAAGAGAGAGAAAGGAACGCTGCATGGAGAGCTGGAAAACCTGGCCTCTGGTCCGAAGTCTGCCACTTATTAGCTGTGTGACATTGGTCAAGTTACTCAACTTCTCTGGGCCTCAGTTTCCTTATTAGTAATACAGAGATGTCATCTATCCTGTCAAGCCTTCACCTTCCGTGCCTCGGAGGACTTTGGCAAGAATGAAGTAAGAAGACAGGAATGAGAACATCTTTTAAAATTAGCGGAGCTCTGTAGGTCCAAGGATTTTTGCTAACCACTAAGGACAACCCCTGCAGCACAGCCCCTACTTTCTCATATCAGCCCTCAGAGGCAGGAGCTCTACCTGAAACACCGAAGGAAAACTCCTCATGGACCAGAGGTGATAGTGTCAACTTGGAAGAGGAAATAACCAATTGAATCTAGTGTCCCATGGTGCTTACAGGTGTAGGGGGAGTGCAGACCCCCGGCACCTCAGCTGTGTGCACAGTGAATGAGGGGCATAGATTTTAGTGGACCCGCTCCTGCCGGATTTGCAGAAGAGGGGACCTCCAGGCCTCATGCTCCCAAAGGGGCAACTCATGGGGGCTCACAACTCCCCATCAGGCTGCTCCCTTACCCCGTTTGCGCCAGCAGGGTCCCTCCCTCACGGAATAGGACAGCTCCACAAACTCGATGTCCACGGCTGAGCGCTTGGGTAGGTGGGAGAAGCGCTGGGCTTCAGTGATGTGGTTCTCCACCTTCTTCAGGTGTGTGGTCAGCATAGGGGGCTCCGCCCCATCCTCCAGAGTCACGGCCATGGCCACAGCCCCAGGTCCTAGTCCACAGCCCACGGCCTCCAGCGCCTTCTCCGCCATCACGCCGCCGCCGGTCTGCAGGGAGAGGGCCTCCTCAGTTTGGGGCAGACCCCGATCCCTGGCTCAGAGCTCCCTTGCTTTCTAATGTGCCCTCGCCCCCACTCCCCGCCTCCTTCTCAGGGTAGACCGGCTACTGGGAGCAGCCCACATCCCACCGCCAGCGCATCTGCCCTCCCCCGACCACCACTCCCCGCGCAGCAACGATCAGTCCCGACCTCTCCTCGGTCCCGGGCAGCCCCAGCCCTAGCCTGGTCCCAGCTCGGCCCCTCGAAGCCCGCACCCACTCCCTCCTCCCCACGGAGGCTCTAATCTCCTTACCCTGCAGGCCAGAAACCCCAGGGGACTGGATGGGGGGGGTGGTGGGAAGGGGCGGCTGGCGGAGACTGCAGGCTAGGAGGTCAGGGTAGCAGGGTGAGCACAGGGTGGACCAGGCGAAGGCGGAGGAAGAGGAGGCTCTGGGCCTCCCGCTGCGTTCTCCTCCCCATCCCTGGGCGAGACGCCCTGGCTAGCCCCTCCCGCCTGCGCCCCTGGGTCCGCGCGCCCTGGGCTCTCCCCAGAGATGGGCGCACCACCCGGACTCAAAATCCCCACTGCCAACTAAGACCCCCATGGCGGGCTCATCCCCCTCCCATCTTCCGCAAGCCTGGTCACCTTGAGGCGCCCCCGGGCCGGTGCGGAGCCGAGATGCTTAGCGCTGCCGCGGGCCGAGGATGGAGACTCCAGGCCCTCTTACCTGCCTCCGGCTGCGGCACCGGCGTCCCGGCTCCCGGTCCCGGCGGCCGGGCCGGGGCCGGGCCGGGGCGGGCGACAGGGGAGGGCTCGGGCCTCAGGTCTGAAGAGAGATGACAGGGTTGGGGAAGGGCTACGGGGGCGCGCCCCTACTCAGCTTGGCCGCGCACACCTGGTTCCCTGAGCCCGATACTCGGTGCCTTGTCCTCCCGAACCCGCCGGGCGACTGCGCTCTCCTCCAAGCTGCTGCTCGCCCTTCCCGCTGTTCTTAAAGAGCCCGCGCCGCCCCGCAGCCCGCGGGGGGCGAGGACGGCGAAGGGGAGCGACGCGTCGGCGACGTGGGGTGCCGCAGCGAGTGCAGTTGTGGACCCGGGACTGGGGAATTGGTGGCGAAGGGCCGACTTGGTGGCCCTGAGGAAGGGAGAGCTGAAGTCACTCAGTGGGGACACGTCCCTGGATTACAGACTATACAACGGTGGTGGCGGAGGGGGAGGGGAATTGGGGGTGCAGATTCCGCCAGTCTCAAGGGATTGTGGAGCTGTCAGCCTGTCTGCACCACCACCCCCCCCATTAATTTCCCTCAGTTCTGGCCCTGGAGCTCAGGCATCCCCTGGGAATCCCCAAACTAGATAAAAATGCTTTGAAAGCAAGAATCGTGGGACATCCTCCCTCCCCCCCCGCCCCCTCCCCCGCCTACCCTTTCCCTCTCTAAGGGCGAGGAGACTAGTTAAAAAGAGACAGAGGGTGGCTGCTTTGGGAGAGCTTGCAGGCAGCTCCAAGGTTAAACTGGTACCCAGAGCTCAGCCTGCTCCAACTGTAGAAATGTTTATGCTCCCAGGCAAATTCGGGCCTTTAAGACAGGCATTGCCTGATGCTGGAGGCACATGTGTGCCAGGACGTGCACAGGGCTCACAGAACACTGTCTTTGGCGTCTTCTCACATACGTGTGCGTTCTCTCCCTCACCCGACAAGCCTTCAAACGGAAGTGCCCAGAGCACCCAGGGCATCCCTGCTCCGCGCTTTCCTCAGGCAACTCCTCTTGGCCCCTGCCTGCCCCCGCCCCAGTCTTCAAGGGGTAAGTAGGTTAACCAGCAGAGACACGTGACCTGAGCTTTTAAATTCCCACCTGTCCCACAGCAGAGAAGGATGGGAGGGGAGGCTGCTGGTACTGCTGCCGTGGCTGAGGCTTCTCCTTGCTGCAGCAGATGAGAGGTTACTAGCAGTCAAACCTCTCCCCCGCTGGTCCCCCCCTCTGCCAGCCTCTCTGAAGCCTGGAGGCTGGCAGCCCCTGCAGGATGTCTCCAGGCCCCACCCTGTGCCTTCGAGTTTCCTACAGATTTTGGATCCAGCCCTCTCTACCTTCCCCTGACCCCATGCGCCACATCATCACTGTTCCTCAGGAACCCCCATTCTCCAAGTTAGCCCCCAGTGCTCTAATGTAGATTACCCCCCAACAGTTGCATTATCTCATTTAATCCTCACAATATCCCTATGAGGCTGGTGTTACAACCTCTCTTTACAGATAAAGGAACTGAGGCATAGTGCGGTTAAGCCATGTGTCAGGAGGACACATTTAGTTGGTAACAGAGCAGGGCTTAAACCCTAAAGTCTTCTCTGCTATGAAGCCTCTGGGAACCCTATTCCCAAACGGACTGTCTCCCTCCACTTCCTAGACAGGCTCTTCATTCTCTCAAGATAACCTCCATAACTTAATGACACTCCCCCCCATTCCCTGGCATACACCTTTCCAATTTTCAGGAAAATTTCCTCCCCTCCCTTAGGAATGCTCTGCCCCCATTCCTCGGGACAGCCTTCCCTATCTTCAGAGACCAACACTTCCAAGTCTTCTGCCAGTTTTCTACCCTGTGCTGTTCACACCCCCTGCCCCAGAGCAGTAGTCCTCAGCCTTGGTTGAGAGTTAGCATCACTTGGGGACTTTGAAAAAGATGTTTAGATAACACTCCAAAGCAGTTCATGCTGATCTCTAAGGTAAGATCCAGGCATTAGTATCTTAAAACGCTCTCCAACTGATCCCACTGAGTGGGCAAAGTTGAGAACCACTGCCCTGATGAACCTTCCATTCCCTGGGTTAGAACACCTGTCATGCACCCACTAAAAGCCTTTCTCTTCCCTGAAATAGGCCTCCCCATTCTCTAGGACACAGGACACCCTCTCCCTATTTTGTGAACACATCTTCCATGTCCTGAATTTGCAGTTGGAAGATTTGCATTCTACCCTTTGTGCTTTTACTAGTTTTGTACTCAAGCAAATTTCTCCACCTCTCTGAGTCTCATCCATGTCATGGGGATGATAAAAAATCCTGCATACCTGCCTCTCAGAAGAAAATGTTCTTACGAAATTCAAGTGTTTAGCAGTAGATGATGATTTTTAATTCTCAAGAACAGATTATACATCCTTACTCTCCAGGTGAGACTTACCATGGTTCAAGGTCATTTCTTTTCCCGCAGAAGAATCTCCCATTTCCTTGGCAAAAGAGGGGAAACTACATTGGCTGAATACCTGCTACATGCTAGGCTCTCAGCATAGAGATATGATCTCTGAAGAAAGAGCTAGGCCTGTCTCTTTCTCCCCTGAATTCTCAGAACTTGTGCACAGGAAACCCACTGTATAGCCATGTATTGACTAAACAGTCTAACCAGTCCTCACAACAAATTTATGAGGCCAGTATTATCCTCCCATGTTTCAGATAAGGAAACTGAAGCTCAGAAATGTTAAGTACAAGTATGAGGTCACGCAGCTCATGTCGTGGATCCAGGGATCCAAAACCAAGACTACACATTCTAAACGATGACTTGATCTACTATGTCCAACTTCCTCATTCCCTAATAGTGTCACCTTCCCATTTTATGAAGCAGATCCATCTCCACTCCCCTGAACAGGCTTCTTCCCATTCTAGGATATAAAAGTTTTCCAACCTTCTAGAGGTCCACTAGGAGAGACCCTTCCCATTCTGGGAGATACCCCCAACTCCTTCCACATACCTTCCAAGACAGAACTTTGATTCTGTAGAACGCACACCTCTAACTCCTGGAAGAGACCTTGTAACTTGAGAGCAGTAGTTCTCAAGCTTAGCACACAGGAGTATCCCCTGGAGGGCTCCTTACAACACAGATCACGAGGCCCCCTTCCCAGAGTTTCTGAGTCAGTATCTGGGATGGAGCCAGAGAATTTGCATCTCTAATAAGTCCGCAGTGATGCTGATGTTGCTAATCTGGGGGCATGTTGCTTTTTTCTTTTTTTTTCTTTTTTTTTTTTTTTTTTTTTGCCGTACGCGGTCCTCTCACTGCTGTGGCCTCTCCGGTTGCGGAGCACAGGCTGCAGACGCGCAGGCCCAGCGGCCATGGCTCATGGGCCCAGCCACTCCGCGGCATGTGGGATCCTCCTGGATCGGAGCACAAACCCGCGTCCCCTGCATCGGCAGGCGGACTCTCAACCACTGCGCCACCAGGGAAGCCCTGGGGGCATGCTTTGATTTCTCATCCTCCGAACAAATTTCCAATCTCCTACCATGGTCTTTCCCTCAACGCCCAAAATGGATCCTCCTCCCCTTTCCTCAAATAGACCTCCTCCATTCCCTGCAATTGATCCTCTCCTATTTCTAGGATCCTCCCCAATTCCCATCCCAGAGCCTCCCCTCCCACCACCAAGACAGCCTCCATCCAGGACAGGTTCCCTAGACCCAGATAGGTAAGGGTTGGTGATAACTGGCTTGTGAGGAGCAAGGCAGAAGCAGAAAACTCCTGTCTCAGCTTAGCGCTGGGAGCTAATCTAGCAGACACAGGGTGCTCGGGGCAGGGATCTGTGGGAGAAGCAGTTGGTAAGGAGCTTTATGGACTTATGGGGAAAGGGGGATAGCAGGATCCTTTGGGAGCTGGAAAGGAATTGGATTGTGGACTTTGGAACTGACCCAGTTCTGCTTTCACCACCCCAGGTTACTGGTCCACCCCGACAGTCTCTCTCTCTCTCTCTCTCTCTGTCTCTGTCTCTGTCTCTGTCTCATCTTTGGATAGAATGATTTTCAAGTGTATTTGTCAGTGGAAGGACCCTCTGCTGGCCACTTGGGGAAATGCAGCCCAGGCCTGGGAGAGAGTGGTAGATAAAGAGGGAGGCTGCTGGAGACAGTCAGTAAAGAGGGGTATAGGCACCTGAGTCTGGGCAGTGGAGGGGTACCTACTAGGCAGAGTCCCGGCTGTTGCCTTTTTAAAAAAATCCTTATTGTTAAAAAATATGAGAATATAACATATATAACAAAATCAAGCAATACTGAAGTATATTTTAAAAGTGTGATATTTATCTCTCCATTTCTATCCTGTGACGTAGTTCCATTTCCTTTCCTTTAAATTTTTCTAAATAATTTTTTTTTTTTTTTTGGCTGCATTGGGTCTTCGTTGCTGCGCGCGGGCTTTCTCTAGCTGCGGCGAGCGGGGGCTATTCTTCGTTGCAGTGTGCGGTCTTCTCACTGCGGTGGCTTCTCTTGTTGCGGAGCACAGGCTCTAGGTGCACGGGCTTCAGTAGTTGTGGCACGTGGGCTCAGTAGTTGTGGCTCACGGGCTCTAGAGCGCAGGCTCAGTAACTGTGGCACACAGGCTTAGTTGCTCCACGGCAAGTGGGATCTTCCTGGACCAGGGCTCGAACCCATGTTCCCTGCATTGGCAGGCAGATTCTCAACCACTGCGCCACCAGGGAAGCCCGCCATTTCCTTTTGATAAGAAGAAAATGAGGGGTTCTTCGAAGCTGCCAAGGTTCTTTGCCCGAGTCACTGTCTCTTTTTCCTTGAGAACCCACACACCTTCTGCCTCCCAGTCTCAGCTTGCCGTCTTCCTTCCCCTAGAACTTGAACTCCCACCATGCCCCTTTGTACCCTTTGCATGGAACCAGCCTGAGACCAGCCTGTTTGCCCAGCTTTTCTCTGGGACTTGTTCCCCTGCTCCAAACACAAGGCCAACTCCCCTGGAGGGTGGGGAGAAAGGCCACTGTTGGTAGGTGTTCAAAACGCCTTATTTCCCTTGATCTCTGCTATTCCAATGACCCCTATCTCTACTCAGCAGCCTAGGTCCTGTGGACATACTTGGCACTCCAACTAGCTCCATTTTATTTACTTATTTATAAATTTATTTATTTATTTATCTATTTCTTTTTGGCTGTGTTGGGTCTTGGTTGCTGTGCACCGGCTTTCTCTAGTTGCGGCGAGCGGGGGCTACTCTTCATTGCGGTGCACGGGCTTTTCATTGCTGTGGCTTCTCTTGTTGCAGAGCATGGGCTCCAGGCAGGCAAGCTTCAGTAGTTGTGGCACGTGGGCTCAGTAGTTCTGGACTGCGGGCTCCAGAGCTCAGGCTCAGTAGTTGTGGCGCACGGGCCCAGCTGCTCCGCGGCATGTGGGATCTTCCCGGGCCAAGGCTCGAACCCGTGTCCCCTGCACTGGCAGGCAGATTTCTAACCACTGTACCACCAGGGAAGCCCTAACTAGCTCCATTTTTAAATGTCCCTTTTCACAACAAAAAAGTAAACAAACCAATTGAAAAATGGGCAGAAGACCTAAATAGACATTTCTCCAAAGAAGACATACAGATGGCCAATAGGCACACGAAAAGATGTTCAACATTGCTAATTATTAGAGAAATGCAAGTCAAAACTACAATGAGGTACCACCTCACACTGGTCAAAATGGCCATCATTAAAAAGTCTACAAATAACGGGACTCCCCTGGTGGTCCAGTTGCTAAGGCTCTGCCTTCCCAATGCAGGGGGCCTGGGTTCCATCCCTGGTCGGGGAACTAGATCCCACAACTAAAGTTCCTGTATGCCACAACTAAGGCCCGGCACAGCCAAATAAATAAATAAACAAAATTTTTTTAAATCTAAAAAAAATCTATCTGGAGAGGGTGTGGAGAAAAGAGATCCCTCTTAGACTGTTGCTGGGAATGTGAATTAGTGTAGTCACTATGGAAAACAGTATGGAGGTTCCTCAAAAAACTAAAAATGGAGTGGCTATATGATCCAGAAATTCCACTCCTGGGCCTATGTCCAGACAAAACTATAATTCAAAAAGATAGGACTTCCCTGGTGGTGCAGTGGTTAAGAATCCGCCTGCCAATGGAGGGGACACAGGTTCGAGCCCTGGTCCGGGAAGATCCCACATGCCGCAGAGCAACTAAGCCCGTGTGCCACAACTACTGAGCCCACGTGCTGCAACTACTGAAGCCTGCACACCTAGAGCCCGTACTTCGCAACAAGAGAAGCCACTGCAATGAGAAGCCTGCGCACTGCAATGAAGAGTAGCCCCTGCTCACCGCAACTAGAGAAAGCCCACGTGTAGCTACGAAGACCCAGTGCAGCCAAAAATAAATAAAATTAAAAGATACATGTACTGCTATGTTCATAGCAGCACTATTCACAACAGTCAAGACATGGAAACAACCTAAATGTCCATCAACAGATGAATGGATAAAGATGTGGTACATATATACAGTGGAATACTACTTAACCATAAAAAAGAACGAAATAATGCCACTTGCAGCAACATGGCTGGACCTAGAGATTATCATATTAAGTGAAGTAAGTCAAAAAGAGAAAGACAAATTCCATATGATATCACTTATATGTAGAATCTAAAATATAACACAAATGAACCTACTTATGAAACAGAAACAGACTCACAGACATGGAGAGCAGATCTGTGGTTGCCAAGAGGGAGGGAAGGTGGTGGAGAGATGGATTGGGAGTTTGGGGTTGGCAGATGCAAACTATTATATATAGAATGGATAAACAACAAGGTCCTACTGTATAGCACAGGGAACTATATTCAATATCCTGTGATAAACCATATGGAAAAGAATATTAAAAAGAACGTATATATATAACTGAATCACTTTGCTGTACAGCAGAAATTAACACTACATTGTAAGTCAACTATACTTCAACAGGGCTTCCCTGGTGGCGCAGTGGTTAAGAATCCGCCTGCCAATGCAGGGGACATGCGTTCGAGCCCTGGTCCAGGAAGATCCCACATCCCACAAGTAAGCCCGTGCGCCACAACTACTGAGCTTACGCTCTAGAGCCCTCGAGCCACAACTACTAAAGCCCACATGCCACAACTACTGAAGCCCACGCACGTAGAGCCTGTGCTCCGCAACAAGAGAAGCCACCACAATGAGAAGCCTGTGCACCAAAACAAAGAGTAGCCCACGCTCGCCGCAACTAGAGAAAGCCCGCACACAGCAATGAAGACCCAACGCAGCCAAAATTAATTAATTAATTAATTAATTTTAAAAACCTATACTTCAATTAAAAAATACTTTAAAAATGTCCCTTTTCTGACCGCCTTTCCCTCCTGCTCTCTGATCTTCAGAGGCTCACTGTATTTGATTCTAACTAGTCTCCTAGGGCCTCCCTGCCCAGTTTTGACCTCACGATCCTTCTCTGGCTGATCTAATTACCCTGCTCCTTGACCCTAGGCAATTCATGTCCAAGCAGACAAGGATCTGGCCGAGGATCAACCCAGTGGTCTGTCTTCTGCTTTTGCTCCGGGGGTGCTGGTATCTGCTACATAAAAGTGTCTGGTTGTGTTGAAATTGCCACTGCCTGATCTTGGTCTTCAGCCTCAGCTGAGTTGTTAGGTGATCTATCTCACTCCTATATCTATAAATGGCATTTCTAAAACTTGACAGTTGTTATAAATCTCCTTAATCCAACAAATTATCCCTCAATAGCATTAATCCCTACTCTATCAAGGAAATAGAGACCTCCAGGCATGGAGGTCTTACACCTCCTACAAACTAAATTCACATCCCCTCCCATCCTGCCTTCCCTCTACTCGAAAGAAGGGATGTCTCCATTACTTTCCAAGCTTTGTCTATCTACTTGTCCTCCATATTCCTTGCTCAGTCAAGAAATTCAAGCTATTTAGCATGCTATGAAAAGTTTTCACAATCTCCCCCTACCTTCCCTCTCAGCCTCAAACCCCTCTGCTACTGTATATGAAATGAGTATGCTCCTCATTCGCTAAGTGCACCGTGGGATTCCTGATCTTGAGCAAATTCATTCATTCATTGGGAACCTATATTCACTAGGTCACAATCTGACAGAAATGACTTGATTCCCCATGACTATTCTTCCCTCTTCTCATCTTGGAGAATCATTTCTCTTTTCTACCCACTCAGCTCTTCTGTGCTCTTGTGTGAGGTTATGGACTTGCCCTAAATAAGAAAAATGAAGCATCAGCTTCCACACTCCTGGGCCACCTGCCCTCTCTTCCTACCGCCACCCCTTTGAGAAGAATAAGACAGGGTATCTCCTTAATCTTCAGGCACCATGATGTCTGACTCTAGATGAAATTTTAAGGCAAATCAAATTAGTACTGGCACCCTCCCCGCTCCAGGGATCTGCTGTCACTCACCCCCAGCCTCTATATTCTTCCACAGGCCTCTGGCTGCTTAGACTCAATAACCCCTTTCTCCGGTCCGGTGCTTTCTAACGCACGCACACAGAGCCCAGGATCCCCTCCTCCTGGAGAACTGGAATCACATGGTAGCAGGGCCAAAATGTTTTCTGCACTCCGCATGGTGCAGACCGAGCAATGGGATTGGGTGTGGGCGTCACTGGTATGACTGGGAGGGAAGGCCCTTTCCACGGGGTGCTGGCCTGACCCTGAAGGCACTGCTCAGCTGAGGAATGAATGGCATCAGTAACGCCGGAGAAATCCCTCAAGGGGCAGCCCCAGCCGCTGCTTAGAACACCAGCAAACCAAGGGCACCAAAAAAATGAAAGAAAAAAATTGAGACCAGAATTTGATAGTTTATAAATATATATTTTTGAAAGTATAATCATGTTGTACTTACTTGTAGTTGCTTCTGGGTTTAATATTTTCATTTTGAATTATACACGGAGAATGGGGCACCACGGTCTTATCAGGGTTCAGAGCCTTTAGGCTTCATCTCGTCTTCATTGGGAGAAAGGTCTCTAACGACTTGCCCTTGGGGTCTGCCTCTGGCCCTGTTCTATTCAACCTTTTAACCTACCACTTGGAGACAGTTGTCCACCGAGTCTCACAGGTCAAAATTTAATGAGGATAAACAGGAGGGCTTGCTGTTGGGTCCAAGATAACCACTGCAAACATCTAAAGTGAAGGAACACAGCTCGGGCAATAACAAAACATGTAAAGGCTTAGGGGGTTCAGAGGGCAGCGGCTTCATACTAAACTGAGAGCATGGTGTAACCACCAAAACTAGAGGCCCCAAGGACACGGGGGTGGAGAGGGGACTCCAAACTACCCGACACAGGAGCCTTAGAAGAAACTGAGGGTGCTTAGCCCGAAGAAGCCTCCGTTGTCTTCCGTTATCCGAAGGCCTGATGGGGGAGCAGAATTGTACTTGTTTAGTGGAAGGACAGGTTGTGGGTGGTGAAATTGATACAGGATCCTAGAAGAGTGAGCCTGGAGATGCAGTGGCTTTGCTTATGGAAGTCTTCACTTGCGTTTCCTCTCTCCTCCATGTTGCCATTTAAAAAAAAAAAAAAAAGAAATCTTTCTCAATGCCTTTATTTTATATATATATATAAATATTTATTTATTTATTTTTGGCTGCATTAGGTCTTCATTGCTGTGCACGGGTTTTCTCTAGTTGCGGTGAACGGGGGCTACTCTTCGTTGCGGTGTGTGGGCTTCTCATTGCGGTGGCTTCTCTTGCTGTGGAGCGCGGGCTCTGTTGCTATTTCTTAGTTTGTTTTTTTTTTTTTTTTTTGCGGTACGCGGGCCTTTCACTGCCGTGGCCTCTCCCGTTGCGGAGCACAGGCTCCGGACGCGCAGGCTCAGCGGCCATGGCTCACGGGCCCAGCCGCTCCGCGGCATGTGGGATCTTCCCGGACCGAGGCACGAACCCGTGACCCCTGCATCGGCAGGCGGACTCTCAACGACTGCACCACCAGGGAAGCCCCATGTTGCTATTTCTTGAAGGGGCTCTTGCAGAGGCGAAGTGAACATCTACATTGACTTGACCTTAAAGCCCTCATTACTTCTTGCCTGAATTCCAGCAGCAGCCTCCTAACTTGCATCTGCCTGCTCTCTCACTCCCCATCACTGGCAGAATCAACTTGATGCAGTCCTTCTGGGCGGCTTTGCCTTCCTTCCCAGTCTTGTCTCTCTCCACAACCCACTGCCCTCTGTGCTGCAGACCACGAAGTACCCCTTTAGATTCGTTTACAGACCTAGTCTCCTCTGCTCGGAATAAACCGGCCACCCCTTTGTAGATGGTAGCTCTAGCTGTTTCCTTGACAAAGCCCTTCTTGATCCCTTGGTCAAGTAATACTGTCGGCTCCTGCTCTGAGCCTCCTCAATGAACCCTGACAGGCCTCTCACTCCACTCATTTAGGTCTTTCCTCGCCTCTGTACTGCAAGTCCCTCTGGGGCAGATCCTGCCTGGGTTTATCCATCTTTGTATCCTTAGCAACTGTCACAAAACCCGGACTATAGGAAGAACTCAGTAAATGGTTGACGGAATTAATGAAGAGACTTCTCTTTCCTAATTCTTTCAGCAATAGGCACACAGTTTTTGTAGGAAGAATTATTTAGTCCTTTTAAAATACATTTAGTCCTTTCTAAAAAGCGTTAAAACAACACTTTGGGGGCAGCTTCCTGCCCATCCAAGACCCCTGAGAGTATTTCCTTGACCTCTTGAGAGTGGCAGAGACCCTAAGAATGGACACAGAGCACTAAGATGTGACTGGACAGGCCTAAAAAAATGGTTCTTGTTTAGGAGGGTTCCAACCCCTTTGAGAATCTACTGAAAAGAGACCCCTTTCCTCAGGAAAATGCACATTCAGATACACAACTTTCTAACTTGGCTCCTGGACCCCCAGTACCTGCTATTCCCTAGGGCCTCCACATCCACCCTCCACCCTAAGCCTCCTTAGTCCCACAGCTTCACAGGTAAAGAACCCCCAACCCAGAGGCGCTGGCTTCTAACCAGCACTCAGAGCGTGGGGCCAGCCTGGGTGCTCTGGCTTCCTGGCAAGCCCCACTCATCCGTCCTAGCGTGTTCTACTGCCCACTCCTGGCCTATGCCTGGGACCTCTATAGAGATGGTAGATGTTCCAAGAAGAAATGGAGAAGTTTCACCAAAGGTGGGGTGTGGGGGACGGGGGCAGGGAACAAGAGGACAGTTCAAAACAAAACAAACCCCAGTCACTAAAAAGGGAACGAGCCTAATTATTCAGCTCCTCTTCTGGGCAGCTGTACCTCCTCGTTATTTAGTTAATACCACCAAACATAAGGAAGAAGTAGTGAGTAATGGCCCAAGCGTTTCTTTTATTACCAAAAACAATTGTTACACACATACTCAGTGCCTCCAATCTCATCCCTGAGGATGACCATGAAAGTCCTTGGGGTTTGTAGGAGGAACCATTTAGAGGGAAATGCCTTGGCTGGTTGTGAGGAAAGTGCCCTTGCAGGGATCAGTTACATATCATCCCTGGGCCTAAGGACCCCTAAAGACAGGAATGGATGTGAGTTGACTATGGATTTTAATCACTCTTCCAGCACGTCTGGGGGTTAGGGTTAAGCCTGACACTAGCCCCCTCTACAAGAACACACACAACCAGGGTGCCCCCCCCCAAAGAATCCAAACTCCTCAGGATCCCCACAGAATGTGGTCTGGCACAAAAGGGAAGTCCCTCGGTCTGCCGAATGATGCAAGCCGGGTCCAGAGGGGACCGCACTGCTCTCAACACCACTCCTAAAGGCATCCATTGGCAAGGGCTGCCCACTAGGGGCACTGCCACCAGCCCGGTTCAAACCCCAGCTGGGGTCTGGGGTAGCGATGGTCAGGGTCTGCAGCCTTCACACCATCTGGACTTCTGGCCCCCCAGCTACTCCCTGAAGCTCTTCCATGACGCCCCCGGAGCGGGGCTCAGAGGCTGGAGGTGGCTCTCCCGGGGCTTCGGACAGCACGTAGTAGACAATCTCTCGCTGGCCTTGGGCGCTGGTCTGATTCACCACGTGGATGACAGGGCTCGAAGTGTCCTGAGAGGCCGAGAGGGCTGTCCCCTCACCACCCCCACCTTCCTCTTCCTCTTCAGCCTCTTCCTGGGGTCCTGGCTCCCCTGGCACTGTTTCTAGAATGATGCCCTGCAGGCTGCTCTCATTCAGTGGTGCTCCCAGGCCCGATCCCTCTGGCGGCTGCCGCAGCAGTTGCTGTGTCAGCTCTACACTCTCATAGCGAACCAGCTGCAGCCGCATGTAGCCGTCTTCATGCTCCTTGTACCTGGTGAAGGAGGAGCAGAGAGGGCAGCAAACAAGGGCGGGGGGGAGGCAGAAATGGCCTGGAGATTGGCGAGGTAAGGGACAAATACAAGGGAAAGCAGCAGCTCTGGGATTCTAAGTGATGGAGGTTAAAGACAAAAAAGGTCTTTATTGGAATATTTAGAAGAAAAGGCAAGAAGGATCATTACTCAAAAAGGAAAGGGAGGGGAGTGAAGGGGAGAGGGAGGAATTATCTGTACTGGACAGTAGTGTTGTCAAAGGATTTATGAGCAGGCCGTGGAGCTACAGGTTAGGACCCTTGGGCTCACACTCTGGTTCCGGCTACAGGGCTTTTGGCACCATTTACTGTTTTTGGCATCGTGCCTTGGATTCAAAAATCAGGAAAATAATCTTTGCCCCACCACTATTCTCGAGGTTCCTTGAACCTAAATGGAGATAGTGAACATCAAAGCACCATCAAATTCCAGGTCTCTAAATTGTTGAAAGGTATGAAGAAAAAGTGTGGGAATCTGGGAGGAGCATACCGAAAACGGGGGTGCCCTGAGGGCCACTTGAACTGGTGTTTCTTGCGAAGGTGCACGGTGAGGTTGTTACCCCTCGTGAAGCATTTGTCACACACGTGGCATCTGTACCTCGGCTCTGAGTCTCCCTGGGGGGGGGGGAGGGGAGGGAGGGTGAGGCTAGCTTCCCCCCGACCCCGGGCTCCCCGACACTTCTGCTGGTCCTTCCCCACCGTCAGCCCCACTCACTTCATGCACTTTTCGGTAATGGGACTTGATAGAGCAGAGCGACCGGGCACTGAAGGTGCAGTTCTCGAAATCACACCTGTAGGCTGGCTCCTTGCTATGGGTATCCAGGTGCTTCCGGAGGTCGATCAGATTCTTGCAGCTGCCGAGAGAGGTCAGGAGGGGTCAGAGGGCATGGGGGACCCTGGAACACGAGTTTTCTGATTTCCAGTCCCCGTTTCCCTTTACCTGTAGTCACAATAGTCACATTTAAAGGGCCGGTCCTCGCTGTGGCGAAAGCGCATGTGGTTTCGGAGGGAGGATGGCAGTGGGCAGGTCATGTCGCACAGAGGGCACTTGTAGTGGTTCACTGAGGAGCAGAGAGCAGGCTGTGATCCGAGGGCTAGTGGAAGCTTGGAGGGCGGGCCGGGACGAGAGGGGTGGCCGGCTACTCACCGTGGTTACGCATGTGGTCCCGCAGCAGCCGCTCCGTGGCAAATCTCTTGGAACAGTGAGAGCACTGGAAGTGTTGCTCTGTGGTGGGGTGGGCAGAAGAGAGGGTGGGTTGTGAGGGATGGTGGAGAGGCACAGAGAGGAGAGCAAGCTGGGAGAGGAGAACCATCCCAGGCAGAAGGGAACCACCAGGGGAGGAGCGGGGAGCTTAGGGAACTATGGACGGACATAGTATCACAGAAAGAGCATGGGACTTGGAGTCAAGAAGCTGAATTAGAATTCCGGCTTGACCACTTACTAGCTGTGTGATCTCAGGTAAGCGATTTAACCTCTCTGAGCCTCAGTTTCCTCATCTGCCAAAAGCGTGGATAAGAGGCCTACCTCATGGGGCTGCTGCTAGGATTCACTGAGATAAGAGCTGCGGCACACAGTAAGCATGGAATAACAACGTCTAATGAGTCTCTATCAGCAGAGACTGTGGTAGGTGACTGAGCCCTCAAGGTAGATACAGCCAACTTGCAGATACCTTCAGCGGTCCCCTCTCCTGGGAATGTGCCCCCGAGCCCCACTCCAAGCCTGCAGCCATGCCCCTTCTCCGACCGCTTACGATCCAACGAGGTCTGGCGACGGATGTGATCTAAGAACTTGGTGTTGTTGGCAAACATGCCCCCGCAGGTGGGGCAGGCCACCACCTTCTCCTGGGTATGGCTACGGAGGTGCTCTCGAAGCTTAAAGCGGTCCTTGAAGGTGCACGTACAGCCTGGGAAGGAAGGTCCAGTCAGGTCCAGCTACAAACCCTCAGAGTAGGCTCTCATACCCCCCCGTCTCTCCAGCCAGCAGCCAACCTTGCCCTGCAGGACTGGTCCCACCCCTAGCTGCCCTGGCGCCTTAACAACCCCAAGGTTTCTTTAGAGGTCAGAACTTAAAGAGTGGCCCTACCTTTCCAGCCACACAACACCAAGTGGTTGTCCTTGCCGACTGCCTGGTATTCACAGCACAGGCTGTGCGCTTCCACATGCCGATAGAACCACTCGGGATTGTCGAAGGAGCTCTGTGCCAGGAGCAACTTGGGGTAAGGACTGAGGGTGGGTGGAGGGACTCTTACCCCTAGGTGTCCAAAGGGGGCTTCTTGGCCCTCTCCCAAATTAACTTGGTAGGATAGGAAAGTTTGAGCAAGGGGGCTACCCAGCAATGTAGGAGGGCTACTAGCGGGAACCTCAGGAATACAGGGCATCCCTGAAACGGTCAAGGCATCTTGAGTTGAGATCCCCAGCTTCCCTCCACCCCTATTTCTGGCTCTGCCTGCTGACCTCACAGTGCTCCCACAGACACAGGAAGTGGTCAGGGATGTCAGGGATGAGGTTGCGGCTCTGGAAGTCCAGGACGCAGGGGCTGAGGTCAGCCTGGCTCTGCAGGGCCTGCAGCCCGCACTGTTTCAGCTTGGTGTGGTAGCAGTGGAAGTAGACATGGCGCACAAGGTCAGCAGAACTGTCCAGAGAACAAAAGCCGCACTCCTGCCACAAGCAGGAGAATTCTTCCTCTGCAAAAAGGGGTTTAGAAGGAAGAGTCTGATACTTTCCAGAGCTCTCCGTCCACTTAGCAGCAAGTGAGGATGCCGGACTGACCTGGTATGCCAGGAATTCTTTCAGCAAATACTAGTATTTAATGACCACTAACTGTGTGCCAGGCACCAGGGATACAACTACAAGTTAAAAAGAGTCCCAGCCTTTGTCCTCGTACAGCTTTCAGTCAGGGAGAAAAAAACATCAAATAATCACATGTATAAATATTAGACTGCAACCAGGTGGAGGGGAAGTGCGGTCTAGGCAGGGGGACAGTGTGTGCATGTCCCAGTGCCAGTGACTCAGAGACAGCAGGTGTGGCTGGCATTTGCTACAGTGGCTCGGAGTTTCTGCTGTTCCCGAGGGGCCTGAGACACCTCCCACTCCTTCCTGTCAAACCGGAAGTCCTTCTTTCCCCCATATGCTGCCCAAGATCGGCCTTCCCTAGGAAGGACTATTCTCTAGGACTATTCAATTCCACTTCCTATCTCTCTAGCATCTGTCTAAGCACCAAATTTCCACTGCTTTATAGGGGTTTACTTGTTTTGAAAAGTAGGTACTTTAAAAAATATAATCATCCCCTAATTTCTCTTCTGTATAAATATTACTTGACTTTTGAAGCTATTAATTATAGTTCGCAGTCACTAGACTCAAAACAGAATTTGAGGTGGGGGAAGGAGAGGTGTCTCTATACCTCTGTAGAACAGAGTTTTTCAAACTGTGTTGTGACCCATTAGTGGGTAGTGAAATCAGTTTAGGGGATTGCAAATCACACTTTTTTTTAATGAAAGAGAATAAGATAGAACAATTCAGAGAGAATTTAATAAAGGCAAGTATTGTTTTTAGTATTTTTTAACTTTTGTGTACAGGGTTGTGATATAAGATGTATTCCTAACTGGTGGTCACAGTGAAGAAAAAAAAAAAAAAATTGAAAAGCACTACCAGAGAGTGAAAAAAGCAGCTTGCCAACAACTTGTACAATATGATCCTCTTAAAAAAAATAAAATCATATCTAATTTATGTATACACAGGCAGAGAGAGGTCAAAAAGAATGTTCACCAAAGTCAGTAATAGACTTTGTTTTTTTTTTTGGCGGTACGCGGGCCTCTCACTGCTGTGGCCTCTCCCGTTGCAGAGCACAGGCTCCAGATGCGCAGGCTCAGCGGCCATGGCTCACGGGCCTGGCCACTCTGAGGCATGTGGGATCTTCCCAGACCGGGGCACGAACCTGCGTCCCCTGCATCGGCAGGCGGACTCCCAACCACTGCGCCACCAGGGAAGCCCAGTAATTGACTTTTGATGGCAGGATGGCAGGTTCATTCCATATATCCTTGTTGAATGAGTTTTCTATAATGAGTCTACAGTGTTTTTATAAACAAACCAAAAAAAAGCACAATTAGGAAAGTAAACCACCACTTTCGCAGGCTGCCTTCCCCCTGTGCGGCAAGGAAAATCCGATTTTCCACCATCCCTCGAGCTCTCTCCCCTGCTGTGTCCTGCTTCCTTACCCAGCGGGTCCTCCTCCTCCTCCTCCTCCTCCTCCCCGGAGCCCTGCAGGTGATGCTGCAGGTGCTGAGTGACATGCTCGCAGAACTCCTCCATGGCTGAGCACACAAAGGAGCAGGACCCCCACTCACACTGTAGCCCCAGGTTCTCCTTTCGAGGAACTTTCCCAGGGGGCGGCATGGCCTTCACCCTAGAGGGGGAGGAAGAAATCAGCAGCTGCCAGGATTCCACCCAAGTGTTGGTGGGCGTAAACAGCTGGGCGGGCAGCCAGCCTAGAACCAGGAGACATTTTCCAGTGGCCCGTGACAAACGCCATGCTTTTTCAATAAGGACAGAGTAGCAGTTCCTTAAGCCCCTGGAAGCTGTCTGCTGTTCTTGGGAAAGGAGAATACGAACTAACATTACTGAGCATGTGCCAGGCTCTGAGCTAAGAACTTCAACAGACCTTTTTTCAAGGAGCTTCAGAGCAACCCGCCAAGAAGGAATTACTCCTACAGGAAGCAGAACAATGCTCAGGTTCAAAAAGAAGGCTTTGGGGAATGACCCAGGGTTCAAATCCAGACGCCTCTGTCCACCACCGACTTAGCTGGGCGACCCCGGCCAAGTAACGTAACCCTTCTACTCCTGAACATTCTCATCTTCACAATGGCGATAACAACCCCTTTTGCTTTCAATTTCACACTTACTATATGCCAAGCACCTACTAAGCACTTTATTTGCCTTGTGTCATTTAATTACCAACACCACCCTATGAGGTAAGCACTATTTTTAACTTCATTTGTAGATAAGGGCCTAAGACTTGCAGAGGTTAACTGGTTTGATCAAGATCACACACTAGTGTGGTCGGGTCAGGTGAGGCTGACTCCGAAGTCCACATTCTTTCCTATGCACACAGATGACCCTAGAAGCTCCTTATTTCTTACGGTAGGTATCGTAAGTCCCCGCCAGACTTACAAAGTGCCGTACCAACTCCCTTTGCCTAACCTGTCCAGTGCTTTACTCCACCACGGCCCTAACATCCTCTGAACAACAGTGCAGATTCCATTTCACGTAAGAGGCAGTTACCTGTCCAGTTTATACTGGGTGTACACAGTGCTAGGCACACTTAGGCATGTAATAAATATTTGCTGAAGAAAGCTGAATAAATAAACTAAAGGTTCTCAACCTTTAATATGCACACAAATGCACAGGTTTCCAGCCCCTCCCCTAAAGGTTCGGATTCGGGAAGGCTGGGTTAGGCCTAGAAATACGCTCTCTTAACTCAGCACTCCAGTTCTGGTGGGGCTTCCAGGAACAGAGTTTGAGGAACAATAAAAGAACAGTTTCCCTCGTTAAAACAAAACACAGGGACTTCTCTGGTGGCGCAGTGGTTAAGAATCCACCTGCCAATGCAGAGGACATGGGTTGGAGCCCTGATCTGGGAAGATCCCACATGCCACAGAGCAACTAAGCCCCTGCACCACAACTACTAAGCCCACGCGCTGCAACTACTGAAGCCCGCTCACTCTAGGGCCTGTGCTCTGCAACAAGAGACGCCACCGCAATGAGAAGCCCACGCACCACAAAGAAGAGTGCCCCCCCACCCTGCTCGCTGCAACTAGAGAAAGCCCGTGAGCAGCAACGAAGACCCAACGCAGCCAAAAATTTAAAAAAATAAAACAAAACAAAAAAACCCACAGAATGACAGATGATACTGCAAGCAAAATCTCTGCGGGAAGAAAAGACACTAAGAGGCCCTGACTTTGTCCCCTAGGTGTCACCTCTTCCTTGAGGATTCTCACTGATTCTTGCTGTCCCCACTGTGGTACCCTGAGAGGGAGCAGAGGAATTGCTCTCGCTGGCCTTCCTGAAACAGGTGGGAACTCTGAAAAAGAACTTTACTACATACTGAGGAAAAAAACCCAGAAAACACAAAATGCATAACATCTTTCATAGCTACAATTGTAAGAACCTACTATATCTAACTGCTTACCAAAGAAACCCCCCCCCCTTTTTTTTGCGGTACGCAGGCCTCTCACTGCTGTGGCCTCTCCCGTTGCGGAGCACAGGCCCCGGATGCGCAGGCCCAGCAGCCACGGCTCACGGGCCCAGCTGCTCCGCGGCATGTGGGATCTTCCCGGACCGGGGCACGAACCCGCGTCCCCTGCATCGGCAGGCGGACTCTCAACCACTGCACCACCAAGGAAGCCCCAGAAATGCCTTTTAAATCCACAGCCTTTGCCTCTCCTCTGAGAAGAAGCCAGCTACCTTTGACACTCTGGGGTGTGAGTACTTGGGGTTGCTGAGCTCTTGGTAGACTAATAGTGAAGCCCTATTAGGAGAAAATGTGGACTACTTTTACAATTTGGGGGTAGAAGAAGTAGGGAAAGCCTTCCTAAGTCAGACATAACAGTCCAAACCTCCTATACTACCTTCAGGATCAAGTCCACTTAGCACAGCATGCAAGGCTCTTCTCCAACTGGCCGCAACTTACTTCTCCAGGAGCTGGGTAAGGGAACTAACACATGAGGGCCTACCATGTGTCAGCCCTGGGGTGAGTCCTCTTCCAAACTTCACTTCATTTGGTGTAAGAGTGCCCTGATTCTGGGCCTCCCTGGTGGCGCAAGTGGTTGAGAGTCCGCCTGCCGATGCAGGGGATACGGGTTCGTGCCCCGGTCTGGGGAGATCCCACATGCCGCGGAGCGGCTGGGCCCGTGAGCCATGGCCGCTGAGCCTGCGCGTCCGGAGCCTGTGCTCCGCAACGGGGGAGGCCACAACAGTGAGAGGCCCGCATACCGCAAAAAACAAACAAAAAAAAAAGAGTGCCCTGATTCTAATCCAAAGGTCATGCCCTTCCCCCCACACCTATCCATTTATTCCCTCTTTCTCTCTGAGTCAGTAATCTTTGTCCCTAAACATACTACATTCTCCTAAAACGCTCTGCCTGAGAAACCTCAACTCATTTGCTTCAAGCCCAAATGCCCCCTGCTTGGTGACCCCTCTCCCAATTCATCCAGGTACAGCTGACATATCCCCCCTCCTGCCTCCACAGCACTCGGTACACACCTCCATCCAACTACCTGTTACAATGGAACAGAATGTGTGTCCCCTAGACAAGGAGCTTCTCAGGGCAGAGCCCATCTCTTTACTTCTCATTCCCAGCATTAGGCCAGAGCTTTGTACTCTTGGGAAACTCAATAAATGTGGGGATATGATTATATCCCAGGAAGCGTTCCTAAACTAACCCGCCCCTCAAATCACTCTCGCCTTTCGGTCTGATGGCTAGCACAGTTGAAACCAGAAAAGCTCAACCCTATTTTTTCTGCTGCCCTTGGTCACTCATGGTTGTTTTGTGTTCTACTCTCATCTACCCAACTGGACAATATTAGCTGCTTCTGAGCAGATACCATATCACGCCTGTGTCCCTATACTGTGTCCAGCACAATGCTGAGCACAAATATTCTAAACACATATCTGTTGTTAGACTGTGGATAAGGCCCAGGAAGCAGGCTATCTAGATATCTAGAATGACTTGAAATTTAGGCAAAGCTCCCTGAATCCCTCTTTCACCATCCCCCAAATTTAGGCAAAGCTCCCTGAATCCCTCTTTCACCATCCCCCAGCGTTCTTTACTTTCTTTCCCTGTACGCTGCTTGTTTCTACCCTGGGAAGCTGTAGGACAAAGTGACTATTTGGTCACCACTCCTCTTTCTGTAGGCAAGGGATGCAAATGAGGCAACCTGTATAAGGAAAGGGCGCTGGACCAGCTGTCAGAAGACCAGGGTTCGAGCTTCCTGTCTCAATGAGTTTGCTCAGCCTAGAAAAATATAACACCTATTAACTATCTACTATATGCCAAGCACTGTTTTAAGTATCTTATATGTATAAAAACTCATTAACACAACAACCCTATTGAAGTAGGTACCATTATTACCCACTTCACAGATGAGGAAATGGCCCAGATAGGTTAAGTAATTTACCCAAGATCAAAGCTAGAAAATGATGGAGACAGAATTCAAAGCCAGGAAGCTTGGCTCCGTTCTCCTCCTACATCAGCCTGTCTTGCCTCTTCATGTCTGATTCCTTCCTCCCCACAGACATCATAGCCAAATACACAATACCCAAAGCATGTTTTATTGAGTAGCTATTTTGTCAGTTTCCTCCAATAAGCTGTGAGCTCCTAGAAAGCCTGGTCTGTGCTGTGTTCAGTTCTAACTGCAGGGCCACCACAGTAGGTTGTACCTAATACAACCTCTTTTAATGTTTAAGTAAATCTGTTAACTTATTACTTTACTTTTAGACAAATCACCTAGCTTCTTTGAACCTATTTCCTTAAATGTGAAACAGGATACTAATATCACAGCAGTGGATGATGGATTCAACAGATCTGATTAGAAAGTTCCAACACTTACTAGCTATGTGACCTCAGGGAAGTTACTCAAGCCCGGGTTTCCCATGTAGCATGGGAATAATCATGCCTGTCTCATTGAACTGATTTATGGATTAAACCAGACAATGGATATTAAAATGTCTAGCATAACACACCGCCAGAACTCAGCAAGTGTTGGCTCTTCGTATCCTTGCTTCTAAGGATGAGATGATCTAAGCACGAATTCTACAAAAAGATCAACAAAAGGAAAGCCCGAAGGATTCCTAACCCTTCCTTTCATCGGGAGCCATAGTAAGAAGCAATCAGCAAATACCTGAGTATACACTGTAACGCAAAACACCGAATGAACCCTGAATGGTGTTCAAGAAAGGAGGGACCCAGATCCGGAACCTCCTAAGGACTCACAATGTGGTCGAAGAGATAAGACTCTGACGTGTTAAGACAACGACCAAAACAAAGCGCCGGATGGGGGAAAGCTGGACAGGGAGAAATCCCAGGGGCAGGCGAAGCAGGGAAGACTTGCCCTAAGCGGTGAGGACCGGGCCCCTGGAGCACAGGTAGAATTCGGAGAGAAAGAAGGAGACCGCTCCGGCGGGTAAACCTCTCCCTCTCAGCCCCGCAGGCTTCCCCCAAGGCGTGGCGGCGACCGTGTCTCAGCGGCAGCGAAGCCCCAGACGGGAGGTTCGAGTCGATGTTGGGGGCAAGGCGCTGCAGGCACCAGGCAGACCAGCGTGGCCGAACAGCAAGAGGGAGCCTCGCCTAAGCGACCGGGGAAGAGCCTGGCCTCGGCTGCCAGCCCAAAGCCCAGCCCGACGCTGCCCGGCAGAGCCCGGAACCCGCACTTACCGTCGATCAGTCTAATCGGCTCCGGGGTCTCTCCTGCTCTCCTCCCACCTCCCACCGTCTCCGGTAGGGCTCTTGAGCGACGGCCAACGACAGCCAATCGCCGTTCTCGGATCCCTCTAACAACCAATCGCCCCTGCGACTGACGGAACCCATGCGCGACCAAAACACGGAAGGGGCGGGAGTGAGAGGCGGCGGGACGCGCGGAAAGGTACCGCTGCTGGCGCCGCCGATCTCCTGGCGTGGCGCAAGCGGGGATCCCTAGGGCCCGAATTCCCCCAACTGCGCAGGCTCGGCCCACGGCACCAACTGGGCATGCGCAGAGCTCGGGCTGAGCGCAGAGAGGGGTCTCTGACCTTGTGCTGGTTATCAAGCTAGCTGGCCGCGTGGGCGGTGAGGCGGAGGAACAGGTGGAGGAGGCCGAGGAGGCGGAGGAGGAGGCATGCGAGGCTCCGTGCCCAGCACAGCAAGCCCCGCTCAGCCCAAACTGGGGGTCCTTCACCTTCTTAATCTTCCTGTTTCTTAAATATCAGTATTCCTTGTGCCATCTTCTCTTTCCCCTACACCTCACCTCCTGTGTCACCAGGCTCAGTGAATAACTCCTTCAAGTCAGAAACCTGGCGGTCATGGCTGATTCCTCCCTCACACGTCGCATCCAATCCATTGCCAAGTTCTGCAAATGCTACCCCCTTAAATACAGGATCTCTCATGTTCATCCCCCGTTCTTGATGTTCTTGACGTTCGCCGCCCCCTCTCTAGTCCATTAACAACGTCCATCCCGGATGTGTACACTGACCTAACTGGTTCCACTGCGGGCACTCCTACTTCCTTCCAAACCATTCTCGTCGGAGCTCTCAAGTGATCCTTAACAAAGAGCAAATCTGATCAAACGACCACCCTGCTTTAAACACTCAAAGTCATTCTGTTGTCCTCAGGACAAAGCCCCAAACCATACTGAGGCTTTCTAGACTGTTCAGCATCTGGGTCCTGCATACTTCTCTCCACCGTGTCTTGAGTGCTTCTCGAACTCACTCTCTGCTCTCCAGCCCCCACATTTCTTTCAGTTTCTCCACCACAACTAGCCGCCTTTCCTCCCCTGCCTTGTATTTGCTGTTTCCTCTGCCTGGAATAATCTTCCCTTTCTCCCCTTCCCACATATGTTTGATTCCTACTCATTCTTCTGGTCTCAACGAAGATGCTTCTTTTTCCTGGAAGTCTTCCTGGACATCCCTTTCCTGCATTTCCCCATTACAGCTCTATCATGCAGTATTGTATTTGCCTGTTTACGTGTCTGCATTCTGCACTAGACTCAGTTCAGTGAGAGAGGGCAGGGATTGCGTGTGTTTTTCACGTTTATAACCCCATTGTTTAGCCTAGTGGCTGAAACTCAGTAAGGGTCCAAGACATTTTGTTTAAAAATTATGTACCTTAGTAAAGTTCATTGGGATTGATATTTACTGTGTTATATTTTCTAACCTAAATATAAACCTATATAATTTATATAATCAGAAAACACCTTACACGCTCAACATAAATAAAATGAACTTAAAGATGCCATTAAAAATAGCAGGGCTTGGGGATTCCCTGGTGGCGCAGTGGTTGAGAGTCCGCCTGCCGATGCAGCGGACACGGGTTCGTGCCCCAGTCCGGGAAGATCCCACATGCCTCAGAGCGGCCAGGCCCGTGAGCCACGGCCGCTGAGACTGCGCGTCCGGAGCCTGTGCTCCGCGGGAGAGGCCACAACAGTGAGAGGCCCGCATATCGCAAAAAAAAAAAAAAGCTACCAGAAAATCTTAAAGCATAATTCATACTCATCAAAAACTGTGGATCTCTTCTGAAAGTATAAAGTGAATTAGGTTATGTTTTGCGTTTCTTTTGCGTTCATTTTTTTAAGTCCCTATTTTTGAAATGTGATCAGGCTCTTTGTCACTACTAAATATGTGATTGCATTGAGTTCTGGGCAGGTCACCCTAGAAACTGAGTACATCTTCCAGTTACCATCACCTCAATCCACGGGTCTAGTAGGAATCTGAATACCTGCCCTCCCATCAACAATAGTTTCTTGTGAAATTTCGAGTTCAGTGTGTTTGGCCGTCTTGTCATGTTAGTAAACAAACTGCTCCTCTGTGAACTATTAAGAGTTGTATTTCTTAGATCAGGGGAAGTAGCTTGATAAATCTTTGAGTTTTGAGGACCTAGAATTTAGCATACCAATATATGCAAATTAACCAAACATCCATATTCTGCCACCCTTTCTAAATATTCCATTATTCTGTGACTAGCGCGGACAGGAGCATGGGGAAAATGAACAACTCCAAGCTGCCTAGCCAAAGGCAGGTGCCCTGAAGCCCCCTGTGATATAGGTTAGTCAGAATGGCAAGGCTGGAAGTGAGTGACCTGGATGATTATCTAGGCCACCCTTCATTTTAGAGATGAGGAAGTTAAGGTTCAGAAAGCAGAAGCGGACTTCTCAAGGTCACTTGCTGAGTCTGTGGTACACCCAGGTTTTCTGTTCCTGGTCGAGTGCTCTGTCTGACATCCTGCAGCAGCTTATCTGTTTCAAGTCCTGTGTAAGATCCCAGAGAACAGGAACCAGCGTCCTAGAGTTTGCTAGTATCCATCACTCCCAGAAATTTGCCCACATTTAGGAGTGAAAGACTTTTTATTATGACGAAACCCTTATAAGACTTCCCCCTCCCAATCCGTCTCTTCTGAGGCAACAGCTCACACTTACTCAGCACCGACTGTATGCCAGCCAAGTTCTAACCCACAACCAAATGATAGTTACTTTTATCACAGTCCCCACTTTACAGATGAGAAAAGTGAGGTGCTCTAAGTTTACATATCTTGCCCAAGGTCACAAAGATAATTAGGGGAGCTGGGACTCAAATCCAGGCAGTCTGGATCCAGGGGCTGTGCTCTGGACTCTCCTATATTCTAGAAGGAGCAGCCTGTTCAAGGAAGGGGAATGAAGATGCCCGTACTAGCTGATGGACTTATTTTTCTGATTGACATTTTTGCTACAACTTCACCCTTCAAAGATGCTTGTTCTCCCATCCTCTCTCTACATGTCCCTTCCTCCCTGCAGGAACTTCGTAGACCCAATGTACGTGTCACCAACCCCATCTCACCATCTGGGCCCTGTCTCTGATCCTCCCACTCCAACACCACAGCCTCGCTGCCCATTCGCCTGTCAAAGGATGACCAGTTGTCCAGTTTATAAACTCCAATTTGACTTTAATAAATTAAATTCCAGGCCATCACACAGCAATGGACATCATCCTCGCCCACTATACAGAGGTGCAGCTCTGCTGCTGCTCCATCATCACACACTCTGTAAATAAAGCCCCTAAAGCCACCTCTCGGGGGAAGGCTTCCCATCAGGCTCCTGGCTCCCTCCTTCCAACAGAGCCACTGCTCACAGAGAAGGCATCAAGTACAAAAACGGTAACAAAGGGGGAGGGAGGCATGAGGAGCAGAAGGGGAGGCAGGGAGGTGGGGAGTACCTGCCCCCCATGCCGGGCACCGGCCGGGCTTTCTATGAGCTGTCAGTGTCCTCAGAGGCAGACATTGGTGCTGGTCGGAGTGGGGACCTGAGGGAGGTGAGGGCGCCCCATCCGAAAGGGAATTGCCTACCCTCCTGGGATAGGGAGGAAGGGTCACCTGGGAGAGATGCCCTCTATTACCTGTTCACTGAGGGTCCAGGACCACACATATAAATAGAAAAGAGAATAAATAAGGGAGGAAGGATCAGCTGAGGAGCCGAGCACCCCGGGACTCCTCTGAGGGGCCAGTGCCCACAGCAGGCCAGCGGGCCCGATGAATGCCCACACGTGCCAGGACGGAGCCTCCTCTTTCTCCGGGCCTCCCGCTCCCTCCTCTATGTCCTCAGCAACGGGTGTCCACCTCTCACATGCTTCCCGTTGCAAGTCCCCTTCCAACTAGCCCCACAGCCCAGGGTGGACAGGGCTTCCTGGAACCCGGAGGGCTTCCCTGGCCCAGGCTACTGGGAATCCAGGAAGGGGAATGGAAGGGAATGTGGGGAAGGGGCTGAGAGGACGCCTGCCCTCTCCTAGCTCAGGAGGTGAGCAGGGCCCTCAGAGCTGGGGGCTGGGGTTGCCATTGGCCTTGGGTTTGGATTTGAAGGAAAAGCGCTTGATAAGACGGCGAGAAAAGCTGCCAGCCTTCTTTCGGACGCTGGGTGTGGCCGTCGTGTTGGAGAGGTCATCGTGTGATTGGCTCAGACCGGCTTCCTTCTGACGAGGCCTCCGGCGGAAGATGAGCTTAGTGCCACTGCGCAGGAAGCTCACTGTGAGGGGAGAGGGGAGGCTGAGGCAGAGAGAGGGGCCCCGAGGGGAGCAGAGGAAGGACAAGCATGAAGGGGTCCAAGATGCGGAACAGAACAAACATGCCCTTTATCCTTCCTGAGGAAAACATGGTGATGCTTGTGGGATTCCGCCCCTGAGGTGGAATGTCACGGGGCTGGCTGCTCCATGAGGACAGATTGATGATTGGGCCTCTTTACTATGGAAAGACAAAGGCGGAGCAAAGGGTGTTCCTAAAAGCCATGAAGGGACAAAGCGGGCTGACGCTGACTTGCTGACCAAATTCCAGGCTGTGAGCAGGAAGCAGTGTGTCTGGAAAACTTCAAAGAGGTAAATTCAGGACGAATACAATGAGAAGGGTGCTTACACGGCAGGCTTCGGACTTAGGACTCTCATTATCCCAAGAAGTGATGCAGGCTTAAATCATAAATAGTTATATATACACTCGTGAGTGACAGACTCACTGGCAGAGGGATGTGGACGTCTGGGGCAAGCCCTTGAACCTGAGAAATTAGAAATACCACAGCTGTGCACAGACTGTGTCACTGCTAGAGGGGTACTCCTAGGGTTGCCTGGGGTAGGAATTCTTATTCTCATAGGGGAGAGAGTTAAGAATGAAAGGAAAGGGTGGGGGGCGAGAATAAAGGAAGGAGGATATGCGCTTAGATCCAAGAAGAAAGAAAAAGGGAGGTAAAAGGAAATATTTTTACATCTCTTCTTATCACCCAAGCCTGTTAGATCCAAGCCAAGACTCCAGACATCAAGTCCCCCCTCTCTACTCAAGCTTGGCTGAAACAGGCTGGGAACTCTGGGATCCCTTAGGGGAGGAAGGAGGAGATTGGCCCGAGGCTCCTATGTCCCTTAGTGTCCAGTGGGACCCAGGTGATGATACTGGGTATAAAAGAAGACGGGGGGCTGCCAATATCTCCCCACCTTTGTGATCCTTGAGGCTGCGGGTTTCCAGCGCACCAGTAGACCCTGTTTCCGACTCAACATCATCCACAGAGGGCCTCTCAGAAATGTCCGAACGTGTTGTCTCATCTGCTTCCTGGACACTCGTGGGACTGGAGAGGGCATCTAGGGGTCCCGGGGACATGGCTGGTGGGTCTGAGGGAGGTGAAGAGGGACCTCCACTGGGCCCTGCATCATCCTGCATTGAGGCTTCCAGGGATGCCGCATAGCCCAGGGATAGTGCCAACTCGTCCTGAGCAATGGGCACCTGGCAGGAGGGACAAGTTTTAATGGTCAGGAGTGACCAATGAGGGCTCTTTCCCTAGCCCAGCTCCTCTCCCCAGAGCCCTGTTACCTTGGAAACACCGGAGATGATGAGTGTGCTACGCTTGGTGGGTGTCTTCTTGGCTGCCCGCCCACTGGGCTCAGTCAGCTGGCGAATGGCTGTCTCTGCTACAGGGTCCAAGCCGTTGGAAAGGTGGCTCTCCCCTGCTGGATGATGGATACAGGGGATGGCTAGCCTGACTCCTCCCCAGCTCCTTCTTGGACCTGAACTCCTGTGCCCCACCCAAAATGGCTTTTGAGTCTGGGGCCCAGGTGCCAACCACCACGCACACTTCCCGATTCCCTACTCACGGCTGCTGCTGTGGGAGGTACTGCTGGGGCCACCGCTCTCGCTCAGCACAGTTGTTGTCTTCTCGGTCACCTCCACCTTGGACGGGGAGCGGGAGGGGGAGTCTGGTGGGTGGGGGAGGGTCAGTGAGCTGGGAGGTGCTTTAGAGTGGCCCCCACCCCCTACCGTCTTTATTGAGATGCAGACTTTGGTTGACTCAGAGGGTAGGGATGACTAAGGGATGATTAATCACAGGGGTGACTAAGAAGATGCCATGGGGACAAAAAGACACCACAGGAACCAATGGGAGCGTGGGAAAGTGCCATGGGGCCCACCAAGGGCACAGAGAGATGCCATGAAAATATTGAGTGTGCAGAGATGGCAAAGGGGTCCAGTGGAGGTAGGGGGAATTCCATGGGACCCCTAGGGATGGGAGAAATGTCACAGAGGGCCCCTGGGAGTGGGAGAGTTGCCAGGGAGCCCACTGGGTTTGTTGGAGGGTCCCACAGGGTGCTGGAGGTTGAGGGGCGAGGGGGGGGCAACTGGGCAGCTGGGGCCGGGAAAAGGGAAGGGGAGAGACGTGTGAAAAGACAGAGGGGAACTTGGGAAGGTGGAAGTGTGAGAATACTGTAGGAGGGGCTGGTAGATCCAGGACTGAAGAGGGAGAGGACCGGTTAGGGAAATGGAGGGATGCAAGGGAACGTTTGAGAGAGTCAAAGACGATGAGGAAGGTGTGGGCGGAAAACAGGGAGAGTCGGAACTAGGGCTTTCCTTGCCCTTTCCCTGTCCAGCCACGGATCTGCAGTCTGGGGCCCCTGGCTAGAGCTGGGCTCCCAGGCTCCTCCTCTTTACCTAATTTGCCATCTACCCGGGGCCGGGACTGGACGGTGGTGACTGTGGTGACAATGGTGCCATCGGGCATGATGGTCCGGTCAAGCTCAATCTTCTTGGTAGGTGTGATGCTGGGGCGTGGAGTGGAGGGGGTGGGAGTGCCCAGGTTCCGGGGGGAGCCCTCCTCATACTGAAGCTGCCGAGGGGTGGAAGCGGAAAGAGGCAGGGCCTCAGAGACTGGTCTTCCCCCGTGTCCTCCCCCCTCCCCCCAGGGGGCAGCTTCTCACCTCTACTGCCATGGTGGCTGCCTGCCCCAGGGCTTTCCCTGGCCCAGGGGTGAGGGGGCACACCTGTCTTCGGGACAGTGGTCGGGAAGGGGAGGCCACAGACACTGTGGCCTGGCCCAAGAATTCAGCTGGGGAAACGGGTGGCACTGTGAGCTGGGGCCATGACCAGGCCCTGCTCAGCACCCACCCAGAGGTGCTCCTTCCTGCCCCATACTCACTGTCTCCACAGCTGCTACTCCTCAGCACTTTGAGGATCAGCTCCCGGCTCTGGGGCCCCAGATCCCTGTGGCCAAGAAGAGGTAGGGCAGGGAGGGGGAAGATTAGCAAACTGAATCCACCCTTGAGTTGATCACAGGCCAGAGGCAGAGAGAGATGGAGGCAAATAAAATAGAACAGGCACTGCAATCATCCTCCAAATATGGCCTCTTCCCAAGAGAATGGGACGGGGCTGAGCAGGGACCGTACTACTCAGCTGGGCATTCAAATCCTCCATGCTCCTGCCCCATCCTGCCTTCGCAGTCTCCCTCTACGGCAAATAACTCTCTTTTTCCTTTACTCAAGCTGTTCCCTCTGCCGTGAACGCTTTTCTCTAACACTCCGTTAAAATCCTACTCTTGCTCGAAGGTGCGATTTAGGTGCCACCTCCTCCGTGAAGCCTACTCTGATCCTTAACCTATGGGAATTAAGCTCCCCCATCTAAGCACTTCCACAGCACTTTGTGTAAACCTGGACTGGAGCACTTATACCACCTTCTTTACGTACACCTGTCTCTGCTTCTAGCCTGTGATCAACTCAGGGCGGGGGTGTATCTTGGTTATATCTGGACTAGGCAAGGGCCTGGCAGACAGTAGAGGCTCACACCAAGGTTTACTGAAAACAGAGCTGATTCATGCCAGGGCTCTGCTGGAAGGCTCTGATCCCCAGTCCAGCCATGGGAGCAAGGGTGGGGGCTGGGGAGTCACTCCTTACAGTGCCAGGTCCTCGCTCCACTCCACCTCAGGCCCAGCCCTCATGGGCTTGGTCCACTTCTGTTGCATGGGGTTGTCGAGCTCAGCTACACAGCACACTTCCCCAGTGCCTGTGGGGAGCCGGAAATTTGAAAACACTCAGTTCCAAGCTGAGAGGCCACTGAGGAGCAGAGAGGCCATGCCCTTGGCAGGGGTGCCAGGAGCACCTGCAACCATAGCCTCGGCAGTCCCCCAGAAGCTTCTGGCTCTCACCTTCCAGCTCACGTCCCAGGTGAGATGCTCGAAGCTGCCTTAGGAATAACCGGGTAGGTCTGGGGATGGCTGGCTGGGCCTGGGGCACCATAGGTGGCTTCTCACTGGGTACCTAAGAGCAGAAGGAGGTAAAAAGAGCAAGAATCCCGACACAGTACCCTGGGGACAGTATGCATGCCAACTATCTGCTTTGAGCACCTACTCACCAGGCCCCCAGGGGCAGAGCAAGCCCTGAGGTTGACCATCATAGCTGGCTGGGTGCTGACTATGGAATCCTCGATCAGCTCCTCGATAGTGGAGAGCTCTACTTGCTCCTCACCTCTCTGCAGGGCGGAGAACAAGGAGGTGAGGCCCCCAGCTCCGCCTCCCCCTCCCTGTTCTGTGGCTTCTCTCCCAGCCCTGCCCCCTTACCTCTCTGTTCTGCAGCTTGGGAAGCACTGTCAGCCTGAGATCTGGGCGATCCGTGAAGGCCCAGGATACAAGCAGGCCCTCGCCAGGGATTTCCTCCAGGTTGACTTCCAACTGGGGCAAGGGACAAAGGGACTGGGTTGACTTGCCCCACTCCTCCAACTACTCCCAACCCCCACCCCAGGACCCTCCCTTCCCAAATTCTGTCTTAGAGAGGAACCGAACTGAAAAGGCTGAGGCAACTGAACGGCCCGCCCCCTGCTCAACTCAGTTTCCCACATCCTCCTCCACCTGTGTTGGTGGCAGTGTCAGAGTGACGTGGTAGGTCTCCATGGAGACGGCAGCGGGGGACTGCTGGGTCACAGAGACTGGAAACATCACCTCCTCAGCAGAGAGCTGGCAATGCAGCACCTGAGACAGGCGAGGCACGGAGGCAAGGAGGGTCACGCACGGAGGAAGGGCGCTCAACTTGGCCCTGCCCTGTCCTGCCCGACAACGGTTCCGCAGACCCCTCTCCACTTCGGTTTTCCCTGGGAATCACCTTTTGGGGGTCATAAGCCCATAAAAGAATGATAAAAGCCAAAGACTCCTCTCTCCAGAAAAATGCAAATATGCACACATGTACTACAGTTTGCATGTAACTTTAGTGGGATTTTCAGACCTCCTGAAACCAATCCTGGGATCCCTAAGGCATTCAAAGACTTCAGGTTAAGAACGCTCAGACTAAAGGGAACTCAGGATCAGCCCCCACTCCAGCCCTAAAGAAGGCAGTGCCCCATCAGACCCTTACCATGGTGCGCTCTGATTGGTCTGTGCAGGTCACATGACTGATGCTGGCTTTGGGTGGGAGTTGGGGCACCTCCTCAAAGGCGATTTGGATGGAGCTCTGAGGGAGTAATGTGGACATAGGATCAGGTCTCTGGAGCTGCCCCCCACAGGGCTGGCCTACTCAGTTGCTGGCTAGGCCCTGGCACTGCAGAGGCCTCAGCTGCAGGCTGGCTTCTGGCCCCTCCTTGGCTCAGCGCTTTAGGACAGCAAGTGTTCCCCCTGAAGTCCGCCTCTCCGGGGCCTGCAGCTGCTAGGGAGAGCTGGGAAGCTAGACCGCCTCAGAGACCACATCACCTTGAGCTGAAGACCCTAGACTTCTCCTGGAATGCCAGGAGCCTCCCTCTTCTCCCCCACCTTCCTCTTCATCCCCGCCCTACCCTGGAAGAAAGGTGTGCATAGAAAAAAAATAATAAAGGTGTTGGTGCCACCTGCATATCGTGGCTGGGCAGAGAGAGACACAGCTGAGCTAAGGATGAAAGCAGTAGGGCCCCTTATTCAAGACAAGAGCTAAACCTTCCTCCAGATAAATAGGATGTAGAGGCCTAAGAGTATGACTCTATCCATATTCTTGGAGATGAAGACTAGCTCAGCATGGCCTTGGGGAACTTTACCAGAGGAACTGGGAAGAAAAGCAAGCTCAGAGGGCTCAAGGGCCAGAGACTTGGCTAATTCCTCAAGGCAGACAGCAGGGTGGCTTTAGGGAGCAGAAAGCTGCTTAGCTTAGGTGTTGTAAGAGCTTCCTAATTCTTCCACAGCAGTGGAAACCAACTGCTGCAGCCCCATCCAGAGAGCAGGATGGGAAGAATTGAGGAGGGGGCACAGACTGAGCTGGCAGCTCCTCCTTGGGTCTTGGGATGGGAGGAAACAAATCCACAGGGCTCATTTGCCTGGTAAACCAGGGAAAGCCAACTTCTCTGCTACTGTAGCGGTCTTGTTCAAAAGCCAGGCCAAGGGAGATGATTGCTGGGAACGCCAGTCTCCCCACCCCCTGCAAGGGAGGCTAATGTCCAGCTGAGTCAGCTGTCCTGGGGAGTCAGTCCTGACCCAGGGACAAGGTACAGGGAGAGCTGGGTGGAGGGTTTAGTTCAAGGCATAGACTGACAGCTGCCGTCTGGCTTTCAGGTCAGCTGGGCAGAGGAAGCAGAGCAATTTCTTGCGTGGCCACTTCTGTTTCCAGGCATCTGGGGAGCTAGTGGAGTAAAACCCTCAGACTAGTGGTGGCTGGAAGTGGAGAACCCTCTGAGCCAGGGGCTAATAGACTGCGAGGGCCAAGATGAGTGTGGACCCCAAGAGAGGGAGGTCTCCACTTCCCACCCCACCTCAGTCTTATGACCACGCTTCCTGCCCCACTTCCTGGGAGGCCAGCTGCCCATGGTGCAATGGGAGGAAGTAGGCTGGGTTAGTCTGTGACTGACCCTCAAGGGGCAGCTCTAGGCTCATCTACTGGGCGGGGCATGGATTGTCAATCTCCTTTCCACCTGAATACCTTTCCCTCAACACAGACACTGCAGGGAGCATGGAGAAGGACGTGTTAAGACTGCAGCAATGAAATTACTGAGGGATGGGGTGGGGGGGAATTCAGGCTCCCCGGAGACCTGCCTGATCACACCAGGGATCTGGGGCATGAAGTGCTGACTGGGTGTGGTGGCATGAGGACCAGGCAAATTCCTTCCACAGGTGCACGTCTCCCTTCTAACCCCCAGCAGCGCCCCCCCACCCACCCAAGCCACACACACAACCAGCACCCAGGCTGGGCGGAAGTGCCCTGGGGCACAGGGATTAGCGTTGCTATGAGAACAGCAAGTTGTGCACTGGTCTGGAGCCAGAGAGTACCTAGACCGCAAGAATAGAGGATTTGGGACACAGCTGGATTTCTACAACCTCCAGCCTCACTTGCACCCTTTTCTCTGATCCCAGAGGAAAAGAGAGGCCATAGGGTTCCCCAGTTGCTCCCCACCCCCATACGTGCCTCTTGGCCTGAGCAGTCCCTCCTCTAGAAGAAAAGGCTGAGTGACGGGACCACCTAGGTCCTCCTGTCCAACTCACCCCATCCCTGCAGGCCTGCTCGTTCAACGCTCGCACCCAAGCCCGCTGCCAGTTCTCCCGGAAAGACTTGAAGGAGAAGAGCGACGCCAGGAGGCCCCGGACGCCTGGCTTCTCAGGGTCGCCGGCCCGGGTCGCCCGCAGCCTCAGCAGCGAGCGCCAAGCGCCCAGCTCCCGCAGGGAGCCGGCGGGCTCGGCAGCTAAGGCGGATCCCGGGCCCCGGCCCCCGCGGGCCCGCGCCAGCCACAAGCCCCGGGCATACTGCAGCAGCCAACCCAACACCGTAAGCAGCGAGGCGGCGAAGAGGACCAGCAGGGCCGCCCAGCCCACGTCCCGCTGCCCCCAGTCTGGATCCATGCTCCGCGCGGGCTCAGGTCCCGGTTCCGGCTCGGGCTCAGCCGCTGCCCCGGGGGAGCATGGCCCGGGCGGGCCGCGGGGCGGGGGCGGGCTCCCCCGGGGCTGGGCGCGCGGGATCGGGGCTCTCCGGGGCTGGGTGCCCGGGACTAGTGGGTGCCACAGATCGAGGAGAGGAGGTTCCTGGGGGGTCGCGACGCCGGGATCTCTCTCCGGAGTCCGGGGCCCTCCTCGGTTGGTCCGGCAGTCCAACCCGGGTTAGTCGCCGGCCAGCGCCCGACTCCTCCCACGGCGGGGGCCCCGCCGGACCCGGGCGGGGACTCGTCTGTGGGGACGCTGGGGCTCGCAGGCCGGCACCGGCTCCAGGAGGGCTGCGTGCGCAGAGCTGACACTGACAACACGGCCGGCCCCCCCGCCCCCATCCGGCCTTAAAGGAGCCGCACCCGAGGCGGGCGGGGCTTAGAGAGCCCGGCGTTCCAGCGCTAGAAGAGGGTGGGAGGAGGAGCGGAGAGCGGAGGAGGTTCTAGGGTTGGAAATAGGCGGGATCTTTAACTACCCCGCCCCATCCTGGAATCGGGGGTACTCCTGCTCCCCCGAGCTCAAGGCGACAGTAAGCAAGAGTAATTTCTTTCACTCACCTGAGATGACGCCTCTGCTTTCCCCTACGTTCCTTAGCTTTCCATAGTTTGGACGCCTGTGGGGTTAAAAAGGAGGTGACCCCTGTGGATAGCATCAACCCCTTATCCCAACACTCCCAGGCTCAGCAGCTTCTTGGTTCCTATGTCCTGGCGGAAGCTAGGCCCTGGGTATGTAGCTGCAGAGCATCCCTCCTAGATAGAAGTGACTGGCAGAGGTCCAGCTGATACCGACCCGAGAGGAACCAGAACCTGAACCTGGTAGAGGTTGAGAATAGAACATGGAACATTGAACCCCCTCCTCCACCCCCATCCTCTTCCCTCTGGAGCCAGGACCAAGGGACACCCTATTAACCTCCTTGCTCGTGTGGGTTTATTCTGGAGATATTTCCAAAGCCTGGGGCTGCTTCTGTTTTTAAAAATAATTTATTTCCATAGTAACAGCTCCTGCCTATGGAGCACGTGTGTGGGGGGGTGGCAACGAGGAGGGAGCTGGCAATGCAGCACTGGACTATCAGTAGATTCAGCCAGAAGACCCTGCCATCCAAATATGTGACATCCCAGCAAGAACCCCAAAAATTATGTTATAGGTACACTCTGGCCTCAGGATCCATCCCTTTTCCTAGATTTAAGGGAATGAATTCCATCCCTATAGGACAGAGGCTTGTCACTGCTTTCTGGAGGCAGGGGAAGGAAAATCCTACAATAGGATTCAAAGGAATCCCCATTCCCCAAGAGGCCCTTTTTCTCCACATACATATGGCAGGCCTTCCTTAGAGAGGTGAACAGAGAGGCGTTAAGTATCTCTCTCCCAAATCCAGTCGTTAGTCTGAGCAGTGAGCAGATAGGAGTAAACAATGTCTTCTAAAGTGCGGGGTTGCAGAGCTAAGCAGAGCCTGGCAGGTCAGCGACAGGGTGCCTGAGCCACAGGAGGTGGTAGGAAAGCCTGGGGCATCCCCAGATTTCACTCTAAGGAATGGGGTAGGGTGATGGGGTAACCTTGCTGTGACCCTGCCCATGCATTATCACTGGACCTCCAAAACCATAGAAGATTCCTAGAGTGTGGATTTTTAATCTTGGGGGGAGAAGAAATGAAGGGAGGAGAGAACTCAGGGACACAGAAGGAAGCTGTCAGTGGGCAGAGCAGCTAGGGCTAGGGGAGCAGGTTATGCGGAAAGTTGTCCAGGTACAGTTTCACTATGAAGACCCTCTTCCCCCAAGAACCCTTTTCAGGGTTCTTCAGAGTTCATCTCAGGTCTCTGAGTTGTTGGGTTTACCTCAACTCCTCCACTGAGCACTTGGTCCTGTGCTGCCAGATACTGCTTCACAATTCAGTCTTACATTAGTCTCTCTACTTAGTCCTCCCAATCTTCCATCCACTTACTACTAGACCTCTTGTACTTATTTCATTCTGCCTTATAGCCTAGCTGGTTATTTATATGTCTGTTTTTCCCACTCACCAGAAAGCTGCTTAAGAGTGGAGACCCTGTCTTACTCATCTCTCTTCCCTCATATTGACTCAAGGTGCTTTAATATGATGAAGTAGACTCCTTGGGGAAAACAATTGCATTTATATCACTTTGTGTCCCCACAGTACTTAAAAGTTTCCCATGCACATACTAGGGGTTAGCAAATTCTTTGTAATTTTAAGAAGTCTAACAGAAAATATTCCAATATACATGTAAACACTGAGAATTTCTATATTGTTTCCATCTTTTGAAAACCCATTCATGTCATCCAAGTGGAATGGGAGATCTTGGGGCTTGCTATCAGCTAACAACTTTCGATAAACTGACAGGAGAGAGGTGGGAAGAAATGGTAAAAGAGTAACTCAGCTGCTTGTAAAGAGCCACAGATATGGTCCTGCAAGTGTCATAGATCCAGACTCTCCAAAGCTGTCTCATATGGACTTTTTCAGCACTGTGAAACATTTCTGGGACAGTCTTTGTCAGGCAATCAGCCTTAATAGTGCATTAGCTTTGCTTACTGGGAGGCACTCAGAGCTCCCCAGTAGGAGATGTGCATCTCAGACCTTGTCTACTCAGCCCAAGAAACCAGCTGAAACTCACCTGATCCATGGGTCCTAGGACCAGCTTCAGCATTTAGGCAAATGCTTTCAACTTGTACCAGGACAGGCACAAAATTTCAAGTGTGGCCAAGTCATGTGTGTGTTTGTTTCTCCTGGTGAGTCTGCTAATCAACTGGGCATTTACCATCATGGGAACAAAAATATTCAAATTATATGACAAGTATCCAAGTAACCATGTTCTGATGGTAACGTATGCATGGATGATGAAGCCCCAGTGTCTTGTTTTTGAACAAGTATCCCCTACCCTCTTCCAGGGGTGTGTGTGTGGGAGGGCTAAAAATCTCTGGAGAAGAAAGAGACAAAGGTGCCCAATGCCAAGCTGGGAAGGAAGAGTTATTAGGATTGGCCTCCTAATAAAACAGGAAGTAGTTACAGACTGTCCCTCAGATCTCCAGGGAGTCTCGGCCTGCTCCTGAGCAACAAGATAACTGAATGCTGCCTCCTCTGGGGCTCCGACAAGCTCCTCCTTTCCACCTGCTCCTGGCGTCTCACTTTCCCTGTTTGGAAGGCCCTTCCACTCTTGCCACCTACTGAAATCCTTAGAGACAACACTCTTCCTCAAGGTCCTCTCACTTCCCCTGGTCACAACTAATTGCTCTCTCCATGTGCTTCTATTGCCCTCTGTACCTCTTTCAGATCCAGACTCATTATGTGTGATGATGCCTTGTATACAGATATCTGTGTGTCCTTAGCCCCATAGGAACACACTGTGCAACAGAAAACACTTTGCCTCTAGGGAATTTCCAGTCTAAGAGGCACAGATGCACACTCATGCACCCGTGTGCAGGTACACACACACACACACACACACACAGAAAAACAATACCAGTGGGATAATAAGTACTGAAACTTTGGAGGAATACTACTATCAAGTAATTACTGGGATTACTTTATATACATGGTTTGAGTTGTGAATAAGAGCCACCTTCGAGTAGAAAGGACATTTCACATCTGGTTTTGAGAGACAGGAGGGCCTATCTTTGGCCTAAAAGGAGTCAACCTGACCCTGACTCCTTATTCAAGAGTGAACAAAATGTCAGCATACTTCAGTCGTCTCCCGCACTTCCTGGTGATGAATTCTTCTCTGAGGACTAGAAATCATTTGCCACCTAAGAGCTTGTGTGTCTGTGAAAGAGAATGAGATGCTGGTGAACTGTTATTGGCAAGGAAACAGATGCCAAGCAAAAGGCACCTAGCCTGGAGAAGAACCTGCCTGGGAATTCCTCACACTTACCGGAAGCCAGCCACTTGTGGGTCTGGTTCTCCTACTTAGCTCTTTCCAAAGCCTCAGCCTCACCTCCTCCGACTAGGAGCCTGGCACAGTGCAATGATCCAGGACCAAGGAAAGTCAAGAACGGGGTTAAATCCAAGACCTGAGGGCATGAGGGTACTGCCAGCCCCTTCAGTGCTGAAGTACCCCCTCAGTGTTGCCCGGCAACTAACTGCTACTGCGGGGGCAGAAGGCGGGTGGGATGATGAAGGAAAAGTAGCTGGATCAATGACACGGAAAAACATGAAGTGGGAGGGGCTTTTCAAGTGTCCGCGCTTTAAATTTTACATCACCTTCCAAATTGTAGCTGTGTTTCGGGGAACTGAGTTGTGTTTACCTTGGCTTCCTTCCCAACGCTGACTATGTTAGCAACAGGTTTTCTACACCGAGCAGGTGCTGCTCCACATCCTCATCCCGCCTGCCCTGCCCTTTGCTTCCAGTAGCCATCTTCCAGTCTCCAGAGGCGTCCCAGAGTAAACGCGGGGCATTGGCCCTTTAAACGCGACCAGCGAAGGCCGACGGAGCTAAACCTGACGTGGAACGAAGAGTAAGCGGCGTCAGACACGTGGTACAAGGAGGCGCTCATCTTGGAACCGGGCAAGGAGTTTTTCCGCTTTGGGCTGTACATCTTTAATATGATGTTAGGAAAGTATCCGCCTTTGTTTGTCCTTCTTTAATTGCTTTTCCAATCCCCTCTTGATGATTCAACTCTCGAATAAAGGGTTTAGTTTAAAATCACACTTCTGTCCCTACTCTTATGCCCATATTAAAAATGGCCGCCGCCTTCCACAACGACAGTTGCTCTGCGAACTAGATCCGGGTGGAAACAGTGGGCAGGCAGATGCAGTGGGGCAGAGGCAAGGTTGCTTTATAGAGGCTCGCGGGAGTCCGGAAGGCGGCTCAGGTCAGAGTTGTTGGGTTTCGCTCAGGGTGGTGTGGGAAGATCCAGCCTGTGGCGAGCGGCCACTCCTTACTCCTGGGGCCACAGGGCTTCTGCCCAGCTTGCCCGTTAGCTAAGGAGGGGGCCGACCGGGCCCCCTGGCCGGTCACCATGTGGGCCTTCCCGGAGTTAACGATGCCGCTGTTGGTGAATTTGATCGGCTCGCTGCTGGGACTTGTAGCCACACTCACCCTCATCCCTGCCTTCCGTGGCCACTTCATCGCCGCACGGCTCTGCGGCCAGGACCTCAACAAATCCAGCCGGCAGCAAATGTGAGGGGCCGCGCGCTGGTCCGAGGCAGTGGAGAAGGGGTGGGCAGGCAGGGGCGGGGACTGGAGTGCTGGACTGCGAGCGGAGACGAAGTGCTAACCCAACAGCCAGCCCGGGACTCTGGGAGGTGGAGGGCAGATCTGGTTAGCATTGGGGAAGGGGTGGAGGCGGGAAGGTGGGACCCTTGGGTGTATCTGGGACTCCAGTAGTGTTGCCCTTCCCCGCCCCCAAGTCAGGTTATGGTGATGCTTGCCCTAGTGAGTGACCACGCCCCCTTTCCTCTTCCCCCTCCCCCCGGCTTGCTGCTGGGCCACAGCCCAGAGTCCCAGGGAGTGATCAGCGGTGCTGTTTTCCTTATCATACTCTTCTGCTTCATCCCTTTCCCTTTCCTGAACTGCTTTGTGGAGGAGCAGTGTAAAGCCTTCCCCCACCATGAAGTAAGTGGGTTAGTGAGGGCTGCTGCCTGTGGCTGGGACTGGGAGCTACTGGAGAGAGTTGGGGTTATTTGGGTGTGGGGGGAGGGGCTGAGAACGAAAGAAAAGATGGGAATTCTTGAAAGGAACTGTGAAGTGGGAGTAGGCTGGAGCCATGACCTGCCCGAGCCCTCCCCAGTTTGTGGCCCTGATAGGTGCGCTTCTTGCCATCTGCTGCATGATTTTCCTGGGCTTCGCGGATGATGTACTGAATCTGCGCTGGCGCCATAAGCTGCTGCTGCCCACAGCTGCCTCACTACCTCTCCTCATGGTCTATTTCACCAACTTTGGCAACACGACCATTGTGGTACCGAAGCCCTTACACCCACTTCTTGGCCTGCATCTGGACTTGGGTGAGTAGCACCGCCACTTCTGCCCCTGTGGCCCCTGCTTCAGGGCACCCTTGCCCTGTGAGATATCCAGCAGAGCATCCTTT
This sequence comes from Mesoplodon densirostris, assembly GCF_025265405.1. NCBI lineage: Eukaryota > Metazoa > Chordata > Mammalia > Artiodactyla > Ziphiidae > Mesoplodon > Mesoplodon densirostris. The sequence goes on along the minus strand of NC_082667.1, from coordinate 112,125,612 downwards.
CTGGTGCTCCACATCCTCCTCCCTGTTTTGTCCCTGTGTTTTCTTAGATCCTTTTGTTGGCCTTTCATCCCATCCTCTATCCTCACCACTTTTCTCAGAAGAATATCCTTAAATTCTCATTCTACAGGTGGCATTACTTCTCTTACTGTTTTCTGCCCCCAGGGATCCTGTACTATGTCTACATGGGGCTGCTGGCAGTGTTCTGTACTAATGCCATCAATATCCTAGCAGGAATTAATGGCCTAGAGGCTGGCCAGTCGCTAGTCATTTCTGCTTCCATTATCGTCTTCAACCTGGTGGAGCTGGACGGTAGGTGGGATTGGACTAGGGAGAGAAGAGAAGTCTGAGTGTTAAGGAAGTTGCCTGATATCTGGCTTTGGGGAATTTGTTAAACGTGAGAAAGAAACTAAGATTTGTTAAATGTGAGAAAGGAAAATAGCACCTCTGTCATTTATAACGGCATTGGCACTAACAGGTAGGCCATGGTCTTCGCTTATTGAACATAAACAACTTCATAAAACCTCAACATCAGACAGGGTCACTCTGTGACCTTGATAGAGTATGACCCAAACTAGACCCCTCTGTAACCATGTCTGAGCATAGACAAAACCACAGGAACATGGTGCATCTCACAAAAATGACCAAGATCCCCTTCTAGCTAACACGAGTGCTTGCTGCTTCCTTCTGATAACAACTCAGTTCCTCTCACTTCTTGGATAGAAATTATTAAGATGCCCAATCATCGCATTATCTCTGCTGACAGCACCCAGTGCAGGGCCGAACTCTGCCTCCTTGCATCCTCCCCAGAATTATTTAAAACAAATTCTATAAAAAGTCCTCCTAACACCTCCTTACTGAGGCATCCCATGGTTCCCCAGGGTGTGTGGGTTCCAGAGTTTCTCTTGTTTCAAGTCAGTAAACCCAGCTTTGTCTACAGGCGTGTTTCTGGTGGTTTTCGGCTGATGGACATCCATAAGTACTTATTAAAGCACTTTAAAAATGTGATCTCACTTTAAACTCTGTAACAGCTCTATGTGGCAGGTGTTTTCATCAGCCTTTTTTCACAGATAGGAAACTGAGGCTCAGAGAAGTTAAATGTGTCACGATCAACGTCACACAGTTAGGAAGGAAAGCTGGCATTCAGACCTAGGTCTGAATGGTCTAAACCAAATGTAAGACAGTAACTAGTTTAGGAAGGGTTCATGAAAGAGGTGAAATATTGGGAACTGCGTGGGTGACATAAAAGGAATAGTGAGTTCTTGGGACTTAGAGAGGTGGATGATACAGCTTGGGACAGAACTCAGGGACAGACAAAAATAGGACCCAGGTGTGCAGGGGAAGTGGCTATCAACGTTTCCTTCTTTCTTTTTCCCCTGCTTCCAAAGGTGATTATCGGGATGATCATGTCTTTTCCCTCTACTTCATGATACCCTTTTTTTTCACCACCTTGGGATTGCTCTACCATAACTGGTAAGTAGGCCTGTGGATAGTGGGACAGCTATTTGAATTTGTGGCCAGTACGGTCCTCCTCATTGTGACCCATCTCCTGACGGAGAGGCTTAACCTGCGCATCTCTGTATTGAGTGTTTTCTGGGTCTTTTTGGTAATATTCTTAAATCTTAAATATTCTCTACCCAATTGTAGCCGGGGGCAGGTGCTGTGGAGCCCCCAGGAATAGATGGATTCAGGGCCTTGTTTCCTGGAGAGTTGCTGGGAGAGCTGGAATGTCCTCTGAGCCAGAACTAGGGTCAGGGCTAGCCCAGTGAGCAGGGTGTGTGATGTGAGAGAAAGGATTGCTCATGCCTCTTGCCCCTGGCTCAGCTCCTCTCCCCCACACAGGTACCCATCACGGGTGTTTGTGGGAGATACCTTCTGTTACTTTGCTGGCATGACCTTTGCCGTGGTGGGCATCTTGGGACACTTCAGCAAGACCATGCTACTCTTCTTCATGCCCCAGGTGTTCAACTTCGTCTACTCACTGCCTCAGCTCCTGCATATCATCCCCTGCCCTCGCCACCGTATGCCCAGGTAGCCACTTTGGGGCTTGAAAGGGACATCATAGCTTTTTCCCTTGGGATGCCTTAGACGTTTGCTGTGCAAAGGGAATGGGCCCAAAGAAGGGCTAACTCTTGCCACGCGGTTAGCCCTTTATACGTTACAAAGCACATTTAGTTCCACGATCTCATGTAATGTTCACAGCAGCTCTGATCACACAGAAGCAAGCAGCAGAGCCAGAAATAGATCTCAGAGTGTTTGACTCCACATTCAGTGCTCTTCCTATTAATGAACCACAGGGAGGAGAGTTCTTTGAGTAGTGGCCCAGTCACATGAAGCTGTCTTCCCCTGCAGACTCAATACCAAGACAGGCAAACTGGAGATGAGCTATTCCAAGTTCAAGACCAAGAGCCTCTCTTTCTTGGGCACCTTTATTCTAAAGGTAACAGGGTAACAAGGAGGTAAGGCTCTAGGCTGCCATTCGGAATTCAGGGAATGGGGAACCTAGGCCTACAATCACACCCAAGGGGAGTTTGGAAGCATTGAGCAGATCCCCATTCCTGAAGCGTAGGTATTAGCTGAAGTTCTCTCCACTTTTGACCCCTCCAGGTAGCAGAAGGCCTCCGGCTAGTGACAGTGCGCCAGAGTGAGAATGAGGACGGTGCCTTCACGGAGTGTAACAACATGACCCTCATCAACTTGCTACTTAAAGTCTTTGGGCCCATGCATGAGAGAAACCTCACCCTGTTCCTGCTGCTGCTACAGGTGCGATGCTGTGGGTGACGTGGTTTACACCTTGTCTCCCTTTCTCTGCGGTTCTTACTGGAGTTCCTTTCTCCTTACAGGTCGTGGGTAGCGTTGTCGCCTTCACCATTCGGTACCAGCTTGTCCGACTCTTCTATGATGTCTGAGTCTGCTGATCCACTGTCCTATGCTTCACAGCCTCCAGATTTCCTGACTCAGGCCGACCTCTTCTAGACCAAGATTGCCTCCTGGCCCAGGCGCCTCCCACCCTTCATTCTCCTCCAGATTTTGTCCTCAGCATTTCCTTTCCCCTGTGATTATTGACATCCTGGGCCGTTCTTGCCCCCTAATGACTATTGATTGGACTTTGCCTATGGCTTTCTTCTACCTGCCACTCCCCCTCTCCGTCCCATCTTTGCAGCCTCCTAAGGTGGGATAACTGTAGCTTTGATGCAATTACCCACAACTCTGACACTCAAGAAATATGTTGGGCCTGGGGATAGAACCCTGGCTGGGGATAGGGACACAGGCTCGAAGGTGACTTGACATTTGACTATAAATTAAGTATTCTGATGATTTAGCAGACTGGGGGGGCCTGTGCTCCCAGTGGTGACAATAAACTGTCGTCTTTTTCTTGTTGTTCCTGTAGGTGTATCTCCTATATAGGACATTTTAGGGTAGACTGGGAGGGTTGGTGGAGGCATTTCCTCGGAGAGGATGCCTATCTCTCTGCCCCATCCTTTTTCTTTCAGTACATCAGGCCCCTCCTAGCAAGAAGGGAACAGAAAGAACAGACCAGACAGAACATGTTGAATAAATAGGAAATCCTGCTGCTCAGGGGGCATAAAGGGCCGTAAGATTGGCGTTATCTGTTCTCTGGTAGGGGGTTGGACTTTCAGGGGGTCTCATTCCTTCCCTTTTTCACTCTCCCTTTGCCAGGCAGGAGGAGGGAGTGACCAGACCTGGGACGGGAGGAAGAGGTAGCCGTAATGTTGACCCCTTTCCTTTAAACATCCTAGACCCGCACAGACTTCCCTGAGGCTCTTGAGGTGACTTCGGACTCCGCCCTCTTTGTCTTCCGGCTCTGGTCTGGGCTGTAGGGTTTAAATCTGGCGCGCTTCACTTGGATTGGCTACACCCGGGAGTGGTTGGCTGTCTGCTTGCTGCCGCTCCTCCTCGCCTTTTCCCCGGGCAAAAGGTTTTCAAATTCGACCAGTCGGCGGGCGCGTTCCCTCAGCTGAGGCGCGTCATAGAAGGGTTAACCGCAGCCGACCGGAGGCGGGTACTGGAGAAAAGAGCCAATCAGGAGGACGCGGGGGTGCGCCCTGGGGGCTTATAAGGGCGGCCCTTGGGCGCGCGCGACAGCAGTTGGACTGCGGCGGACGGCTGTGCCTTAGTCTCGTGAGCAGCCCTCCTCTCCGTTCCTCTACCTCGCGCAGCATGTCGGGCCGCGGCAAGACAGGCGGTAAGGCCCGCGCCAAGGCCAAGTCGCGCTCGTCGCGAGCGGGCCTCCAGTTCCCCGTGGGCCGCGTGCACCGGCTGTTGCGGAAGGGACACTACGCCGAGCGGGTGGGCGCCGGCGCGCCGGTCTATCTGGCGGCGGTGCTCGAGTACCTCACAGCCGAGATCCTGGAGCTGGCGGGCAACGCGGCCCGCGACAACAAGAAGACGCGGATCATCCCCCGCCACCTGCAGCTGGCCATCCGCAACGACGAGGAGCTCAACAAGCTGCTGGGCGGCGTGACGATCGCCCAGGGAGGTGTCCTGCCCAACATCCAGGCCGTACTGCTGCCCAAGAAGACCAGCGCCGCCGTGGGGCCGAAGGCTCCCGCGGGCGGCAAGAAGGCCACCCAGGCCTCGCAGGAGTACTGAGGGCGCCCGCGCCGCCGCCACCGCCGCCGCCCGGCCCCTCCCCTCGCCACCACAAAGGCCCTTTTAAGGGCCACCACAACGCTCACGGAAAGAGCTGGGCCCCGTCGGGCTCCGGGCCGGGCGGCAGCGCACTCGCCCCCTCCGCGGCCCCGCCGCCGCCGCCGCCGCGCGGCCTGCCCCTCCCCCGCGCGGCTCGCTCCAGCCGTGGCTCGGCGGAGGACGGCCGTTTGAACGCCGCTCGGTGCCAGGAGCGAGCTCGTGACTCGGCCGGCCTGGCCCCCGAATGCTGATGGGCTGCAGGGAGGCCGCGGCACCTTCTAGAAGGCTGGGCCGGCCGCGCTGACGCAGGGCCGGGGCGCGTGGCGGGGAAGGTGAGTCGGTGCGGACGGCCGCCGGCGGTGCCGCGCGCGTTCCCCACCAGCCCGGTGCTCCGGACGAGACTCGGTTGACGGCGGCGGCGGCGGAGTCAGTCGGTCACTTCATTTGTCCCGGGACGCCCTTTGCTGCCGGCTCCCGAGCCTTGCACGTCCGCGCTCCCTCCATGTCCACTCGCAGGCCTGTGCGCGTCCCGGAAGACACACTTCGCGGCGTGAGCATCTCCCGCGGTGTCGGGTCCCGGCGGCGTGGGGGCTGCGGGAGTCCTGACCCTGGACCCGCGCCCCTCCCGGCGGGTCCGCTCCGCAAGCCAAGCACCTAGATACCAGCACTAGTCCGTTAATCCCCATCTGGACTGAGTCGCCGTTGCGTTGGCCTCGGAACTGGAATTTTGCAGCTAACCCATCCAAGACAGTACTTTAGGGATTGGGGAGTTTCAGATGGACTAATTTTGTTTATTAAAGGATTGTTTTCTTTTTTAAACAATGAGGTGTGTCTTCATTTTGCAGACGGGCTGTAGGATCGATGACTGTAGATTCCTAAAGGTAGTGGGGGTGGGGAGCTATCTGATACAAAGGCTCTACCGTTAACTGGAGCGGCAAATCGTAGATTATAAGATTATGGTTCTTTCTTGGTGTTCCCTGGGAGACAATTTAGTCTGTCAGAACTACTGAGACAGAAACAGAAGGCAATGTATTCCAGGAGAACTTTGGACAGGGGTCCTAGCCTCTGAGGTAAGGAGCAAAGGGTCTTGTGTTTGTCCTTATCTTTCTTTCTTGCAACCCCATCAAAAACAAAGCCACCTTCAAATCTAGTTTATTAGTAGAGTTGGTTACATTCAAAGGCTGTGGCTTGTTAGATGTTTTTTCTCTAGAGACGAAGCCTCCACCTACTGAGGAGACAAGGCATCACCAAGGCCCCAAGTTGAGACAAGTCTCTAAGTCTCCGCCCCTGCAGTTCCATCCCCTGGGTAATCACCCCCCAGGTAACAGTGAGACTGGGGCACAGAGCTGGGATGAAGGCACGGGGCACCAGCAACCCAGGCACCTGTGCCCCACAGACCAGTTAGTGGGCATCATTGAGCTGCCGTGCCACATCCAAGATGTTCTTGGCTCCTTTGTTCAGCAACAAGGTGGCCAGGCTGATGCCCAGGCTCTCGGCAGCCAGCTGGGCTTGTCGTGAAATGTTCCGGGCAGTGATGCCCACCAGCTGTGGATCATCCTCAGGGCCATCTTCATGCTGGGTAAGGGGAGGAGGGTAGGATTTGGTGAGCACAAAAGGGGAAGTAACATACAGACGTGTTTTTTACCCTCTCCGTCACCCTCCAGCCTTGGCACCTGGGCAGGGACATGGATGGTGGCCTGCATGGTCTCTTGCATGCTGTCTGCGCCATTCAGACTCCAGACTCCTCCAGTCAGGTACAGCTGGGAAAGAAAACAGTTGCCTCAGCATATTGTGAGAGGGAACTGCTTAGAAACCTGGGCTTTTCTTGCTGGCAGCTCAGGATGCACAGGAGAAATGCCAGAGTCCCTTCCCTGCCCTCCCACCCATCTTCCCCTGCTTACTTGCCCATCCTTCATAGCTGTATGCACTGCCACTGGCACACTGCAGCCTCCTTCCTGCAACAAGTTCTCCCTGTGAGCTCCAAGGACCCTTACCACCACCCTGTAACCAGAGTCCTCAGAGGTAACAGACCCCTCTAAGGACATAACTGAAAATGAGGTAGCGGCCCAGACCCGGGTCCTGTCCATACTTTCAAGGATGAGTTACCACTAAATACAGAGCAACAGTTTGAGAAATCTACCCACTACCCTTCCCAGCTCCCCAGGTACCCACCCCTCCACAAGAGCACAGGCCCTACCAGGTGCCTCAGGAAGGCCCGTTCAGCAATGCAGCGAAGCAAAGTCTCAGGATCGTGCAACACACCCACCAGATCCAAGATGTCCTGGTCCTTGGCTCGAACTTCCACTCCCAGAGCCCCCTGATGGAAAAATAGCCTAAGATATCAGGGCCAATCTTTCCCCAACCAATGGAGCTAACAACGATGGGAACCAGCCTACTTCCACCTGTTTGCCAGGTCCTTTTGGGCCAGTAGCCTCCCAAGGCTTGCCCCTCTCTGGGAGTGTTCTTGGTTGAAAACAAAGGAAAGGGACACATCAATACACGGCTTCCCTGGTCAAGCATACCTGACCCACAGCATACATGCACTCCTCAGGGTGCAGGATCTGTGGGGGCAGAAGAGGCAGTCAGAAGGGTGGAGGTGGGAGTGCCTAAAAGCACACAGCAGTGAGATGGGGCTTTCCTAGCATACAGAAGGGCTGGAGAGGCAAGAGTGGGAGTTTGGCCTCTGATCCCCAGTCTTCCCAACCTGGGACTCATTTCCAGCTTGCACTGTTAGAGGTGGGAGTCAAAGAACACAGGCAGGAAGGAGATGAAGATCAACTGGGGAGGGAAGAGTGGCAGGCCCTACCTGCCCCACCCGGTTCTGCCAGCCCATGCGCTGCAGGCCAGCTGCGGCCAAGATGATGGCACTGAACTCCTGCAGCTCATCCAGCTTCCGAAGCCGTGTGTTGAGGTTTCCCCGCTGTGGAGAGGCGCTAAGGACCACAAGCTTTGGGCAGTCTGGAGCCTTATGCTGTTCCCTTTGCCTGAGTCTCTCAATCTGCTAACTTATCACCTTTGAGTTCTCAACTTAATGACAACAGCTAACACTTACCTCATACTTACTACATGCCAGACGCTGTTCTAAAGTGCTTTAGATATGTCAATTCATTTAATTTTCACAACCCTATGATGTAGGTAAGTATTATCATCTCCATTTTACAGATGAGAAAAATGATAGAGAGGTTTTAATTTATTTAATAACTTGCCCAAGGTTACAAGACTTCTGAGAAGCCTTCCCTGACTCTCAAGTCTGTGTTTAGATGTTCCAGCTAGAAGCTTCCAGAGAATTCCCTACTTTGCGCACTGGAGCACTTAGCAAATACTATTTTGAAAATCAGTTTTACAAACATAACATTGTAAAGATCAAAACAATATAGTGGAATATAAAATAAAAATGGAGTTATGGTTACCAAAGGGGAAAGGGGATGGGGGGAGATAAATTAGGAGTTTGGGATTAGCAGATGCAAACTACTATATATAAAATAAACAACAAGTCCTATTATATAGCACAGGGAACTATTCAGTATCTTGCAATAAACTACAATGGAAAAGAATATGAAAAGGAATCTGTATATATACGTACAAGAATCACTTGCTATACGCCAGAAACTAACACAACGTTGTAAATCAACTATAATAAAACAAATTTTTAATTATTTAAATTTAAATGGAAGCACCCCCCCAACCCCCCTCCCTCGAGGTAATCATTATTCAGTATCACTCTGTATTACCAATGCCTGGTTGTCGTCTGTCTCCAGAACTAAAATGTAAACTCCGTGTAAGCAGGGACAATGTTGATCTTGCTCACCATATCCCCAGTGCCAGGCACTTGCCTGGGGCTAAGAAAACATGAAAGGATTATGAATGAATGGATGGATGGGTGGATGGATGGGAGGACAGGCAGTCCACTGCATCCATGGTCCACTTCCTCTGGAAGCCCCTTCCACTCTCACGACTCCCAGGACCCTCTGGACCTCGTCTTCCTCCTTGGTTGCTGCCTCCTCCCTCCGCTAAAAGGATACAATACTCTTGAACTCCAGATGTGGGAACTTTCTCTGCAGCTGGGCCGCTCTCCGCAGGGAGCTAGTTCCCACCACGCTGCTCAGAGAGATGGTTTAAAATGAGATTTAACTCGCATGAGATTTAACTAGGCAGGCACTGTTCCCTTCCTCCTCCTCCCACCCCTCCATCTTCTGTGCACATCCCACCAAGATGCCTATCCAGGCCCCACTCACCTCTTCTCTGGCAAGGTTTCTAGGGTCTTCCCAACAAATTTTGGGTGAAAGACCACAGCATCATAGGGGCTCTCCCGCCTGGGGATGGAGGGAAAGTCATAGAATAAGGAAGGGAGAGATCTCGGTTCAGGTCACTTCCAGGCTCTCTCAATAGTCAACTAACTGGCATTTTCTGAGTTTTCTGCCATGCTTGACACTCCTCAGGACAGGGGGGACAGCCTAGAGGCAGAAGGCCAAGTCCCAAAGGGAAAAGTCAAGGTTAACATGATGTCTACCCCATGCCGAGGCCCCCTGACTGGCAGGACTCTTACTTGCAGATGGCTCCAATGGTGAAGCCAGGAGGAAGCACTGTGGGCAGGTCTTTCAGGGAGTGAACAACCAGGTCCACTCTAGAGAGATGGCAGAGAGGGAAGGAGAAGGGGTCTGAGCAGCACGTCCCCAGCCCTTCTCCACCCACTCCTGCCTGTACGTCACTGGCAGAGCCTAGAGCAGTTCAGGAAGCAGGCCTTTCCGAGACCTTGGGTCCCAGAGACCTGCTCCCCTCCTACCCTCCCTTTCACCCCACTCCCCCAGCCAGTCCTGCACCCCAGGCAGCCAGATGGCTCAGAACCAGGACACTCTCCTTTTCTGAGGCCTGAAAAACTCACATATGAGCCCCTCTCTAGCCCATCCAAGCATTTAAGCCCAACAGTCTAGCTGATACCCAGGTCTGATGTGCACTGGGGCCCTAGCGAGAGCATGGGAGGGCGCCATGCTCCCTGCTTTCACTTACTCATTCCTCTCCAGCGCGTGTTCCAGCTCCTTGGTAAACAGGCT